>NC_092818.1:60314212-60614212 GCF_023375885.2 Dermacentor andersoni
TCTACGCATACGGTTTGTCCAAGCAAACTCCATCTCAATCCCATCTTAGTAACATTACAGGACGTGTTGCACGTTTGAAGTGCTGAATTGATGCATATCTCCTCAGCAAACATTTGGCTGAACTGTGTCGTCATATCAGCCGTCATGTCTGCCACCGGAACTAGCATATTGCTGCAATGTAGTTTCACTTAAGGGTTGCCAAAACCCGCTTCACGGCACGTAGAATATCACGACTGCGGGTCAGAGTTGTTCGTCGATGTTCACGACAGAAAATTTTCGAAAAGACACAGCTGACGCACAAAAAACGATCAGGGAACAGCTGTTGCAGTTCAAGAATATTCCCCTGGTGCACTTAGAGAATGGGCCATCGCGTCTAGAATAACCTTCAAAACACTTGAAACAAAAGTGATTTTTAGCAGGTATACCAATCAAGTGAACTGATGCCAATCTTGAGACTTTAGTACTGGACGTGACTTTACTACAGAGCTTCATATCTGTAACTGCAATGTTTTTAAACGTAATTGTACGCGAAGTGAAATACATACATACTTGTAGGCTGCGCATCTTCGTCTATTACAATAATTTACCTTTCTATGTGGAAATGCACGATCTGCCACTGACCTGTCTTAAAATTATTTACGAAGAAGGCAATATAGTATATTTATATACATGTGTGGTCATGTAGTATTTTATTTACGTACTTTAGTACAGAATTCCTGCTCGTCCGCATAAATAATAAGCGTGAACACTTCGCGCTTAAAGGTCACAGCATTCTACTACGAGGTACTAAATTTTCATTGTCCTTCAACCGTCCGATGAGTTCCTCCAGTGTCTGTTATGGTCGTGAGCGGACGGCCACCTCACGCACCCTGGAAGCCCACTAAAGTCAACCAAATCCTTTCTGTTGGCGAAATAAAGTTGTTACCACCGTTGTCCTTCAACTGCAATGTAGTATTGTCCGAAAGCACTCTGGGTTCTGCGTTAGGCATATTTTATTATTAGAATAGCATGTGCGCGATGCGGTATCAGTGCACGAGAGAATCAAGCCAAGTCGGCGCGAATTGTAACTTTGCGTTCTTGTAACTACTCCAAAGAGAATCAAAGAGTGTAGCCAATGTTCCAGCTCACATGAAGAGGAAGACGTGGAAAGGGGCATACCATGTAATGCAGATAACCGTTTGTCTACTAGAGTTACAGAACAGGTGCCAAGCGAAGGCAAACACTGTCAAGGAAAGCACAGAATTGGGTGGCGCGATTGGTTAACCAACTATGTAGCCATAACTTCGAGCTAGCTAGCACCGACAAAGGTAAGTGGAGATCGCTGTGAGAGGCCTGCATCCTACAGTGGACATAAAAATAGGATGATGATGATGATGATCGTGGTGATTATGATGATGATGAGGAACTACTTCACAGAGAGCACGGGCTTTGCATTTAATGATGCAAACAATTATGCAGAAACAGTCTACCACAGCGGAATATGAAGGCCAGTATGAAATATGAAGGCGGTAAAGGCGGCATATCATATTTTACGGTTTCGCAAATTTCGACGCGGTGCACAGCTATACTTCCGGCAATTTTCTGGGGCGTGTCATTTTATTGATGGAAAATATTTACAACACTCATGCGTGGCACATTCATACTCACGGACAACTTTCTGTGGCTGTGAAACGAAAGCTACGGAGGCAAAGCGCGCACAAGCGAGAGTGCTTCCGAAATGAGTCCCACGTTTTAATCGACTTAAGTTTAGGAAGCGAAAACATAAACGCCTTGTTAGCCACAATGAAATAAGACAGAACACACCACTGAGTGTAAAAGTTCGATCATCTTGCGGCTATTTCCTTCCGTGTCTGGGCAAACGCAAAACCGTCGCACGCGGAAGCGGCGTCCATTGAGCGTCTGTTCCTAGCAACGAAAAGGACTGTAGCTGCCGGACTACTTGGCGCGGTAACACATGTACAGAAGCCACGCTCCCATAGCTTTGCCCTCGTAGCCACAGAAAGTTGTGCGCGAGCATAGTAGTAATAATTCTCACGCCGAAAACGCAGCTGACGTCACAGAACGGCCGTCAAAAAAAAAAGCCCCAGATTGCGTGCTTCGTATATGCATTCTCAGCAGTTCTCCGCAGCCGTCAAACCACTAAGGGTCCTTTAGTGCCTGTGTTCCTTTTTCCACACATTATTGTCAAGTTTCTCATTGGCGCCTTGGACTTCACACGTCCCGATGATTCCGCATGGCTCTCTGCATGACCGCTAGAAGTAGCAAGAGATCGAAAATAAACGCAAGACGTACGTCAAATACATTCTGCGTGCATGTAAAACGTTCTACAACCATAGTAGTGTAAAGTCAGCTGTGTAGTGAGTAGATGCATCCGGCGAGCCAACTGTTACATACTTTAGGAGATAGTGTGTCCTGTTTAGCGAGAAAACTTTTATTACTGTCTTTTTTTTTTCCTGTTTCTCTCGCTCCGTGTGTGTCTGAGTGCACGCGCGGCAGCGGTACTACATTGCGCAAACTTTGCTAAGGCCTATCTTGCACTGCACATTTGGTAAAGCGAGAAAATGCATCCATAAAAAGATGCTGATCTTTCATATCATTTGGCGAATGACCAATCCATTATAAAAATTGCTTTTGCCTTTATCAATTTCCTTCGGCCACCACGTTGTCCAGTAACAGCGGGTACGTATTTTTCGGACAGGACGACGACATCAACAAAAGGTGGTAACAGCGCGAAATGTACTCGTACAATACACAAAGGGCAGTAGCTTCACCCCTCAGCCTCCAGCTGACTGCCTGGGGACAAAAGCATACCGGAACAAATATTTGTAACATGATGAGGCGTGTGTCAGTTGCACGACTCAGCACATTGTGATGGAATGCCAAGATAGTTTACCGAACCAGGGCAGCAGGAAACGTCCATCTTCCAGAATCGCTGGGACTCAGACCTAATGGGAGCGTTGACTGGTCGGCGGTCGAGATAAGCAAGAGACCTTAGAAATTTTTGTGGATAAAAAGCAGAAAAAGGTAAAGCCGGTGTCATTACTAGAATAGTTGCTTACTGTAAAACATAGAGAAAGTAGTTTTAATGGAGAGAGATGAAATAAATGGCTATGGGCTAAGGTGCTAGACGTCAATATATTCGGTGAAACCTGATTAGATCAATCAGCCTAGCTGACCAATTGTTGCTGCTTCGTTCGACAATGGAGACCAATAAAAGTAATTATCACCACGTCACTATGGAATGGGTGGTGGTGGAGAACTTTTAATGGCCATATATACAAGAGAGAGTTGGGGGAAGGCCTTAAGGGCCAACCCCTAACAAAGTCTAGGAGGGGTCCCTAGTCCGAGAACCCTGTGGCTTCAGCGGCGGTCCGGGCCCTAGCCACGAGAGCTCTTTGGCTCCCTGTGGCAGAACAGCCGAGCAGGGCAGCCTCCCAGCTCTCTCGAGTGGGTGATGGAACGGGTCGCATACAAGAAAACGTTTTTTACCCATAAACGTTCACTAGGTGGCAACCCGCCGTGGTTGCTCAGTGGCTATGGTGTTGGTCTGCTGAGCACGAGGTCACGGGATCGAATCCCGGCCACGGCGGCCGCATTTCGATGGGGGCGAAATGCGAAAACACCCGTGTACTTAGATTAAGGTGCACGTTAAAGAACCCCAGGTGGTCGAAATTTCCGGAGTCCCCCACTACGGCGTGCCTCATAATCAGAAAGTGGTTTTGGCACGTAAAACCCCACAATTTTTCTTTAGGTGGCCCAAACGCATGCTGAAGTTCAGGCCTTCCGCACTTTAGACAAGTGCGCTGGAGAGTGCACACCTTGGAAAAACAGAGCAACAAGAAAGCGCCCTAAAATGGTTCGCACGTTCTCGCCCTCTGCGGGGCCACTACGCTATGTCTAAATTCCCAGAGCCAGCAGTCCCACAACTTGTGTTATTGCGCGCGTGTTATTCAATATCTTCCAAAACGGCCTAAATGAGGACGAAGGTGCTGAGAGACATTTAAGAGCTTCCACGTGCGAAGCATTTGGCGAAACACATTTTGAACCCCTAAGTAAAGCTCTCTCGAATTCGATTAATAAGTGCGTCGAAGTAGTGCTCTCGCACAACGTAATCCGTTTGGGCGGAAACGATGTTCCTTGGTGTTCAAGCGAGCTCTTGGATTTCAGAGGAAAGTTGCCCTTTCAGCAGGTGCCTGTTCAAATTTGGCCACCAAGGACCTCTCTGGGGATCTCAGTGGTATTAGCCTGACCTCTAAAAAAGAGATGCTCGAAACAAATCTTTCTCAAGTGTCTCTTATTAATAAATTTCGCCAGGTCTTGCAAATCTTTTTATTTTTATGAACGGAAAATACTGTAGCCACAGTATTCTTGCTTACGTAGACACAGCTGTTTTAGTTATCTATGCTGATTGCCACAGAACGACAGATGATGGCTTAGGCGAGTACAAACATTGCAACTTTTATAAGATCAGCACGACGAACTTTCCTATTTTTAATAGCTTTCGCATATTTCACTGACCATGCAGTACAGCCTGCTTGACATATAAAAATTATGCTGATCCAAAGCATATGCTGAAGTCTGTGTGAAGCGAAGCTTTCGTGAAGAAGTTAAACGTTATACAAATTCTCTTGACCTGCGCTTTGCAGCATAGGAATTACGTACCTTCCCTGGAGTACGCCGACACACTCACCATGCGTCCTTAGATTACACTGCTTCCGGAATCGGTTCACTTTGCTGCGACAAAATCTCAAGCATCGAACCACTTCAGTATTGTACTCGCTTGTAACAGCCCAGTTAAAAATTGGCGCCAATATTTTGCATCGAACCGTTCTATTGCGATAGCATTTATTTGGACACTGCAGGCGAATCGTCACCGCGAAGTTTCGTTTAACATCCAACTGCGATAAGATCCTATCATGCCTCGCGCGTCATATGCTGTGGGTGCGACGGGAAGCAAGCGAGGTGGATCCGAGGAGAGTGGCTCACTGCGCGCCGCATTTTCTTGCACGGCAAGAGGGGTGGGGAGGGGGAGGGATGAGGCTTGCAGGCGAGCGAGCGTCTCCTCCTCTAGCCCGACCGAGCTCCACACACCGCACCGTCTCTTGGAGCTAATCTCTGGTGGGGCCAAAATGTGGGCCAAGCGAGGAGGATGGTGGCTGCATGGGCACTAGAGTTACTGGGCGCCCTAAAGGGAGCCCCTTTAGGGCGCCAGAGTTGCGGCTAGATAGGTCATCTTTTGCTCCGAAGTTATGCGGGAAAGTCAGTCACCGTATTCGTAAAAACGCGCTCGCGCGGTTCCTCCAATTTTTGCACCGCTTTATTTTTTAGCTTTCTTTTCATTTTTAATTATTTTTCGAGTACAATTCGATCGATCGCCTCATGATTAGGAGCCTTGATTTCCCGCCTAAATGCCTTATTATCTGATGCGTATGGTTCCAACATCTGCGAGGATTTCCAATTTATTCGCAAAGCATCTAATATAATACTAAGTTTTCGTAGATTAGTTGTATTTCTTATTAGGAATGTATGTGATCACAACTCGCGACAGCTGAAACACGTGAATGCGCGTATTCAAGAAATAGCTCTCTCGCGTCCACCAATCCTTCTGTGTAAATTAAGGGAGCTCAATAGGATGCGGCTGAATGACGCGAGCAATTGCATGCATGGATACATTCTTTGCATTGACTTTTATGTTGATTCTATCGATCGCGTTGTACACGTCACGGACAAATTTAGCAGTGTTGTTGGTTTCACGTGCAGCAGACACACGCGCTGACTGAGGCTGCATGCGTGATGGGTTTATTGTACACGTTAAGTTCACGTGGATACGTCGAAATCTGAAATTTCTGCAGCGCCGTGCAAAGATTAATAAACTTATCTTGTACACTCCGTCATAGTGCAAGAGCTGTCAGGGCGTCGTGTGACTGAGTGTCAAATTTAACCGAGGTAACACCTGCGAACACGCCTCCTCTGACTTGACCACAAGCATCGAGGAACAAGCAACAAGAATTTTTACAGTGCCGACGTCAATTGCGCTTGATCGGCCGATTCCTACACAGCAGAGGGGGCCAATTTTGACTCCAAGATGGCGGTCAGCCAATAGCGGTGTTATGATAGTCAATGGAAACAGTGAACGCACAGTTTCAATACAGGGCCAGGAGATACTTCGGCTGAGAGAATATAAATGTTTTGGTAAATGAATAAACCAATACGGAAACACAGGCAAAAACAATAACAGCAAAGGGGAAGAGTAATGCGACCATAATTAAACACAGAGCTCTATGGGGATACAATAGGTACGAGGTGCTCCAGGGTATGTGGAAAGGTGTAATAGTTTCAGGACTTACATTTGGAAATGCGGTTGTTTGCTTGAAGTCAGGGGTACAATCAGGACTTGATGGAGAACCAAAGGCTAGTGGGAGGCCTCGCATTGGGTGCTGCAGCGTAATATCGGCTGAACAAGTTTTGAAGTGAGGGAAGTTCAGAGTAAACGTGATTATGAAGAACGGCTGAGGAACATGGAAGAAATTAAATGGGCTGCGAAAGTGTTCAGCTATTTGTACAGGAAAAGCATTGATTTACAGTGGAGGACAAGCACTAGGTAGCTTACCAGGAAGTATGCTACCTGTATGGTGAGCAACATGAAAACAAAGAATGTCAAGCGGAAAGTCAGAGAGGCTTCGGCAATCTGGTGGGTGGCGGCAATGGAAAATAAAACCTGCTATTAGTAAGTGCTTGAGATGAAAAAAAAACAAGAAAAAATAATTTATGGCCACTCAAAGGGACGCTCTTTACTTTCGGAAGCGAGATCAGGATGCTTTAGCACATGCACTTGTTAAGCTAAATACATGGAAGAAGAAGCATGAGATCGCTGCGGTAAAGCTGGGGAAAACGATAGAGCATGTTTTATTACAATGTGAAGATTAGGTTTCCAGCACTCGATTTAGGCACATCTGGCCTCCTTTAAGCCATTGGGTTCAGCGAGAGCAGGGGGAATGCAAACATGTTCGCAACAGAGATTAGGGAGAGGCAATTAGAATAAAGGTGGGAAGAAAAGTAAGGAAACGACAAACAACGGAGGCGTACAGAAAGGAAGTTCCCAATATGGGTTCCGAAAGTTTGCTGATGAGAATTCTTTGTTCTTTCTTTTAAGGATAGGTGGGACATTAGGCAATATAATAACAAGAGCCCGGTTGTGCATTCTACCGCTCCGTTCCAAAGGAGATGTTCATCTCATTCAGCCCTCTATGTGCTAAAATCGCTGGAGACGGCGCGAGCGGCACGCGGAAAACAGTGACGCAACTCTGGCCCCCTAGAGGGAAACTATGTAGTAAAGTATCTCTAGTCAGGGCCGTACTTCCCTCTTGGCTCAACTCACTCGCTTCTTCACGCTGGAAAGCGCGGAGGAGCGAGCGAGTTGAGTCCGACCGTGCTCTAGTGTGCACTGGCTTGGCGCGCTCCTAATGCCTGTCGGTCGAGCAATCAATTCGGAGACGCGTTGAAGGGAGCGGCTGCATAGGCGTTCGGCCCCCTCGGTTTCCGCTCTTCGTGCAAGCCAGCATTATTACAGCGGACGTTTGCGGTAATCGAGTGAGATCGGTCCATGTTTACGCGTACGCGCGTAACACCAGGCTTGCTAATTAGTGATTGTATGCTGCAATTACGCGGCCCAAAAGAAACTACGACCCAATTGCGAATCGTTCGCGCAATATCGCTTGGCTGTAACAATTAATACTTTGCCTTTTGGGCGAAGCTACGACTTTTTGCATAGGTTTTATGCAATTATGTAATTTGAAGGAATGATCAGTGCAAGTGTGCCGTCTACGTTGCGTTCCGGAGACAAATCGCTTGCCTAATTTGGTTTGCGGTCTCTAGTACAGACCTTCTTCATTGCGCGATGCGGAGTATCTGACGGCTTGAAAGCAGCTCAACTGCATAACCTCGCGTTCTTCCTGTGACACCGTATACGTGGGAGCTCTTCCCGAAAGGCGCTTTGCAACAATATTGTCATGCGCCGCATTTCACTTCGGGGCAGGAAAAAAAGAAAATGAGAAAGGAAATAACGCGCCGAAAATAAATTTGGGACGAGCGAATTAAATTCTCTTGTGATGTTTGTTGTCAATTATCTTCAACTATATACAACAGCAGCCTATGAAGGACTTAGTTGCGCCACGCTAAATATTCCTAGCAGATTTCTTGTTCATGTGTTTTGATGTGGAGACAATGCGGTAGAAGATTCGACAGCTACTATAAGCTTTGCAGCAAAAGTTATTTCAACATATATTGAGGATAATTGTGTAGATAATCATGAAACATGCATGTACCCTAGTATGGTAATATCATCTCTTCCTCGAAACATCTTAGATAAACATATTCAACACGCACTGAGGGAGAAATTCAAGAAAATATATATCAGATCACAAGCAACCACGGATATTCGTAAGACGTCCTATAGCCACGTTTCCGGTAAAACAGACATCCGATGAATCTCCGCAAATTTCCAACACATGTCCATCGGACATTGGATGGATATATTAAAAATTAATTTGTACGTCCATCGGACATACCAAATGGAATCTTGTGGCGGACATGTTTCGGACTCTATGTGTGTGGTGTATATAAATATGCGTGTGTGCACGTGTGTGGGCACACACACACACACACACACACACACCTTGAAGCAGCGATTGTGAAACGCATTCAAGCGCCCAACGGATGCTGTATAATAACCGGTCGGTTGCATCAATGCATTTGACTGTCGTGCTCTGCTGCAAATAAACAAAAAATGGGCCAACGCCAGCTCTATCTTTTACTGCCACCTAACGAAGTCCACAAACCACACAAGAATACTATTCATTATAAGGATTGCAAGTGCTGATATCAAGAAAATTTGCAGAGGTGGGTAGGTATCATGCTTCAAGTTAGAAAAGCGCGAATACATAAAGAGAAAAATAGAAACTCTGCTGAGCATGTTAGAGTCTAACAAATGTGGGAAAGGCAATACAACTAAATGAGGTATCATGTGATTATCTCGCTTATTTTCCCCGCAGGAGCGCCTGTGTCAGCAGACATTAGGTGTGTTGCAGCACTACGTACCCGAGCACACGAGGGTCAGACCCGCCCACGTGTAGCCGTGCGCGGCTGAGCCATTTTTGGGGAAAAGGAGACCTTGGGGGCAGAGCCGATGCTGGGTGTTTGGACTTTTAAGGCCCCCCGGTGGAGGCTACACACTTCTTTGACCTCAGCTTCAAATCGAGGTCACGTCCAGATTGACCAACCTGGAGGCAATCGGCAGTCGCATTTTCCTCTCTCCCTCCTCAAATCTTCGTCTTTCTCTCTCTCACTTTTTGGTCTTTCCTGTCTTCTTTTCTCTCCAGTTTAGTTCCAATCTCCCTGGTGGCAAGCATTAACTCTGTAGGGCTAGACTAGCTTAGGCACAACATATATGGTTATAGAAGTTGCGAACTATTTGCGTCGTTCATGATTGTATACAAGCTCTGTAGCGTCCTCGTTGAGCTGCGTGGTCAGTGCAGCTGGTTGTCGGTGCTGTTGCCGAACACAAAAGTTTTCTTATAGCAGTGTAAACTTTTGTTGTCTATAATCAGCACCTGCAAAGAGTACGCACCGAAGTATCGTTGCAGTTCTCTTTTCGGAGCAATGCTCCAACATTCGCCAAGTACCATGTTGAGACCGCAGCTCTGAACAGGCCGTTTGTGGTACAAACAGATGCTAGCGACTATGGTCTAGCCACTCTTTCACTACAGGAATGCAAGGATGAGTTGCGGCCAGTTGCGTTCGCTAGACACACTCTAACACCCGCAGAAAAAAATTACACTGTAACAGAGCGCGAATGTCTTGCCACTTTATTCGCACGTAAAAAATTGACATGTACTTGGACGGTGCCTCTGTTATTGTCCAAACAGACCATATGACGCTTACTTGGCGGCAGCGATAACAGAATCCAGCAGGTCACCTTGCTCGCTGGATATGAATGTTGCAAAAATATCATTTTACCATCCAACATCGCTCTGGTGCACAGAACAAAGTTGCCGATGCACTCTCCCGCGCGCCTTTGCCAGTGCCGTCTTCCCCCCAGGAACCACCTTCTCTCGTTGCTGCTGTTGACACAATCCCCGACACGCGATGGGGTACCTTGGTCAGCAGGAAGCACCTCCTCGAGGCGCATCGGAAAGAAGGCCTCTGCCGGCGTGCCCTCGAACAGCTAGGTGGCTCTAGTGCGCATGATGACGATGATGATGTATAGGGTTTTGTGGCGCAAGGGCCAGTCATGGCCAAAGAGCGCCAAGCAATGGTGTTATGTACTCTGAGAGAAAAATAACAACAAAGGGTATGGTGGCTGTCTATGACGAGATAGTGTGGCTGTATAGAGGCATAAGACGAGAAGCAGGATATGAACATGTTAACAAAATGACAATGGCTTGTGAGGTGTGCTGTTAACCTAAAGGTTATACCATGAAGGTGTGAGGTACTAAAAACGTATATATGTCAGTAGCACTACTGCCTCAACGAGGTCCTTAAGTGAAAGGGCCCGGAGGCAAGTGCTATACAAAGCGCTGCTTTCGCAGCAGGAGCCTCTGATTAGAGGCCGTGCTACGAAACATGTGGGCCTAGTATTTGTAATGCGTCAACATCCTGAAAAAAGTTCAAAACGGTTTTTGGGTTAAAAAGCGGGTCAGCACCAAGGAACATACATGGGTGTAAAGGGATCTGCTGTCGGTACGCTAGAGGGAAGTGCTTTTTCCTTTGAGATTCTGCTTCGCGACACTCCAGCAGGATATGGAGGACAGTCAGTGTCTCGCCACATTTACGACAGGTTGGAGCTTCGCTACCGGTCAATAGATAAGAGTGTGTGTCATAGGTGTGGCCTATCCTAAGGCGGCAGAAAATGACTTCAGTTCGCCGTGTTTTTGTTATTGGTGCGTAATTTCCTAAGTGTGGCTTAATTAAATGGAGTTTATTGGAAGTTTCAGCATCCCACATCTGTTGCCAATGCCTTCTAAGTTTCTTGCGCAAAAATAGCTTTAAGTCTGAAGGTGCGATACCTATGGAAGAGTTGCCAGCTTTTTTTTTGTAATGGATTTGGCAATTTCATCAGCGAGCGTGTTGCCCTCGATGCCCCTGTGCCCATGCACCCAACATACTATGACGTGTTTATTACACGAATATAATTTGCACAGGAGTGAATATAGATTGGTGAGTATGGGATTCTTGAGGTTCTTGAGTGATATCAGAGATTTTACGACAGATAGGGAGTCTGTATATACAATGGCTTTCTGTAGCTTTGTTTTCTTGATTTGTTGAACAGCAGACAGTATTGCGTAAGCCTCTGCGGTGAAGATGCTAGTTTCCGGGTGCATAACGTTGGATTCGGAGAACGATGGGCCGACAGCTGCATAGGCAGTGCCAGCGTGCGACTTCGAAGCGTCAGTGTAAAATTCTGTGTACGGGTACTTGTGCTGGAGTTCTAAGAAATGCATTCTTATGTGTGCCTCTGGAGCGTGTTTTGTAACGTCTACGAAGGATGTGTCGCATTCTATATGCTGCCACTGCCAAGGCGGCAGTGGCTTTGCTGGGACCATAAGGCTTTGCTCAAGAGTCGGAACTTCCATTTCCTCAGAAAGTTTTCTAACGCGCAGAGAAAATGGTAGTCTAGCTGCAGGTCGATTATCAAACAGCTTTGCAGATGCGAGGTGGTTTATGGTTTCGTAACACGGATGGTCGCGGTTCGCGTTAACTTTCAGAAAGTAAAGGAAACTGCAGTAGGACCTCTGAAGATGAAGCGACCACTCGTTGGCTTCAACGTAGAGACTCTCTACAGGACTTGTTCTGAAGGCACCGGTAGCCAGGCGGATACCTAAGTGATGAATAGGATCAAGAATCTTTAAGGCGCTTGGAGTGGCAGACTGGTAAACCACGGCCCCGTAGTCTAGGCGTGTACGTATCAGGCTTTTGTAGACATTCATCAAGCGTTTCCTGTCACTGCCCCATGTTGCAGGCGACAAGATTTTCAGAATGTTCATTGTTTTTAGGCACTTGTGCTTAAGATATCTTAGGTGCGGAATGAAAGTTAATTTGTTATCCAGAATAATGCCCAGAAATTTGTGTTCTGTGTTTACAGGTATGCGCTGTCCATTTAAGTCTATATTGGGATCTGCGGTCAGTCCTCTCTTTCGTGTGAATAACACACATGAGCTTTTATTGGGATTGATTTTAAAGCCATTTTCTCTTGCCCATTTAGACACTTTGTTCAGTCCAATTTGGATGTGTCGTTCACAGATTGCGAGGTTACATGACTTGAAACCGATCTGTATATCATCTACATATAGGGAGTAGAACATGCCGTGCGGTATTGCTGAACGCAAGGAGTTCATTTTTACGATGAAAAGCGTACAGCTGAGTACGCCTCCCTGCGGCACCCCAGTTTCCTGTGTATATGGTCTGGATAGAGCATTCCCAACTCTAACGCGGAACGTGCGATTTGATAAGTAGCTTTCAATTATGTTAAGCTTATTCCCGCGGATACCAATTTCTGAAAGATTTCGTAATATTCCAAACCGCCACGTTGTATCATATGCTTTTTCCATGTCGAGGAAGACAGACAGAAAAAAACTCTTTGTGTATAAAAGCGTCGCGGATATTTGCTTCTATGCGAACAAGATTGTCTGTTGTAGAACGGCCTTCTCTAAAGCCGCGTTGATAAGGATCGAGCAGCTTGTTTTCTTCAAGGAAATGTAAGAGCCTGCGGTTTATCATTTTTTCATAAAGTTTGCAAAGACAACTTGTTAAAGCAATGGGACGGTAACTTTCCACTGAGGATGCATCTTTACCTTATTTTAGAATGGGTACTACGATGGCTTCTCTCCATGACGGTTTACGATATGCACGGAGCTGTTCAATTTGTCAACGAGTAAAACCACGCGGCAGTCTGCCACCGGGAATGATACAGCGGGTTCTTAGTCAAAGCCCCTGGCAAATGGTGGCGTGTGACGTAATGGGCACTTTGCCCCGAACTCCGCGGGGCAACTGCTACTTATTGGTGGTCACCGACCACTTCACGAAGTGCGTTGACTTATACCCATTGCGTGCACTTCAGAAAACATTTTGCGCTGTCTCCTCGATGTCTATTCGCGTTTTGGTTTCCCACCACATCTGATAACCGACAACGCCTCTTACTTCGCGAGTCGCACATTTGCTAAGGCGTGTTCTGCCTTCGGCATCAAACACAAAAGGATAACGCCATACCATCCATAGGCTAACATAACCGAACGCATTAACACAATCCTGAGGTCGATGCTTATGGCACATACAACCGCACATACGGAATGGGATACTAAGCACTCGGAAATGTCATTTGCGACGCGTACCACGGTCAACAGATCCACTGGTTTTACACCTGCATATTTCAACTTTGGCCGAGAAATTTCATTTCCTTTCACCGATACCTTGGTACCGTCGCATTCGGCCGATTCCAATACCCGCCATTACGTAAATGCACAACGTAAGCGGCTTACAATCGCTATTACTGCTGCTCATGAGCAATTGCATAACGCTCGGCTCGAGCAAACACGCCAATATAAGGCACACCGCCGTGATATTCAGTAGGAACCAGGTGACTTAGTATTACACTGTACACATCATTGAACCAACTCAGCTAGAGGTATTTCGGCGTCCTTAGCACCTCTGTGGCATAGCCCGTTTGGTATTTTACGTAAGCTTGCTAATTTATGTTACCGCTTGACAGATACCACACCTGGAACATTAATTGGACCAATGTCTCGGAGCTCAAACGCTATGCTTTTCGCCCCTGTTAACACTAACTGTACTCTCGTGACCCCATTTTGCTGGTTTATTCAACACTGAAGCTGAAAGATATCAAGCCCGACATATGAAGTTTCATAAAAGCATTGCCATGCCAGCAATCTTATGCAATGCGCTGCACATATCACAGACGTCCAGATCTCCACGCTCGTTCCGCCAGCATCACCGGTTCCATGACCCGTGCGTGCCCTATTATCCCCATCCTGTTCACTGGTCAATCCCCGCTGGCAGCCGCACCATCGCCACCTAGACGGCCCTTGATTCCATGAACACTTCCATTAACTGGGTCCCGCGGCTGCCTTAGGAGCTGCAGCCACGGTCACTCATTGGGGACTCAGCGGAAGTGGTTCCCGAACCGGTCCGGGGCCTTCTCCCCTCCGGGCGCTAGCCATCCGAGCAGCCTTTTGTCGATACGCCCGAGGAAGCCCGCATCCTCAGTTCCTTATGCCGCGTGCCGGCGATCTAACGACGCGCTCATCACGCAGGATCTCTCTACCGATCCCGGCTCACCGCAGCTTCTCTTTACAATCCTGGCCTTCAGCCGCCGGTTCCCGGCAGAGTGGAGGCCGCCATTGCTTTACTCAGGTCTCTGCGTTCTTCGCGACGAGGTCCTAGATGCGCACCAGGAGCATCCACCAGGTGCAGAGGCACTGGCTCCACCTAATCCCAAGCGCCCTTGAAGGACCTCATCTCCGTTGACATGGATCCATGGTCCGCAGGGGGAGGGGGTCGTCATAATTTAACGATAAGGATGACTATTTATCCCTGTTACTGGATCTGGTTCGGCAGTAACTTCGCCGTTCACTTTGCCTAGTCATCTCTTGCTTCTCTCTTTTTGTACCTTTACCTTTCTCGAGACCTAACTTGAATGCCTTGATTACCCGCAGTTCTCTTCGCTGCTTCATTAGTATCATTCACCCCCCCCCCCATGTTTAGTCGCGCGCCATACGTATAGCCTCCTGAAATGCAATGGTCATCTCGTTGGCCACAGACTATGCATTTTTAGAAATAAGCGAGAAACACTTAGCTTACAAATTACTGTAACATGAAGCTGGACGTACAAGCAGCTATACGTAAAGCGTTTGTTTATATTGTTGCGACTAGTTATCGAGCAAATTGATAGCGACATGTATGCATCATTGTAACTAGCGACGAAGAGTTTTCATGCAGTACATTTGAAATGTTGCAAGATGGTATGTCAGCTCAGGACTATAAGTGAAAGAAACAGGTTGACAGGCGATGCTACACATACATCTGTCCCTTGGGCAAGCAAAAGGCGTGTCGATCTAAACAGAGAAATGCAGTGTATGTTACATTTGGGGAGAAGCTACGTACTCGTGCCATATGATGATGCAATTAATTTCTAGGGTTCGTAGAGATTCGTTGACAATAACTTCCTGTAAAATGTAGTGTGTCAATGAGATATTGCTATGTATGAAACGAATAAAAATGACGAAAACTGCGCCACTAATAAAACATCTCCTTAGAACTTGTTGTTGGGAAAGTTGGGCATATTAGCATACAGCTTTATAACTGCGCGAACAAACAATCGCAGAGAAAGCACACAAGGGCTGCGCCTGTCCTCTCCTTCTGTGCTCTCTCTGTGGACGTTTGTTCGCGCAGTTATAAAACAGCTTCCTAATGTCAGGAGTGACAAGCGCAAAGAAAGAAAGAAGACGAGAAAGTGATACTAGGATCGAAGGCACGCAAGAGGAGATTGGAAAGAAAAAAAGGAAGAGGGAGTGAAGAGAGCGCGTGGAGCGGCCATCTGGGAGAAGGGGCGCGCGCATAGAAGGGCGCGGTGGCCGGGGCGCAAACGTTCCAGGAGAAGACGGCCGGCGATCGCCACTCTGGGTCCTACCCCAGTACGTAGGCGATGCAGCGACGTCCTGCCCGAGTACCAGGCTCGGCGAGCAGATAACTGACGCCTCCGGAACTACAGCTCGCCCGGCCCTACCTGTCACCGTCCCGTCTCTGGAACTTAGCTGGACCGGCGCACACCAGGAGCGCAAGCCGGCACGAGTCCCGCTCTGCCGGAGCGCGACAGCTCCTCAGCGACTGTGCCTTCGTATCGTCGGCCGGGGCATCGGTGACGCCGGACACCAGCGACGACAGAAGACGACCGGATTGCAAGGACGGGCCACAGACCGGGGGACGCCGATATCCGCCCCGAATAGAAGCGGTACTGTAAGCGTCCCTACGACAGCGTATAAACGATCGCTGTACAGACGTTGGTTAACGTGGTTGTGCGAGCGTAAAACATAGCAAGGCAGGACGCAGTCCGTGTGCAATAAGTGTTGAATGTTACCGTGTGCTACTGCTGTTCAAAATTCCATATCGAATTAATGTTGCGTGTGCTGCCTGCTCAAGCAAGCGCACCAGGCGTTAACGTATGCGTGACAACATTGGCGAGCCTGCCAGGATCCCTTTAACTTCGTCACGTGCCTCAGGGTGTCTTGCGCAGCGGAATGGACCTTGAACGTTTGATGACTGCTGGGAGTCCCGCGGGCATGTCGACCGAGGCCATAATGGCACTGTATCCCGAGGAGCAGAAGCGATTAAGAGAAGAACGCGCAGAGGCACGAGAGGCTGCGAAGGAAGATGAGGAGCGAGCCAAGGGAGCTGAGGAGAGAGCGGAAGCTGCGGACGAGCATGCGTATAGGAACTTGATGATATAAAAAGAGCTTAGGGAAAAAAAATCGCAGTTGCGCGTGACTAACAGTGGAGAAGAGGCAGGAAGTAGTTCAGATGTGGTACCTCAGAGGATAGCGACAGTCTGTCCCCAGGAGCTAATTGCTCCCTTTGATGAAAGGCGAGATGACCTAGATGCATATATACAGCGTTTCGAGCGAATCTCAAATAGACAAGGCTGGAAGAAGAGTGACTGGGCGACTGGATTCAGTATGTGTCTTGCTGGGGAAGTGTTGGCCGCTTACAGACGGATGTCAGCGACTGACGCACTAGATTACGACAAGGTGACGTAGGCTCTCCTACAACACTTGAGACTAACGGCCGAAGGTTTCAGGGATAAATTCCGAAGCTCCAAGCCACATGAAAATGAGACGGGCCAGCAATTCGCCGCTCGAATCTCCAACTACTTTGATCGTTGGTTGGAGATGGCTAACATAGGGGAGACATTTGAAGACTTGAGGGACAACATGATTGCAGAACAGTTACTAGCATCATGTCATGTCGGAAAGAGCGTAACTTGAGGACGGTGGCTGAACTATCTGAACACGCCAAACGGTATTTAGAAGCCCAAGGCCGAAAGAACTTGGGAAAGCGGAAGGAAGATAAGAAGATACCAGATGAGAAAGAACAGACTCGGAGCACAATCAAATGTTTTATGTGTGACAGGATAGGGCATCGGGCTGTGAATTGTCCCTTGGGTCGCACTCGCAGTTCGACGTTGAAGTACGAGGGGTGCGGGTGGCATGACCATACAATACAAACCTGCCGAGCTAAGTCAGGAAATAAGACTGCCTGCATTATTGCGAGCGAAAGTCCCATTGATGTTGATAGTACGCAAATGGAACTGTCACGACGGCTCTGAGGTCGAAGACCCGGAAACCTCGATGCAAGTAGTAGTAGGAATGCTGCAGGGACGAAAAGTGTCTACTCAGAGACACTGGGTCCAACATTGTTCTGGTATGGCAATCCATGGTGCCCGAAAGAGATATCACCGGTACAGAAACGCCAGTTCGATTGGCGGATGGTACGGTACAGCGAATACCTGTGGCTCGTGTATTGCTTTTGACGCCTTATTACTGCGCTTGGATTGAAGCCCGGTACGTCAAAGAACCGCTTTACAATGTCATTCTTGGGCATCTGCCAGGAGTCAGAAGGGTGGATGATCCACATCCCCTCTGGAGTTTACCCAATACCTAAATTACAAGTAGGACGGAGCATGAATCCACCGAAGCCTTTGGAAAAGACAATGAAAGAAGTTCGGGTGTGTATACCGGGGAAGCTGCCATATTGTCAGTGGAGAAAAGCACAAGGTACCAGGATAGGAAAGATGTCCGTACAACGAATACTTCAGGCACCGCCATAGATATGACCGTGACGGAAATGAAAAAAAAGCAAGAAGCGGACAGTACGCTGCGACACCATCTTGAAATTTTAGGGAAATGGGTTCGGAGTAAGAAGAGCCGGGTCATACATAAGCTTGAGAAGGTGGAAGAATTACTGTACCGAATAGTCAGCACTCACGATGGAAGAAAAACACGACAGTTAGTAGTGCCATTGAGTTTACTAAGAGCAGTCCTAGATCTCGCGCACGACACTATTATTATGGTTGGCCATCAAGGAGTAAGGAACCAGCCGAGTATCACAATTCTTTTCGCCGTGCATGCAAAGTGACATTAAACGGTTTGTGCGATCTTGCGACATATATCAGAGAACCACACCAAAAAGGTTGATATCAAAGGTACCTCTAGGGACTGTGCCTATTATTGAGCAACCTTTCCAAAGGGTTGCAGTGAACATTGTAGGTCATATTAACCCAGCATCGAGAAAAGGAAACTAGTACATCCTCACGATTGTGGATGCTTCAACTAGATGTCCAGGCACTGTCCCATGAAAATGGTGGACACGGTAACAATTGCTGAGGCTTTGGTAGAAATATTGACTAGGTATGAAGTTCCGAGGCAGATACTGACGGATAGAGGAACCTATCTTACGTCGGAATTGATGACGGAGATTTGCAGACTGTTGGCTATGCGACACCTCTTGACGACGCCATATCACCCCCTGTGTAACGGGCTGGAAGAAAAGTTTAATGGCATGCTTAAGAACATGTTACGCAAGGTGTGCCAAGAGAAACCAAAGGAATGGGATCGCTACCTACCTGCACTCTTGTTCGCATATAGAGAAGTGCCGCAGCCTAGCACTCGATTTTCGCCATTCGAGCTAATCTACGGCAGAGCGGTGAGAGGAGCATTAATGGTTTTGCGGGAAATGTGGTCGACCACGGAATTGGAACAACAAAAGTCCTCGAATGTCTATCTATTGGAAATGATGGAAGAAACCTGTCGCGTCACCCGAGAGAGTCTCACCGAAGCGCAGGCATCGTATAAGAAATATTATGATAAGAAAAGCCGGAAGCGAGTACTTCAGGTTGGGGACATGGCACTGGTGCTTCTTCCGAATGACATCAACCTGTCCACCATGACACCTTTCCAATGACACCTTTTCACCATGAGTTAGAAAGGACCATTCAATGAGAGGAAGAGAGGAAGCGACGCAAACTACGAATTAGAAATCGGAGAAAGAAGAAAAGTATTTCACGTCAACATGCTGAAAAGATACGAGTTGTGCCAACGAGAAAATGTAGAGGAAGCTGCAGGAATGGTCATCACAGAATCGGACGCTAAAAGTCCATACGAAGCAGAAATACCAACGCACAGCAGCAAGAAAACAATGGGTAGAGAGAAAGTGGTTATAAACCCCACTTTAAGCGAGGTGGAAAGAAAAGTGAAGACACACCCGCCGTGGTTGCTCAGTGGCTATGGTGTTGGGCTGCTGAGCACGAGGTCGCGGGATCGAATCCCGGCCACGGCGGCCGCATTTCGATGGGGGCGAAATGCGAAAACGCCCGTGTGCTTAGATTTAGGTGCACGTTAAAGAACCCCAGGTGGTCGAAATTTCCGGAGTCCTCCACTACGGCGTGCCTCATAATCAGAAAGTGGTTTTGGCACGTAAAGCCCCATAATTCATTCATTCAGAAAAGTGAAGACAATGCTAAAAGAGTTCGATGAGATATTCTCGGATGTCGCAGGCAAGACGACAGTGCTCAGTCGTAGCACTCGATTAACTGACAAGCCACTCAACATAAAGCAGTATCCTGTCCCATTAGCGGTGCTAGAGGACATAGATAACGAAATTGGGCAGATGTTAGAATTGGGAGTGATCGAGCGCTATACGCCTGCGTCCAACGGGTCTAACAAGGTCTGTGTCGATTTTCGGCGCCTAAATAAGGTATCGGTGAATGATTCAATACCACGAGTGGATGCGGTCTTTGCCAAGGTTGCCTAGAAAAAGTATTTTTCTAAGCTAGAGCCTAGTGCTACAAGAGTATGACTTCTCGGTGCAGTATATTAAAGGGCGAGACAACGTGGGGGCGGATTTTATGAGTAGAGTGATGTTTTAGGAAGCCAAAAGGTGTCACTACCAAAGTATAACAGTGCTGTGTGAATGGTGGCACCGTTGATAATGACGTAGTGATTGACGTAGTGATTGGCGTGGGTGCGGTGAAGTGCGGTGAAGTGCAGTGATGTGTGAATGAAGAAACCGCGAAATGAAGTTATACGTCGTGTAGTGAAATGAAGTGCAGTGTCCGTGTAAACCCAAGAGGTGACAAAGAGTGAGTGAAGTTATCGTGGGGCGAAAACTCGGAAAATGGGGGGCCATTGTCAAGAGTGACAAGCGCAAACAAGACGAGAAAGTGATACTATGATCGAAGGCACGCAAGAAGAGATTGGAAAGGAAAAAAGGAAGAGGGAGTGAAGCGAGCGCGTGGAGCGGCCATCTTGGAGAAGGGGCGGGCGCATATAAGGACGTGGTGGCCGGGGCGCAGGGTTCCAGGAGAAGACGACCAGAGATCGCCACTCTGGGTCCTTCCCCAGTACCTAGGCGATGCAGCGAAGTCCCGCCCAAGTACCAGGCTCGGCGAGCAGATGACCAACGCCTCTGGAACTACCGTTGGCCCGGACCTACCTGCCTGGACACGTCAGCAGCGTTCACGTCGCTGAACGCAGACACGCTAAGGCTGGCTGCAGCCAGTCACCGTCCCGTCTAGAGAACTAAGTTGGGCCGGCGCGCACCAGGAGCACCAGCCGGCACGAGTCACGCTCTGCCGCAGCAAGACAGCTCTTCAGCGAATGTGCCTTCGTCACGTTGGTCGGGGCATCGGTGACGCCGGACACCAGCGACTACTGAAGACGACGGATTGCAAGGACGGACCACAGACCGGGGGACGCCGATATCCGCCCCGAAGAGTACCGGTTCTGTAAGCGCCCCTACGATAGCGTGTAAACGATCGCGGCACAGACGTTGGTCAACGCGGCAGTGCGACCATAAAACTTAGCAAGGGAGGACGCAGTCCGTGTGCAATGAGTGTTGAATGTTACCGTGTGCTACTGCTGTTCAAATTCCATATCGAATTAATGTTGCGTATGCTGCACCTTGCGTTCATGTGTTCATTCTGCGTGCTCGAACAAGCGTACCAGGCGATAACGTATGCGTGACTCTGACGAACACATTCAATAACAGAGGTGAGACTCGAATGGCAGTGAATCTTTCTTCTACCGAGTACCAGTGGCAGCAGCAATCCCGGCTACCTGATGACCGGTCTCCACGCACTCTTTTACTTTAGTATTAGGTTTGGCTTAGAGGACTCAGTGCCACATCCGGCCTCTCTACTAAACTTGTGACTAAATATCATTGGCCCTACCGCGTTCTGGAGCAAACGTCCTTCGTTAATTATCTTGTGGAGCGCCAGTCACGCCGCCGACAAACGTGCGCCATCGTGGCCGCTAACTTGCCTCATACCTTAAAATCAACATGCCGCAGGTACTCGGCAAGGCACAGAAGAGATTTCGCTGTGGAATAAAAAGTTCGAGTTACCAGTTATGACGCTTTATCACGACAGCCCCGAATCAGGAGGGTAGAACACCTTTTGGAGGACATATATCAACGTGTTTGGCGTGTAAAAGCATCAAAAACTGATGCACGCAATTGGGTCAAGACTTAGCCGTCATTACGAAGTGAGGAAAGCGAAATATCCACCTACAGGAAAAAAAATGACCGCACCTGTTTTCCTATGTGCCATTTGAATTTTGCCGATCATAAAGAGATAGGACAACGAATGCATCTGACGCAAACCTTTCTGGTTGCTGTTGACCAGTGTGCACGAATGCCAACCGCGAAACCAGGAAATGAAGACTACAGCGCTGTCGCTTCACTTATGCAACGGGAAATGTTTAAGACTACTAAAGCCATTGTCACTGACAACAATCCAGCGTTCATAAGCCAAAGGCTAAGAACTTGAACAGACGAAAGGGGAATAAGCCTGCGGTTCACTACACGATATATAACATCCTGACGGTGACGCTCTAGCCAAGCGATCGATTTGTAACTTAGAACGGTTTGGGCGCGAGCTAGTTGATACAGATTATTCATTCACACTACATTATATCCCAATTTTCGCGGTGGCTGTAAGCGCGCTCTGCAATACGTAAGCAGAGCGCACTCTGGAAGCGTGCTCTGCTTACGTCTGCCCCATTAAAAAGAAATTCTGGGGTTTACGAGCCAAAAACCCGATATGAGTATGCGGAGTGCGCTAGTATGGGACTATTCATTATGTTGACCACCTGGGGATCTTTGACGTGCACCCAATGCAAGGTACACGGGCGTTTTTGCATTTCACCCCCATCAAAACGCGGCCGCCGCGGCCGAGATTTGATGCCGTGCCCTCGGACTTAGCAGCACCACGGCGGCCCTCGGACTTAACGCGACCACGGCGGGTGACTTTAAAACGTCACAACCGCTTCTGTATGACTGAGCTTGTTTGCACACCTCAGTTTGCTGCCTGCGGAACCAGCTCAGGACTGCCGGCGGATAGTAGATTAGGTTAGGTAATTAAGAATAGTAGGCTAGTTAATTCTACCAGAAGTGTCAAAACAAAGGACCAGCAGCAGCAGTACAAGCTATTATTGAAGAGATGCTATGACACCCAACCTAGGTCTAAAATTCCAGATATAGAAACAGGGCATTAGTTCTGGTACGTAAAAGATTGGACGGCTGGAACGCCATTCATCGGCCCATACATGGTGACCAAACAGTGAAACAATAAGGCGTTTTTAGTCATTTATTATGAGGTATCCAGGTACAATATTAGATCCAGCGCCATCGGCAACGTGCTTGCTAGTACCACAGGAGGGCACACAATCATTGTGACGGAGGGTGTGAAGTGCATTGATTAAGACAACCAGAAGCTGCATAACCACAAGGAAGAAGGCTACAAGACTGAGGGTGGGGGCAAAGACAGACAGGAAGATTATTAAAATGGTGCGTGAAACAGACTACGTCATGCTTCCTTTGCAAACATGTTTTGCTTATAATGTGGGCTCACAAATATCTCTAAAGTACACCTATCTCGCAATGAAATTAAATTATTTTTCACTGATCCTTCTTTAAAGCGAAGCTTTCTTTCCCTCTTCCTTCGACTTTTCCTCTGCTACTGCTTGACTTGCACACCGCGTCGGAGGTGGCTGAGAAGAGCACGCGTAATGTACGTGGCAAGGGCGCAGGAAAGGTGTCTGTGAAGCCTTTTCGATGAACTCCGGGGGTGTCGCAACATTGCCCTCTGGAGCTTCCTGGTCGTTGCCGCAATGTCCTAGGGAATTCCCTGGCCATCGACGCAATTCACACTGGAACGCTGTAATTATGCGTGAGCACACCCGCAAAAGCACTGCAGAAGCTGCAGCGCTTGACCAGAGGGGACATAGATAGAAAGAGTAGGCCCACAATACCTAAAGCCCACTTCGTGACGAAACGGGTAAATTACAGCCTTGGCACTCTTCGCTGATGCCAGCTTTCACACACGGGGGATCGCTACCTGGAGAGAGCCAAAGTTTCGAATAAACCGTACAATAGTAATAATAATAATAATAATATTAATAATTCGGGGTACCTTACAGAAGGTTTCAGCGATTTCTGAAATATAAACATGTGCTGTTTGTCCATGCGTACACCTGACGCAGGGCATGCAGACACAAAGCCACCACATAGGCAGAGATACTATAAATGTACTCCCTGCTCCCCGTCATCCGGCTAAGGGACTTACTAGAGCAGGAGCGAGTCGCCTGCACAGGCTCAAAACCATGTTGTACGGCCGCCATGCCGTGCTGGTCAAAATAGTTCCGGAACAATTCAACGCCACATGTAAATTCTGTGGCGGCCGAATGACCTGTATCATACGGTTTGGTCCTGCCAAGCTAACAGCAGCACCACGCAAATAACGTAAGCGGCGTGGCAGGGGTGGGCGGAGGCGTTGTGCAGCCCAGCTCTCGAGGACCATCGGACCCTCGTGGTGCGGGCGCGGGCGGCAGCCCTGTCCGTCGAAGTCCCGGAAAAGGGACCCGCCCGACCCTCGCCAGCTATCACTTCACTACAACACATAATTTTTTGCAATAAATGATTTATTCAGTCGTTCATTTTCTCGCTCTCTGCCACTATGCGATTCGCCGTGTGGGGGAGTGACAGTGCTAATGTTCTCTCAGGCTGCGGACGATGGCGCGCAACAACGCCTCGAGCAAACACATCTCGCGGTGCACTGTGTATACTACCAAAATAAACGCAAGTAGACCATGCTAGGTGAGATTTAACACATTACAACTGTGGTACACCATCAAAATCGCTACCAAATATCATCAGTGAAAGCGAACAGCTTCCAGCGATTCCCACAGTGCGTGGAAGCAGCATTTCTTTTTTATTTGGTTGAGCCATGCGGCATGTGCCCATGGAGATGTGCCCCTTCTTGGCCAATATTCGCCAGTGGGTATGCCTCCCTGTGACACAAGCGGTACATAATACCTAAATATTGATTGATTTATGCACGCACCTGCTGTTGTTGCGTGCCTGTCATCACCATTCCTCTCTCGACAAGCATCATACATCTCATTTGTCCTTGTGACATCGTTCTGTATACGTCTCATACTGGGCACCCGCCCGAGTTTTAGTTTGTATTTCGGCATATCTTGGGAGCGACGTAGCTCATGAACATAAAAATTGTATCACTTACTTTGTGAGCTCTGTGGTGGATAAAGAAAACATTCCAGAATATTGGCACACGTTGCACAGCATGAAAGTAAACAAAATTGTAAGCACTAGAGTTAGTTGCAAAGCGCGTTCTAAACAGCTTCAACAGTTTTGCTTCACATATGCACGTTACGTCTGCCTATTTTATTTTATTTTAAATTGTCTGTCGCGACTAGCACAATTCTAATCCATCAAGTGAGTCACTCGAAGAGGCAGACATTACTTTCGCGAAAAATCGTACAGCATACGGAACTAATCAGTAAAATTTTGCTAATAAAGCTTTCAGCTAATCACGGCATGTATTGCAAATGGCGAATTGCAGCTGGTGCGTTTGCAAGGCATATCCACATGTTACCCACTGACACAGTCGCTTGTGCCTGCCACTGGTATTCGAACTTCGTCGGTTTCTGCACTGTAGTCGTTTAAGTATGAATTACGAACTAGCTCGTTTCTACACCCGGTCTCCTCACGGTGAAATCAACGGCATGTAATGAAAAAGTCGGCTGATAACATAACTGGTGAAAATTATGTTATTAACCGACTCTTCCATTAAGTCAACATTTTGCTGGCTAAAAACAAAACGCGGATAACCTTAGACTTACAGATTACAGCCTTAGCCTCTATGAGAACCAATGGCAGACAACACTATCATAGAATGTGACTCGGCAACTTTCAGGACAGAAGACAAGTGCAAAATTGTCACAACTTAAGTTCGAAACGTTACCTTCTTCTGGGCAACGGCTAAGAGGGTAAACGTCCGGTGCGAGAATTTCGACAGCTACCTTCCTGGGCGAGACAGAGGTCAGGTCCAAATAAGCAAATAACAGTTTATTGCGGCATTGAAACAAATCAAACTCGTATCCTTAAGTGACAGACGTAATTATCCACACAATGAGGAAGGTATGAATGTGACAAATGCAGATATATAAGCATGAATAATAATACAGGCATACCTGTATTTCTGAGGCACCTTATTCCTGTTTGTCTAAATTCTATGCCCTATCGTAAGGTCAAGTATGAACTGTACATGTCGGTACAAGTAATATTTGCCGGCAGCGAACGGAATTTGTAGAGTCCCCAGTAAACAAATTTATAGGCAAGTAGTGTGCACTAGGCCAAGCAAGGCAACAGTTTGTCGCCACTGATGCGACTCGTAACCGACCCGCGTAGTCGGCGTCGGGCTTCCAGGGAGAAAGAGAGAGAGAAAGAAAGCAACGAGAGAAAGTGTAGGAAAATCCAGTAGATGAGCGTCCTGTTTGCTACCCTACACTGGGGGCAAAGGAAAAACGGGGGAACAGAAGGAGCAGAAAGGGAGAGCAGGCATTGAGTGCGCACAGTACGATTTACAGCCGAAAAAGAATCGGTCACAGGAGTCGGTGTTCTTCAATACTGGTAGTGTTCAGCAGTGGGTCATAGTGTTGGCGCCCCTGCAGCTGCTCGGCGTTAGATCGGCCTCTCCGAAGCAGACTGCCGAAGTCTCGAATCGGCCCGCACGTCTTCTCGGAGCATGGGCGGTCACCTCTGAGTGTTCCGGCACACACACTAATCGCGCACATGCGCACTAGTTGCCGCGGCGGTTCAGACCCTACTGGCAGGCGCAGGATTCAATCGCACACAAATGAAGTTACATAAGCATACAACTCAATCTGTGGTTAGGCTGTAGACTGTGGATTACTCTCGTAGGCGACTATACGAAAACAAGCAAAAACTTGGAGAACGCTTACGCTTCACCCTTTGAAAGCGGAAGGCGATAGCATTCAAACACCTCTGAATGCTTCTCAAGCTTCCGGGAAACTGCAGCGTATATGTAACCGTAATGTTTACCGGGAGGCGCTGGTCGCCAACGCTATGCACGAAGGCGAGCTTTCTGGTAGAAACGCGGCGAGTCGAGTGGGCCGATCCCGGGGGTAGCCTCTCTCTCACCCTCCGCCCCCTACCGCTATGTTATTTTTTTCCTTTTTCAGTAGTCAACTAGTGTACCAGCAGAGATCGTGCACAAGCTATTGAGGCAGTGTGGCTTCCGTAACAATAAAGTTAGTGCGACAGTACTTCTCTCGTTTGCAAGCACATTATCATCCTAACAGTGACGAGCCGGTCAATACGCGTAGGTTATAACAAATGTGACAGCTATACAACGCTGCTGACGCGCACACTGTGGCACTGGGAACTGTCGAATGACTCTACTTGTAGAACAAGCTCACTGCTAACGTTTTTCGGCATCCTACGCACAACACCGTACGCCTGGTTGGCTCGTACACATTCTCATAGATATTTCCTTCTGGACCACGTTTCATCTGACAATGATTCAACCGGGGAGAGACAGGAAAGAGAGATACTCCACTGTTTTCTGTGAACGAGAGACCAAATGAACCTCTCATACTATTCGACGCTATTGTCTTTTCACTTGATACTGTGCTATTTCTACGCCGAAAGTGCTTCGTTCTTCGTTTTTCAGCGCTGTAGTCCTGTAGTTTCACACTTATTGCCAAATGGAATGAATACCTGTTTGAAGCTGTCTTCAGCTCCTCAGTTCGTAGCATTAGTTTCTAAATCTCCGTTCAAACAGACAGGCTGTCTTGCGCAAAATGCCGTGTCAAGCAATAGGAGCAGGAAATGTCCGTTGCGGGCATCAACAAGCGCTTACATCGCAATGCGGCTACCATAACATTTCATGAACCGTTGAAGAATTCTCAAACAAAGGAGCAAACGAAAATATGCAGAAGAACTAAAACACAAACAAGCAAATCAACGTGAAAAGGTACCGCGTTTTACAAACTGCGGGTGACAATCGCGACACACGGACAGGAAATCAAAGCTCTTCGCATTTGTACGCTGCCTGGCAGCGTCACTGGTCCCCTCGCAAAAATGACAACAAACATGTTTTTTCAGAAACGGAAAGGGCAAGAACGCATAGAACTGTGGTGAAAATGTATATCTACTCAAACAAAAGGAAACGCGATTTTACTTTTACTCTTACGAGATTAAAAGAACAATGAACGTAGAAGAGGAACACAAGTCTTACCTTTCCTCAGCCGTCAACGATTCTGTTGAACTCATTCCTCTTCATTGTTTTTCGATGTTCGCATTTCCTTTTGACACATCACCACCTTTGTTGAATTGCGTTTCTGCTTTCGCGTCCTTCGGCCACACATTTAACAAGCTCCGCAACTCTACTCTTGATGTGACAGAGTCAATAGTTTATCTTGTAGGCGTCACAATGACGTAC
Organism: Dermacentor andersoni; assembly: GCF_023375885.2. Lineage (NCBI taxonomy): Eukaryota > Metazoa > Arthropoda > Arachnida > Ixodida > Ixodidae > Dermacentor > Dermacentor andersoni. The sequence continues at coordinate 60,342,099 of NC_092818.1, forward strand.
CAAAGGGACAAGCAGAACACGTGCGAAAAAAGATGAATTGAACAAGAAGTGCACTCGACATTTGACAACAGATATTCTGGAAGGAAGATAGATAAAGTCGGAATAAATGGAGGCAAGATAGACGCTAGTTCCACAGCTAAGCTTTAACTGCATTGTGCATTTTTGACTAGCAACACGCCAAACATTTTGCAGAAAACAAAAACACAGCCTTGTGAAGCTTGAGCGTTGCTGATTGTTTGAACAGATGAGCTATATGACGTGTACAAACAAAATTGAGTATTTTTCATGTTCATTTCATTTGCATTGCCTTCAAAGCCTTGCACATACAGTACATGATTGCACTAACAGTTTATGTAAACACCCGTGACAAAATTATCTCAAGCCATTCGCAGTTTTTGTGGCGTGAAGTAGTATACATAAATGTATCCTGGTTGTCAGTGACAAGCTTCTAGAAAAAAAAATTTTTTCTTGTTTGCACACGACCATTCTAGCGAATACAGGTACTTTTTGAAGACAAGAAATTGCCCATTCGCTCTTACAGTTTGGTGTTCAATCATTTCGGTGAACACATGGACAGGGTGCTTACATAGTAGTCACTTGTAAATATTCTCCGCTTCTAGCATTTTTCGGGTTAACTGCGACCTGTGCCTTTCCAATACCACGCACTGACAAAGAAGGAGCGTACACCCACAATCACGGCGCTAAATGCCAAGATACCCCTGCACAGTATTATACACGTTTTTTTAGTGCCTTCGCATGCGTTCGTTGAGACAACTGCCAGTCTAGCCGACGTAAGCCTTTCTACGCTTCAGTTGAATCGAGCAATAACGACCCCCTCTACGCACGGGATGAAACGCGATCTGTGCTTGATGGAGTACGAAGACAAGTTTGCGCGTGGTGTGTTGAACCGCTTAAAAAGCTTCGGTTGTTCCTTTGGTGCCGAGAAAACCACCCGCACGCTGGCGCCCTGATCAGACTTCTGTAACGTGTGCTAAATGCTTTGGACTTACGGCAGAACGACAGGCCGCTTTTTTCGGAGTTGTGACGTTCTTCAGGCTTGTGCCCTCGTTGCACGGCCTTAAGCAACTTTTCAGCCACCGAAGAAAGCAACTTCGCTGGATAACTAACTGGCTTCTACATTCTAAGAAAAGTCTACACCCTTTGAGTCGTATCTAGCCACACATCAATAGGACGTCATCTGTCTTGCCCGCATTTCCTTTATTTAACGCTGCGAGCCCGGTACTTCCCGGTAACGAACGGCATACGCGTTATCAGCATGACATAGCATTGCCGACCGGAAAGTAGCGGGCACGGCGTTTTCAAGAAAGGAAACGAAAGCAAGGCATATGACGATTATTGTTCTGTGCTAGATATACACCCCAAATGGTGTAGTAAACTTGTGAGAATGTACCAGGTGCCTCACCATCTTGCACTCTTATAAAAGATTATATGTCTGGCACACAACAATAATCGTCATCTGCCTTGCTTGCGTTTCCTTTCTTCAAAACGCCGCGCCCGCTACTTTCCTGTCGGCAATGTTATGTCATGCTGATAATGCTCATGTTGTTCGTTACTGGGAAGTACCGCGCTCTGAAATGCGGACAAGACAGATGACGTTTATTGTTGTGTGGCAAGATACGACTCAAAGGCTGTAAACTTTTCTTAGAGTGTAAGCAAAATTACACCCTTTGGGTCGTATCTTGCCACACAAGATTAATCGTCATCTGCCTTCTCCGCATTTCCTTTCTTTAACGCTGCGAGTCCGGTACTTCCAAGTCACGAACGGCGTGCGCGTTTTCAGTTTTTTGAAGAGAGGAATCGCAAGCAACACAGATGACGATTATCGTTGTGTCAAGATACGACCCAAAGGGTGTACATTTGTTTAAGAGTGCACCTGCTATGCGAAACTACGATGCATTGTGTGGGAAAACGTTCTCTTGCAGGCGTTGGCAAGGCAAAGGTTAATAATGCTCCTCTTAACTGTCTTTGAGTGGGCCCAGCTGAAGGGCAAAAGTGGTTGGCCACTCCTTGGTCCATACATCCACCCAACGAGTGTGGGTTGGGAGCGGGCAATTCAAACGTCAGAACAAGCAGCTGCAATCAATCATGGAAACCAGCCACAGTATCTGAAGAAATCTTCTGGAGGCACTCATTGTTACACTTTACAAGCACTAAATAACCATCAACATAGCGGCGAATCTTGACAACTGCCAAGTCGTCAAACTTGTTGGTCAAGGCGCGATAGTATTACGCAAGAAAAATGTCAACTCAGAATTGGTACCAAGCAGGATCTAATACTTTTTTGTATCTTGTTATTCTCCTTTCAGGACACAAAGGTGGTCATCAATCGCTTGTCGGCCTTTTGACTAAGAAGCAGATCGTAGAAATCTGTTCTTCCCCTTGCACCTAGGACCTCCACGGGTCCCACGTGCTGCAGGGACCTTGTACGGCGCGTCTTTTCAGGTCGCAACCTCCGAAGCACATTGTTCGGGAGTGTGTGCCGATCCCTGTGAGGGTATGAGCCTTCGGACTTAGTTTCATTCTGATGCCCGGCCTGCCCTCCTGGCGTTCCCAGACCTGCAACCAGCCCACGGCCCGGTCCTTCCTGGTGTTTGTTGAGCCAGCGGTTTTCTACCCTCTCTGCTAGCTCACCCGGCGGGTCCACCATCCGGTCGCCCCTGCCTTCGCCTGGACTGGCCTGGACTGCGGGTCAATGAGCCTCCCTGGTGGTTTCCCTGGTGCGGTGGCCGTGTCTTGGTCCGGTCCTGGGCCCTGCCTGCAGTACGCCCACGACCCGGTTCTTCCTGGTGTTTGGTGAGCCGGCGGTTTCCTCTACCCTCTCCGCCTGCTCACCCGGCGGGCCTATCATCCGGTGGCCTCTGCCTTTGCCTAGACTGGCCTGAACTGCGGGTCACGGCGTCTTCCTGGTGGTTTCCGTGGTGCCGTCTTGATCCAGTCCTGGGCCTGCCTGCAGGTCACCGGCAAACTTCGCTGGCCAGGCCCCTCGATCTCTGTCCTCCTGGAGCGTCGGTGTCGCCCTCTGACCGCATGACCACCCCTCTGCGGTAGCGCGGTCCCTACGATGTTCCAGGACTTCGAACAGGTGCCTGGCATCAGGAACCTCGGTCTGGTCATCACTGGTGAGCTCGAAGGCTTTCCCGGCCACCTCCAGTGCACCCATTTCTGCTCGGCAGCCGCCACGGGAGGGGCAGGTGCTCTACCTGTACTTCCCGTTCCCGAGCGTCGTCAGATGCTGCGAGACGGATTGCAGGGCCTCCTACTGAGGTGCATCGAGGACTCCTCGGCAGCAGTCCCTGCTTCGACACCTGGAGCAGAAACACGAGGTCCGCATCACCGCCAAGCACAACCGGTGCTCTATCTCTGGGGCCGAGCTCACGCAGAGACCTGCTTCGCTGAAAGCAGCTTGGAGGTCCCTACCACCCGGGCCCGCCACCAGTGTCCTCACTGTGCGGCGTCGTTTCCATTTGCCCGAGGCCTCACGAACCACACCTTGTGGCATGCGAAGCAAGATACCCTGGCACGCGCGGCTTCTCGGCGAACTCCGCGTGCGCCTGCCCCACCTCCAACGCGCAGCGGTAACCGCCAGGCCTCCTTTCCTGCCGAGCACCCAGAGCACCACCGCGGATCCATGACGCCCAGTATGGCTGGCCCTCCGTCTGGCGAGCACTCTTCACCACCGTCTGCAGATACCCTACTGTCCCCACTCCCTGGCACCCCAAGCTCTACCCCGGCCGATGCACCATGTCCAACTGACAGTGTGGCGACAGATTCGGAACAGCCTGTACTCGACGCCATCGACGACAGCCCAGCCGATACCACCTGCCTGCTTCGGGACCACGCTACCTCCTTACGGGCCCTAGAGCCCCCTACCCCTGAGGGATGGGAGAGGGCTATGGAGGTCTGCGGTGAGGCCTTGAACCTCGTGACCACCACGGTCAAGTTACCCCCATCCCCGTCCCCCGCGTCCCATCAACCCTCCAACGCAAGGGACATCCAGAGGCTATATAGACACAACCGCAGGCGGACCGTCCGACTCATTTTTGACGGCCTCTCCCAACTTTGTCCCATCCCACTGGCCGCTTTGGAGGACCACTTTGAGACCACCTGGGTCCAAAGGTCCGCCAACACCTCCATCCTTCTTGCCCGGGCTCCTGCCGCTGATGAGATCAACCTCGACCCTTCCATGGCAGAGGAGGTTGCTTGCAGGCTCAAGCGGTCCGAGAACACCGCGCCTGGGGAGGACCGCCTCACGTACCACCATAGGAAGGCGGTAGACCCCGAAGGGAAGTTCCTCTCGGTGTTTTAGAACGTGTGTCTCCAACACCACCGTACACCAGACAGCTGGAGGACCTCCCGAACAATTCTTATTCACAAGAAAGGCGACGAGTCCGACCCCTGCATCTGGCGCCCTATTACTCTTGGCGACACAGCCGCCAAGCTTTATGACAAGCGCCTGGGAGGGCGTTTGCAAGACTGGCTGGGGGAGCACCACTTCCTCTCCCCTTACCAGAAGGGGTTTCTTCCTCATGATGTAGTGTTTGAGCACAACGTCGTCCACCAGGAACGGCTAGCAAAGCCCGCAGCGGTCAAGAGGACATCTTCGTCGCTTTCCTCGACTTCACCAACGCCTATGGATGCATTCCTCATCAAGCGTTGCTGGATGCACTTCGGGGAGTCGGCGTGGGCAATCGATTCGTCGACCTCATAGCCGACCTGTACGCCAACAACCGTACGAGGATCGTCGCTGCTGACGGCATCACCGCACCTATCTCCATCCTTGCCGGGATCCGTCAGGGCTGTCCTCCAAGCGGGCTTTTGTTCAACCAGGTCGTCGACCCCATCATCAGGGCCATACAGGGTGGTGATCGTCAACACAACATCCTGGCGTACGCCGACGATTTGACACCCTTGGCGGCCCGTCCCGTGGTGCTCCAGGCCCGCATTGACCGTATTGAAGCTCTCGCTTCGGAACTCGGTCTCGCTCTCAACCCCGCCAAATGTCACTGACTCCACCTGTGTGGGACCCCGGCTTGCTCCTGTGGCCACGATAATGAGGATGTTCGCGATCTACTCCTCGAATGTCCCATATACGAGATCCAAAGACGGCAGCTAGAGCAAGAGCTACGCTCCATTGATCCTCACCGGCCTTTCTCACTCGCAATATTGCTGGGCCCATGGCCATCGAAAATGGCACAGCGAAAAGCATTGAACGAACTTGAACATTCTTATGCGGACACAGGCACTCTTAAGAAATACTAGGTATTTCACTGAATAATCACAATATGCCACTATAACGTTCTTCTATTATTTGTAATTATTAGTGCTTGTATATTACGTGTTATACTTTTTCTTTGTGCGTGAATTATTTTAACACTGTAATTCCTCACCTGTGTATAATGTTCATCGAAATCTACATCGCGGCCGTTTGTGTGTGTTTGTGACTTTGTTTAAGAACTCATTGTGGTGCAACCACAGAACACCTATACAAACTTAGAGAAGGGAAACTGTACCTTCCACAGTGCTACGGAAATAAGCGTAGCGGTGGCGTCGTGAACTAAAGTATGCGACCACAGGTGGCGCTGTACAACAGGAAACGGAAACGGGGTTTTGCACAGTATGGCCGCTTTACCAGGCGTTCTGTGGCTTTACTGGGTTTCTGGCTGCTGCGCCTCGATCGTGCTCCCGCCAGTTTAGTTGCTGTGTGGCAAACGTAGCGCCTATATATATATGTAGGCGCTACGTTTGCCACACAGCAACCAAACTGGCGGGAGCATGATCAAGGCGCAGCAGAATACATGTAGCGCTGAGTCATATCGAGTTAAGGCACACTCTGAACTGACTTTTAAGGGCATCCCGAGCGGTTTTTCGTTTATTACGCCGCCGTTACCACGAGTTGTGCCACCGCGCTCCAGCTGTTGCATTTCGTGTAGGGCTACTGACAGAATGCGGTTTCCAGGAGGCACGATGGCCTCGAATTGAATAAACGCGCACGACACCAAAGATTGAGTAAGCCTGAAAATATTTTATTTGCATTTTACAAGTACAACAAAAAGCACACGTCTACGCATCCACACAAACGCGGTTACATAGTCAAGAACATAGTCAAGAAATGGCTCATTAATAAGGGTAGCACAAACGCACAAGAAAGAAGACCTAAGCTACAAAACGTACGGTCGGCTGCTAAGTATAATAATTTCCCCGTCACCGCGTGTCACTTTTATACAGCATCTTTACAGCACTACCAGGCCAGGTAGTTTGGCGGAAATAACGCAACAGCTTACGGCCGTCAGCTGCCTCTTCCTTACGGGTGTCATAATTATCCTAATCTCCGCATCAACGTCGTGCAAGTCCGCATACAGGTATCTGTACCCGAACCATATGTGCCAGCTTAATACATGCGTAGTGAAATTATGATAACCACTGCGTCTTATCAAACGTATTGGTTTTGCAAATGCGCATTACAGCTGACGGAACGACATACTGTAAGTGAAGCACAAGAGAACAAGGACAAAAGGAGGATACAACACTTGAAGAAGAAATGAAGAATTAGTAGGCGTACAGCAAACAAGCGATGACGGAGAACACACAATGATGCATCGGATGTTCCGTGACATCGGTTTGCGTACTTACGGTGTTATGGAGATCAACAGCATAAAAACGTACCTTCAAGCGTACTCCCTCAACCTCCGCCGCATTCATTATGATAATCAACGCCTAAACAAAATGAGGCACTATTTTTTGCCAGGAGTAGACCTCTTTACAGCAAGTCTATGTAATGACTCGCAGACGAAACCAGCATGCTTTCGAAAATGTTTTACCGCCGTAGTATTCGAACGCCAACGGCCAGGAAACACATCGATACCAATAGGCTGTCCGCTGTCGGTGGTTAATCAAGTACAAAAACCTTGACGCTATGACTAAAAAGCAGCTTCAATAATCAAATTAAAAAAAATCAACTGCCTATTTGCCTGAGGTAAAAAAACATCCTTAGACACCTCGATTGTTTATGTCAATGGTTTGTGTAAAGTAAAAAATTTAGCATGTTTAGCGCCCCTAGCAGAAAAAGCACAAATTAATGTATTCGACCAAATTACAGTAGCTCCACTTGCGCGCTTACGCTGAAACACGCCTCGATTGATTTTTCGCCCTCTGTGGCCATTTGTTGAACTTGAGAGTGTGCGGGGCCTGGTGCAACTTGCATTGGACTTTTATACTTTTATGTTCATGGGCGTATAGGAATGTGCTGTAGATTTCTGACCGTATGTAGTGGTGGTTTCTTTCCATTTTCCTACAAATTTTTATATTGTTATTTCCGCTATGAGAAAAGGAGTAGCCGTCACCATTACAAGGTGACCACCTCTCTTTATTTTCATTTCGATAAAAAAATGTAATTTTATATATTATATACCACTGTATATTTTATATGCGGAAGAACTGAAAGTATCCATACATTCTTCTACACACAAACGTTGCTGGTCATGCGGCACAGAGCAATATGTATTTAATGTCAATATACAACGCCTGGAGTGCTATGCTACCTCGTTTAGCATTGTTATTGACGGCGTCAGTGTCCTTTACCACAATAGGGACGTGAATAATTAGATGATTAAGCTTTGGTTGCAAAAAAAGTGCTAGGGATTTTAGGGACTACGGACTTTAGTTGAAGTAAGGTGAATGAAGGTGAAATAAGGTGAATTAAAGTGAATTAAGGTGAATTACAGTGGATTAAAGTGAGTTAAGCTAGATCAAGGATCAATGTTGGTACAAATTAGGGCAACGTGTATTAAGATGGATTAATGTAGAGTTGTGAACAGTGACTTGGAGTTGCAGTGCGATGACATAAGGTGCAGTAAAGTGAATTGGAGTGAGGTGAAACGAATGAAGGTGCATTAAGGTGTAGTAAAGCGGAATAATGTAGATTAGGGTGAATTAAAATCAGGTAAGGATACGTTAGTGACTGCAAATATTTTCGTTGTCGTCATTACCCTTCAATCAAGATTAAACGTCACTGCTTTATCGACATAAACATGGATCGAGAACTAAATTGCTTCCCAAAAAAACAAATAAAGCATAATTCTGCTCTTCTCAGATAGAGATAAGAAAGAATGGATATTCGATATGAACGAGGTGAATTTCATTAATCACCATGCCCCTACGTCGCGAGTAAGTCAAGCAGCTGCAGGTATTCAGACAGCCAGATTGAAGGACAACGAATAATTTTAGTTCGTTGCATGCTTACGCGTCGGAGGAGCATGGAAGAGAAATAAGAAGCGGCGCGACGTTTTTTGTGTGATCGGCTGTTTCGGACGGTCCAATGTCTTCTCTACCCTTTTCACTGTAAGTAAATCCATTCTACATCCGTAACAAGTGGTGGAAGTTCTGGGTACTGGACGCCCTGGACAGCCCAGTCCTACAAGATCTTCGAAGAAGCAGACGCCTGGCTGGACTACCACCAGAGTCAACAAGCATGGCCGACGGCCAAGCAGGCCGGTCAATGAACACCACAAAACTGATATCCTAATTATGCACGGATAGCTTACTCAAGTTCTTCCTCGAATATATAATTCCAGGACTGAGGCACTTCTGCCGCTTGAAGCCGTTTATATAAAGCCGTCAACTGCGCTTGTACACTCGGCCATTTTCAACTTGATTATCTCGCTCTGGATTAACTGCGATCGTCGTCAGAAATTGTAATTCCAGACAACTTTTGCATATTACTTGCTTTCAACGATCGGTTCCTTTCCTTCTTTTCTTTTTGTCTTCGTCATTTTAAATGTATCTTCGTCATTCTCATTTTCGCTTTGCGGGATAATGTTCTCTAAACTGCGCGTAGTATCCTCGCGCTCATTTTCTTCGTGATTTTACTTGTGAGCAACCAGTTGAATGTGTTGTTCGCTCGCTTAAAGGAATTGAGGCGCCTTTGTCAAATGTAGTGGGGGCACGTTTAAATTTCTCGCACATAATGGCTTAGCAGAGTTATGATCGACTCTTGTTCTAGTGTTTCTTCACCCTGCATAGCATTACAATGTCGAAGAAGCTATTCCACATTTAAGTGCTTAATTTAAGTGCAGTCTGCGTTAAGAAGTTTACGGATCCTGGCATCTCAGAAAACTCTGAGTGTAATAGCAGTTTTTGATTATAGGCAGTAGAACTGTCCAACAGTATGTCGTTCGCATATACTAACACGTACTCGAAATCTGAATACCAGGCTGTGAGACAAGACTTCGTAAATATTCGCTTTCATTTTTTTAGATCCCGTAGTTCCTAAGCATTTTAAACATACTGCACGTGACGTAGCGTTATTAACCCTGTCCCTTGGAACTAGGGAAGTTCCAAGACACAGAGTTCCACACAAAATTTTGAGCAGACGATATTATCACCCCAAGTATAAAGGCTGTGAGCACTGAGCAGTGTGCTACATGAAAGGCGCTAGGCATAAATGGGTTTAAGACTATATCAAACGGAAGTGGACAGTTTTGATGAACGTCTTTTTAAAATGTGAAGAGCATGCATTAAATTTATATGGTATCCTATTCGCGAAATTATTATTGCCTGTACGCTACATTTCTCTACGTGTCAATCTCTCATAGAATACCACCTTTTTCCATGCTATTTTTGGCACAACCGTTCTATGCAATTCCTAGCTTTCAACCAAACATTCCCGAAGCACTAAAATGCCATTAAACAAGCCCCGGCTCCGAGAGCGTTCATTTCATCAAAGGGACAAACACCACAATTCCTCAGACGTAAACGCAACACCAGTAAATGCCTAATGAGCCATACAAGCAAACCTTATGAGTGACCTTCAGCGGTCTCCGGTGGCCTTTTGAACGACTGCGACTGATAAACTAGGCTCGGGGTTCCCTTTCTCAACACAGGATGAAAAATTATAATTTAGGTTCTCTATGAAGCCTCCAAACGCTGAGCTAACGTTCTAGTGTTCTAGCGCTATTCATAGAAGCTTACTCCAATGTCCCTAACGAATAAACGTGCGCAGACAATATTACAGTGCCACGTAGTCCCCTTCCTGCCTTTCCCTCGCAGAAATTATACGTGCCTCTACAAAAAAAATGGGAAATAAAACGCGAAAAAAAAAAGAAGAATAATCCAGAGATTACGCAACAAAAGAAAAAAAATTCGGATGCAACCATTGCAATGCTGAAAGGGGCCCTGAACCACTTCTTTCTCGAAATGTAGAAAGGCACAGAAGTCAAAATAGGCTACTTCCGAAATAATTTCCCGCTAAAATTACTCGAATGCGCTCAGCAGGAACGCAGTTATTGACAATTAAACATGACCTACGATGTGCTCCCTCCCGTTCCTTCTTCAGTGCCTTGCACTCGAAGGCTACGGCGGAGTGGGCGTGCCCACGACGCTCCGCCTTCTAAATATCACCATGGCGCGTAAGCCAAAGACGCTGTCCTCAGCAAGCAGCAGTGCGCCGAGCCCGCGGACTCGTGGCGGCACCATGCGGCGGCCGCGTTACCTACGCTACGTAGCAGACCGCAGCTACCAACAGCAGCCGCGTATGCGAAACCGCTTTATTGCGAAACAAAGCGTCTCGAAGATAATGAGGAGCAGGCTTCTGTTGAAAACAGGGCGTTTGAGAGACAGGCGAATTCCCGTTCCGCTTGTGAACTCCACGCACAGCGTACGACACCAATACTTGGCTGAGATGTTCACAGCACCCTATGCTACCCGCGGACGATGTTTTCCCCAAGCCCGAAGGGTGGCTCAGGGCCCTTCTAATGCGTCACAGCGAGTTCTCTCATTAATTATAACCTTGCCTCGCTTCGACCACGATGCCTTTCCGTGGTATAGCTGGGAGATGCACCCTTACATTTTTCTGGACCGCAGCATGGCGACAAAAGCAGCAAGAACAGACACGGTCGAGGTGAAAAAGAATTTTAATCGCCGCGTCTGGAGTTCTCTTTTCGTCATCCGTAAATTTTGCCTACTTGAAGAAAAGAGTGCTACAAAGACGCGATTTAAAAGAGAAACATGACGACGGACAAGGCGTTACTTCCAAATAAATGCTTTCTTTTTTTTTATGACACAGGATTTTTAATAGGTACAACCTAGAATAGCCTATCGTGACATCACAACCTCCCTATCTCATTAAAGAAGCTATCTCTTTTTCGGTAAGCGTCACTGAAGGGCAGCTAATGCACGTGCCCTCGGCCTTCGCAATGTAGAAAGTTTCTAAGCTTCCTGTAGTTTTGCCCCTCGATCTGCTGTTTCTTCCTGCGTGTTTTCTCTAGTCCACGTATTCTTTTTTTATTCTTCTCCACATCTGTTCGGCAATCCGAGTTCTCGGAGCAAAGAATTTCCCTCCATGTATGAGGAGCCACGCATCACGATGGCCTTGTCCTTTCGCGCATGCTACCGGTGCGCCTCGACAAAAAAAAAAGGAACACCCCTCTTTCGCTTGATCCTGAAGAATAATTCGCCAGCATGCATAATACGCCACGGACCGTCCTTTTACCTGCAGTCGTGTACCGGCTGAAAGGGAATTTTAGCTGCCGGTCTCCCGGTAATCCAGCCAGTAGTCTGCCAACGTCAACCCGGCTGCCCGGCGAATGCATTACGCGCACGCGACCTAGTTTCCCTCCGACAAAGAACGTGAGGCGACGTTTTATGTCTAACAAAAAAAAAATGACAACGTAAGAGGCTTGGCATTCCAAGTCAAGGTACGTGGTGGCGCGGTTCTGAGACAGACCAAGAAAATCGGTTCCATTCTAAAATTCAATTGAATTAAAATTTGACTTCCAATAGTGTTAGGTAGAAGAGGAAGAAGGCAGATCCAAGCCTACACGTCAGCGTGCCCTTTGTAAGTTTCTCGAACAATGTGCATGCGACAAGGTTCACCCGCCAGAAGACATGCGGAGCTCATTGTTTGAGGATGAGAAAAAATGAAGGCCGTGTGGCGGCAAATAGCACTGCGGTAGATACGCATACTCGGCAGCTTTTCCGAATCCTTCGTAAACTTCACGAATTAGGGCTCGTTTATTCTTATTTTTCTTATTGTTGTTATGGTTTTGTAGTTCATTTATATCGGGTGGACGAATGCAAAAAAAAAAATCACGCAAAAAGAAATTTTGATTGTACATGCACCGCTCTCCAGTAGCAGTGTAATATGCGTTATACCAGATGGCTACGTGCTTGGACCAAGTTTATTCATACAAGTTCCTGCAGCAGGCGATATTGGCAGCAGCCAAGTCGCTGAGGAAGTCGTTCGTCCGAAAACAATGTCGGTTTCTGCTGTTTAAAGTTTCCAGCTGCTGCTCATGCTGTCTCTAAATGGCACTCATCGTTTTTTTAAGTGCGCATGCTGCCCACAAAATGTGTATACTAAGTTGGAAAATAAGCGTGTTGTCCCTTCCCCCTCACACCATTTATTTTGACAACAGCTACTCTCGCGGTGCAGCTTCCTATCGCTCCACCTTTGTGCAGAACTGCTTCATCATCATCATCATCAGCCTGGTTACGCTCACTGCAGAGCAAAGGCCTCTCCCATACTTCTCCAACTACCCCGGTCATGTACTAATTGTGGCCATGTTGTCCCTGCAAACTTCTTAATCTCATCCGCCCACCTAACTTTCTGCCGCCCCCTGTTACGCTTCCCTTCCCTTGGAATCCAGTCCGTAACCCTTAATGACCATCGGTTAACTTCCCTCCTCATTACCATGTCCTGCCCATGCCCATTTCTTTTTCTTGATTTCGACTAAGATATCATTCTCTCGCGTTTGTTCCCTCACCCAATCTGCTCGTTTCTTATCCCTTAACGTTACACCTATCATTCTTCTTTCCATAGCTCGTTGCGTCGTCCTCAAATTCAGTAGAACCCTTTTCGTAAGCCTCCAGGTTTCTGCCCCGAACGTGAGTACCGGTAAGACACGGCTGTTATATACTTTTCTCTTGAGCGACAATGGCAACCTGCTGTTTATGATCTGAGAATGCCTGCCAAACACACCCCACCCCATTCTTATTCTTCTGATTATTTTAGTCTCATGATCTGAATCCGCAGTCACTACCTGTCCTAAGTAGATGTATTCCCTTACCACTTCCAGTGCCTCGCTACCTATCGTAAACTGCTGTTCTCTTCCGAGACTGTTAAACATTAGTTTTCTGCAGATTAATTTTTAGACCCACTCTTCTGCTTTGCCTCTCCAGGTCAGTGAGCATGCATTGCAATTGGTCCCCTGAGTTACTAAGCAAGGCAATATCATCAGCGAATCGCAAGTTACTAAGGTATTCTCCATTAACTCTTATCCCCATTTCTTCCCAATCCAGGTCTCTGAATACCTCCTGTAAACACGCTGTGAATAGCATTGGAGAGATCGTATCTCCCTGCCTATAGCCTTTCTTTATTGGGATTTTGTTGCTTTGTTTATGGGGGACTACGGTAGCCGTGGAGCCGCTACAGACATCTTTCAGTATTTTTACATACGGCTCGTCTACACCCTGATTCCGCAATGCCTCCATAACTGCTGAGGTTTCGACTGAATCAAACGCTTTCTCGTAATCAATGAAAGCTATATATAGGGGTTGGTTATATTCCGCACATTTCTCTATCACCTGATTGATAGTGTGAATATGATCTATTGTTGAGTAGCCTTTACGGAATCCTGCCTGGTCCTTTGGTCGACGGAAGTCTAAGGTCTAAGGTCTGAGGAAGTCTAAGAACTGCTTCACTGTCATTTAAACCGCAGGAACTGTACGAAATGTCGATGAAGACAACGACGACAGCACAACAACGCAGGATGGAAACAGACAACGACGGCCTCACGACGCCGCTCGCACTGCAATGAAACGGGCGGCGGAGTCTGACAGTTCGTAAGAAGAAGCTGTGACTACTTCGTTGTGGGCAGTATAAACTACAGTAAAGATTCGTTCAAATAAACATGCGTACGGTATCGAAAACTAGAAGGGACCATGACGATACCTGGCCACCCTTCGCTAGCGAAACTCCCGCGCTGTTGCTGGATTTACCATTTCATCGTGCCGTAGCTCCACAACTCGGCGTTCACGTGACCTACAACACTATGGGGTAAAGGAAGAGAGCGCGCATCAAATGCACCAAGTATTTTTCAGTTGTCATTGTAGAAAAACAAAAACAAAGCATAAACTAATGCGGCGAGGGTGACGATGTGGGCTTGTTGGTTCATCATCATGGAAGGGCATGTTGCGAAGTGTCACAGAAGATAAAAAAGGGATACCAGAAAAAACTAAACACGCACAAAAGCGCCTGTCGAAGAAATTAAATTTCTGTGGTATTACGTGCCAAAATCCCCCGAAACCACGATATGGTTATGAAACGCCGTAGTACGGTGCTCCGGATTGATTTTGACCATCTGGGTTTCTTTACATGCACCCAGTGCACGGCATCTGGACATTGTTCGATATTGACACGTGTACTTATCTTTATCGGGCGACAACGTTTCGCCGCCTAACAAATGTAATCGCACAGCGTGGGACGCGCCTGCATGTATCCGAAGTTTCTGGAAAGTTATCGATGCTTCTATCCGCTGTCTGTTGTCGCCGAACCTTATGTTATCTGATTTCATCACCTGACGCGAATTAAATTAAAATTAAATTATGGGGTTTTACGTGCCAAAACCACTTTCTGATTACGAGGCACGCCGTAGTGGAGGACTCCGGAAATTTCGACCACCTGGGGTTCCTTAACGTGCACCTAAATCTAAGTACACGGGTGTTTTCGCATTTCGCCCCCATCGAAATGCGGCCGCCGCGGCCGGGATTCGATGCCGCGACCTTGTGCTCAGCAGCTTAACACCATAGCCACTGAGCAACCACGGCGGGTCTGACGCGAATGGTGTAGAACTTTGTGGAAAGCACGCGGGTCCGAACGATTAGTCTGGAACATTCGACGACTGGTTCTTTAAAAGCCGACGCGCTTGACCCGCTGATCAGATTTCCGACGATCGCCGACCGTGTTCGCCCGCCGCTATCGTTGTGCTATAAGTGTAGCCTGTTCTTGTGGGCACAGGTTCGCCCAATAAAAGTTAGTTTTGTATTTCACCGTATTGCTGCTTTCTTCACAGTCACTACCACGTGACAATATGCGGGAAATACGGCCTCCGGGCAGGGGTTCGAGGGGCAGAATCTCTGTCACAGCGGCAGGATTACTAAATCGGGCCAAGGGGCGAGGGACTACGGAGGTGGAAATTGTCTGGGTACCGGCCCACTCTGGGAACCCTGGGAACGAGGCGGCTCACATGGATGCTCGAGGTTTCGTCAGCCGAGCAGGTGAGCCGGACGGTCCAGGGAGGTCCACGAGAGATGGGCTGGTGTCCTTTCACGACATTACTAACCATTACAAACTTGAGCGGAGAATTTACCCTCCGCCGGACAAGCAATTGGTGAAGGCGCAGGAAAGCGTCTGGCGAAGATTGCAGACGAGATCTTTCAGTAACCCATACGTGTTAAACAAAATCTACCCGGACGTTCAGCCGGAATGCAAATGGTGCCAGGAACTGGCCACCTATGACCACATATTATGGAGCTGTAGCATAGCGCCACCACCGGCGGATATTATGCGTGATCCTTCTCTCGAGCAGTGGGAGGCCGTGTTGGCCAGCTCAGACCCGGTCGTCCAGACCAGGGCCGTGGAGTGGGCCACCCAGGTCGCCGTCAGCCATGAGCTGATGGCCATCTAGCACGGAATCGTCCGCACATGCGTTCTGACGAAAATAAAGTTTTTCCATCCATCCATCCATCGATCGCGCGTCCGCGGGCTTAGCAGTGGAACACCAAAGCGACTCGCCACCACGGCGGGTGAACGCCTGTCCGTGTTTCGTTTCTTTCGTGTCCTATTACTACTGTGCCATGAAATGCAGACTGCGAATACACAGTATTGCGAATAAACGCGGCCGCATGGAACGTGTGCACACACACACACACACACACACACACACGCACACGCACGCACACACGCACGCACACGCGCGCACACACACACACACACACACACACACACACACACATTCATACATACATACATACATACATACATACATCCATACATACATACATACATACACACATACATACATACATACATGTAAGGCGGACGAGAAAGAAGATGACGCAGGAGGACGGTTTAGAGAAGTCGAGGAAGAAATGAGAAGAAAACAGTAACGGCGACCACATGACTAACTATTGTTGGTGTTATTACAAAGTTGCCGCAGTGTACTGCACGGTCCTGTGTTAATCACCTGATGGATCCCTCCTTTCCCAAGGACAATGTGTGTCAACATCACGGCCACCGATATGAATGGTGTCAAGCTGGTAACCGGCGCTAACTGCGTCTATGGTGGGCAGTCGGCCTGTTAGTGTGAACTTTGACTGTTTTTCTTCAAGCGTGCATACGTGCTTTCCAACGACCCAGCGGCAATGAATACTCTCAAGATAAATAGCACTTACCACGAACATGAAGTGGCCGTCGCGAATATTTATAGGGGGCGTACGTGCAGGGAAATTCGCTCACTAAGGCAGACGCAGTTTCCCATGACAAACGAAAAAGATGTTTCCAGAACACAATATATTTTGCGAGATGTGATTCATTTGCTGGAAAGAACACTGCCAGCGGCCACTGCACCTACTGGAGCTCATAATGCAAACGGCCTCCAACGATCTCGGAGTTGGAATTTACTAAACCGGGTATTTTCGACGGGTCACTGACAGAGAGTGCTCGGGTCTGGCTTCATTTCTGCTATACGCCTGTGACCGTAAATGTTTGGGAGGATGATGTTGACAAGGTTATGAACATGCGATTGTACCTCGGAGGCGTCGTGAGGACTTGGTATGAGATCCGAATGACATAAAAGGGATGGACATCATTGGGAGGACTGGAGGAAAAACTTTTAGACACATTTTCTGTGAATAGGCTTCAAAGTTGGGACAGAAGAATAACTTGCAAGTAAGCTTCCGACCCTGTTTATAACTATTTTTGTGAAAAGTGAACGCTATAGCATGCAGCAGACTCTGCACTGTTAAGACTCATTGCTCGTGCCGCTCATCATACTGCGACTTCCTAAGCGGATACTGCATCAAGTTCAACTTGGTACACCACAAACACTAGAAGACCTACTGCCAATTATGGAGCAATTATTTGTTCAGAAGAGGCAACGTGCGGCGACAGAAGCTAATGCCAATCGACTGTTTCGAGTGCGGGGGTTCCGGGGTGGCACTTGTGGGAAGGCAGGCGGCAAACTTGGTTCGATTGTGGAAGACTTTTCTAAACTGAAGAAAAAGAAAATACTTCAAAAAAATGATTGACGACTGTCATATGTAAGTGCCGCGAGTCGCCCCTAGAAGATCGGAGCGGCCACCAAGCTCCGTGAACGACGAGGAAGACAACGGGTGCACGAGCACGGCAGCACGAGGGCGCGCTCGCGGTGTTCGAACCAGGCGGGCAGCAGCTCCGAGCTCCTGGGCGGAACGAGGCGAGGGTTCCTGCCAGGCGAGACGTCCTTGGCAAGGTGCGGAGGACCGCGGAGCCGAGCGTGGACGTCCCAGGGCCCCTGCTGCCAGTGCTCGAGACGCTGGCTGACCCGAGGGCCGCCGGTCCCTGAGCTGCCGCACCTGAGCTGTGCCGAGCAGCGTTTCAGTCTGGCACAGATGTTGCTGTGCTAGACGAGGTCCTCACGTGCGATCGCCGCACGTGGATTGCGAGCGGCGCACGAGCTGGGCACCGAGGTCGTGCTGGAAGTGCGACTGTAGCACATCGGTCGCGAGCGGCGTCCGAGCCGGACATCGAGGACGTGTGGAACAAGGCGTCCCCTGGCTGCTGCCGCGGCGGCTTCCGAGCGTGCCGAGTCCGAGAACGGTGCTGAACGGGGCCCGAGTGCGTGGTCGTCGCGGTCAGCTCCAGCACGGGTGGCCGCACGGTGCCGTGACGACCGAACTGTGAGCCTCGCAACGCGGGACTGTTTCAGCCCGTGGACACACTGACTGCAGTTACGCTGTCATCAACTCTCTGTACATATTCATATTTTATAGGTTGCCTTGAGTTTTATAAACGCACATAAATGACTCTGTCTTTCTTCCGCATCACTGCGCACTAGCGAAAGTGCCGAACAGTCCTAATCACCACAATTTCTGGCGTCCGCGACAGGACTAAGCTCTAATTCCATCCTTAAGAGCCGCACTTCGCTTGTGTGCAGTGGTCGGAAATGGACTGGGAGAAATTTATTCCGATAGGCAGAGACCTCGGCTTGTCAGGTAAAGAACTAAGAGAGTGGATTGACGAGCAGCTTAACAGAGAGCGCCATAAACGAGCTGAGGACAGGGAAGCAGCGCGAGTAGCCCATGAACAGGAGATCGCTCGACTGACGGCGGAACGAGCTTTGCTAGAGACTAGATGTCGTCTTGCAGAGCACGCGTCTGGAACGGTCGAAACCGGAAGCGACCGCGGGGAAAGCAGCGGTGAAGCAGCATTTAGAAGTCCCCACAAGCTTATCCCTCCCTACAACGAGAGCCGCGACGAACTCGACGCGTACATACAGCGCTTCGAGCGAGTAGCCACGAGCCAAGGATGGCCGAGCGACAGGTGGGCGCTGTCATTAAGCTTGTGTTTGTCAGGCGAAGCCTTGAGCGTGATCGGACGCATGGCTGCGGAGGATGTCACAGACTATCCAAAGCTGAAGCAAACTTTATTGCAAAGGTTCCGGTACACGGAAGAAGGATACCGTCAAAAGTTTCGGGAAACTAAGCCTGAGAATTCCGAGACAGGGCGGCAGTTTGCTGGTCGACTGCTTGGGTACTTCGATCATTGGCAGCAGATGGCAAAAACAGAGAAAACATATGACGGATTAAGAGATAAGATTGTTTCTGAACAGTTTTTGCTACGTTGCGATGAGAGGCTCGCCATCTTCCTGAAAGAGCGAGGATGCCGCGGCCTCGACAAGCGAGCCGAAGCGGCTGACCATTATTTGGAGGCGCAAAACCTGACAAACCTCGCCAGAGGAAAAGAGAGAGGGATTAGTAAAGCAGCCCTGCAAAGCAAGAATTCCGAAACAGAAGCCAGGAAGGGAAAGGTTGAGTGCTTTCTGTGTAGAAAGCAAGGACACCGTGCTGCAGATTGTTGGACGCGGTCAAAAGGACCGAAGTCCTCGTCTTGCTGGAAAAGCACGAAACATGGATATAAAGCTGACGAATGCCCGAACAGAAACGGCAGCAACACGGAGGCGTCTGGTGCCATTACTAGCTGCGACCGGATGCCTGCCAACCGGAACGAAGCAAGTCCGGCTCCTACCTCTAAATATGAGGATAAAACAAGGCCCCCTGTAAAAACATACGGAGAAGACATCTGCCTTGGTCTTCAGGCGCAAGAGATGCCGACGGCAACCGGATATCTCGATGACCATACTGTGACGGTGCTGAGAGATTCCGGATGCAATACTGTGGTTGTCAGACGTTCGCTGGTACCGGAAAAGAGTTTCACCGGTATCATGCGCACCGTTTACCTTTTGGATGGTTCATGTAAGCAGCTTCCAGAGGCAAAAGTCTACGTAGGCTCCCCTTTCTTTCGAGGAACGACGCTGGCACTCTGCATGGAAAAGCCACTCTATGATGTTGTTCTTGGGAACATCGACGGGGTGGTCGACCCTATTGGTTTCAACACGCCACATGACTCGGCTGATGTGTCCAAACTGCACAAGAAGTCAGCAGCAGAGGAGCCTGTTCAGTACCAAAGCGTGTCCCAAGATAAAGCTACCTTGAGGGCAGCGTCAACAAGGGGACCCAAGGAAACGAAGCCACCCGTTGCTGCATCGAACGCACTAGAAGTGGGTCCACAAGTTCTGGAAGAGTTGCAGAGAGCAGACCCTACCTTGGAGGGGTGTTTTTCGTCGATCGGGAAGTCAACGACGAAGCGATCAGCAAAAGTCGAGTATGTTTGTATCAAGGGAATACTTTACCGACACTACAGATCGCTGACGAGGAAGGAAGTCGACCAACTGATTGTTCCCCAAAGCCTCCGCCAGTTCGTCCTTAAGATGGCGCACGAAGGAGTTTTGGCAGGCCACCAAGGTATTAAACGCACCACCGACAGGATACTGGAAGAATTCTATTGGCCAGGTGTGCAGGCTGAGGTAACACGATTTGTGCGCTCTTGTGACATCTGTCAGCGCACTGTTCCGAAACACCTAGTCGGACGTGTCCCCCTAGGGAACATGCCGGTGATTGACACGCCGTTCCAACGTGTGGCAATTGATATAATCGGGCCACTCTCACCGACGTCGGCAAAAGGAAACCGCTATATCCTAACAATGGTGGACTGCGCAACACGCTATCCTGACGCCGTTGCATTACCAAGCATTGAAACAGAGAGGATAGCAGAAGCCTTGGTGGAGATGTTCTCGCGTGTGGGAATACCACGAGACATCGTGAGCGACAGAGGCCGATCCTTCACTTCAAGTGTAATGCGAGAACTAAGCAGACTACTGTCCTTCCGACATCTGCCGACAACCCCATACCACCCTATGGCGAACGGCCTTGTTGAGCGTTTTAATGGCACGTTAAAGCAAATGATACGACGCATGTGCCAGGAAAGCCCAAAGAATTGGGACAGGTACTTGGCGCCATTATTATTTGCTTCCAGAGAGGTGCCTCAGTCTAGTCTCGGCTTTTCTCCGTTCGACCTGCTCTATGGTCGATATATTAGAGGGCCAATGGCCATACTAAAGGAATTATGGACACAAACAACTCTTGATGAAGAAACAAAGACCACATATGGTTACGTTATGGAGCTTAGCGAACGGTTACAGGAAACGTGCAGAATCGCTCACGAGGAGCTGCGGAAAGCTAAGCTGACACAAAAGAAATATTACGATCGCAAAGCGAAGTCACGTCAGCTCTGCGCCGGAGACAAGGTGTTGTTACTCTTACCTTCCGATAACAACAAACTAATACTAACCTGGAAAGGCCCATTCACTGTAGTGGAAAAACGTAGTGAAATCGACTATGTAGTTGATCTTGGCAACCGCACCAGTCTGTTCCACATCAATCTCCTGAAAAAATATGAGGAGAGACCACTTTCGACGGACACCGCGGGACGCGCGGCTGTCACGTTGCAGAAGGAACAACTAGAAGAGGACCCGGAACTACCATTCCTCTCACTTCACCAGCGCGAGACCTACCGTGACGTCAAAGTCGCTGACACCTTGGATATTAACCAGAAGACGCGGGTCGAACAAATTCTGTCGAACTACCAAGACATCTTTTCGGACGTTCCGGGCAAGACGAACTTGGTTGCGTGCAAGCTCACGACAACAGCTACAGAGCCGGTGAACGTGCGCCAATACCCGATACCATTTGCTGTGCAACAGGCAGTAGAGGAAGAAGTGCAGCAGATGCTGGCGCAGGGGATTATTGAACCATCGGACTCACCCTACCACTCGCCTGTTGTGGTTAAAAAGAAAGACGGCAGTATGCGCCTCTGCATCGATTTCCGGCAGCTAAACAAAGTAGTTGTCATGGACAATGAGCCTATTCCGCGAGTCGACATGATGTTCGCAAACTTAGGGAAGGCTCGCTATTTCTCCAAGTTTGATTTTACTAAAGGGTACTGGCAGGTACCAATGCATTCGGACTCGAAACATATGACAGCTTTTCAGTCAATGTCAGGCCTTTACCAATTCCGCTTCATGCCCTTTGGTATTAAAACAGCGCCTGCAGTGTTCACTAGGCTCATGCGAAAGGTTGTGGCTGGTATTTCTCATGTATATCATTACTTCGATGATGTGCTTATAGCCACAGACACGTGGGAGACGCACGTAACGACACTAGAATGTTTCTTCCGGCATGTGCGGCGTGGCCACCTCACAATCAAGCCATCCAAAAGTGAAGTTGGTTCAACTTCGGTGAAGTTCTTGGGCCACATCGTGGGACATGGGGTCTTGCGACCGCAACTGGAGACACTTGAAAAGATCAAAACTGCAAAAAGGCCGCAAACAAAGAAAGAAGTCCGTTCCTTTCTGGGCCTTACCGGTTACTACCGTGAATTCGTACCCAACTATTCCAATGTGTCTCATCCTTTGACAGAGCTCACTCGAAAACGCGCGCCGAACAAGGCAATATGGGAACAACGTCACCAGGTGGCTTTTGACGAACTTCGACGATTGTTGTCCACCAATCCCATCTTAAAGTCTCCTGACCTAGAGAAGAAATTTATTCTCCGCACAGACGCATCGTCTACCAGTGTGGGAGCTGTACTCATGCAGTGTCATGAAGGCGTTCTTCATCCTGTCGCCTACGCAAGCAGGAAGCTCCTTCCGCGGAAGACACGCTACTCTACCGTGGAGCGAGAGGGCCTTGCTCTCGTGTGGGTTGTTCAGAAATTCCACGTCTATCTCTTCGGCAAGCAGTTTGTACTTCAGAGCGACCACCAGCCGCTCGCCTACATTAACTCGGCCAAGCACACGAACAGCCGGATACTCCGCTGGAGTCTAATACTAATGGAGTACGACTTCACGGTGGAATATATAAAGGGTAGTGAAAATGTAGGTGCTGACTACATGAGCCGAGTGTGAATTACATCGTGAAGTGTGCCTACTGCATTTATTGCGTTTGTAAACACTTCAGGAACTACTACTGCGCGTGTGGAAAGACTTTTGCATGTGAACACATTGCGCCTTATAGACTGTGAACTTTGACCATGTACGTGCTTTGGAAAGTTGTTTTCATGAAACAACTTCTTAAAGTGGGGGGTGAAATGTCATATGTAAGTGCCGCGAGTCGCCCCTAGAAGATCGGAGCGGCCACCAAGCTCCGTGAACGACGAGGAAGACAACGGGTGCACGAGCACGGCAGCACGAGGGCGCGCTCGCGGTGTTCGAACCAGGCGGGCAGCAGGTCCGAGCTCCTGGGCGGAACGAGGCGAGGGTTCCTGCCAGGCGAGACGTCCTTGGCAAGGTGCGGAGGACCGCGGAGCCGAGCGTGGACGTCCCAGGGCCCCTGCTGCCAGTGCTCGAGACGCTGGCTGACCCGAGGGCCGCCGGTCCCTGAGCTGCCGCACCTGAGCTGTGCCGAGCAGCGTTTCAGTCTGGCACAGATGTTGCTGTGCTAGACGAGGTCCTCACGTGCAATCGCCGCACGTGGATTGCGAGCGGCGCACGAGCTGGGCACCGAGGTCGTGCTGGAAGTGCGACTGTAGCACATCGGTCGCGAGCGGCGTCCGAGCCGGACATCGAGGACGTGTGGAACAAGGCGTCCCCTGGCTGCTGCCGCGGCGGCTTCCGAGCGTGCCGAGTCCGAGAACCGTGCTGAACGGGGCCTGAGTGCGTGGTCGTCGCGGCCAGCTCCAGCACGGGTGGCCGCACGGTGCCGTGACGACCGAACTGTGAGCCTCGCAACGCGGGACTGTTTCAGCCCGTGGGCACACTGACTGCAGTTACGCTGTCATCAACTCTCTGTACATATTCATATTTTATAGGTTGCCTTGAGTTTTATAAACGCACATAAATGACTCTCTTTCTTCCGCATCACTGCGCACTAGCGAAAGTGCCGAACAGTCCTAATCACCACAACGACCTATGGCCACCCCTACAGGAAACAGTTTTTCGCAATGATCGTGCGAAGCTGATATATGTTGCCGCACAAGTAAATGGAAAGGATGTGAAAGCACGCGAGGACAGCGGAGGGTCAATCAGTGTGGTTAACAAGAACGAGATCCCAGAGCTAAATATAACCAAACATTATCCTGTCATCGTCTACGCGTACGTAGAAAACAAACAAGTGCACAAGAACCTCCGTAAAAGCCCTAGTTCTTAGCGATGTGAAGTACTAAATACTGTTTTCCCATCCGGCGGTAATACAAGAGCTCCGTTTACGCCTATGCGGGGATGGCCAATTCACAACGCAAGCCGATCGCTGGATGCCTTCCTTCAGTCCTGGATGAAAACCCTCGCAAACCCGCTGCAGCAGAAGACGTCATTCGGATGTATCCAGACTATCTTTGTGTTGAGACTAGCCAAAAGCGACGTCAAAGTTTCTAGACTCACTTGAGCTACGAGAAACGACAGTAGTGATGCCGAAGGCTTACAACGTGTTGAGAGACGAGAAGCTTTGGCTGAAAGAACTGCAGAAAATGCTTGACGCTTGTGTCTTACGCCCCTCTACATATTATTTTGCTTCTCTGATCACGATTACACCTAAAAAGCCTGGAAGATTTCGTTTCCGCACCGACTACAGGCAGGTAAACTGAACGACCTCTTCCCGCTGTCGATGACGCATGTACATGACATAATTAATGAGACGGGAGGCTGCAAAGTTTTTTTCTCGCCTCGACCTTTTTTGCAACGGCTCCTGGCAAGTTCCTCTGCGAGACTGACTGGAAAACTTCATTCTGGTCCTGCAGGATGCGCTTAGCGCGTAGCGGGTGTCTCCCACGTATGGACCGACAGAGAGTACCTGGAGGACGCTCACCGGGCCTGCTGGGCGGCCCATTGCTGGTCGGCGAGTAGTGAGCTTCTGAGGGACTTCTCCCACTTGACCGAGGAGGCAAAGTCGGGAAGAGCATTTCTACACTCCCAGAGCATGTGTGCGAGTGTCGCCGTGTCTCTTCATGAGGCGCACATGTCGCTGGGGTACGCGTCGGGATAGAAAACGCGTAATTTGGTAGGGTTTGGGTACACGTGCGTCTGTAGTAACGGTAGCCTTAGCGCCTGCGGCCTGTTAAGTTTGGGGTGTGGTGGCGGAAAAATGCGAGAAGAGACGAAGAAATTCTCTTCACTCATCAGACCGTTTCATGTTTATGAATACAATAGACTCCCATATGTGCTCGAAAAATTCTCCAGCCTGGCTTCAGAAGATGATGAACGGTGTTTTGACACCACACTTGACTCTTCTGAAATGTTTACATTGACGGTATCTTATTGTAGTCACGGTCAGAAGAGTTCCAACACATGGCGAAGCTTTTTTCAAGCGTTCACTGAAGGGCATTTTAAGAAAAATGAGGGAACAAAGCGAGCTTTTTAGGTCAAATGTACTTTTTCTTCGAAGAGTCTTCGACGGACCTAGCAAGAACACTAAGCAAAAGTCTGTCAAAATGGTCACGAAGCTTAGAAAGCCACATGACATGGGGAAAGGCTTATCAAAAACTGGTACAACGTATATCCTCGTACCCTTTTCGTACCCTGCCGGACTATAGTTTATCTTTTGAGACGAACACGGACGCATCAAACTATGCTACAGGGGTGGTTCTGTATTACAGAGATTTGAAATCGTGTCCCACTCAGCAGCTGCGGGTTATAGGATACTACTTTTACAGATTGAGCCTTACTCATCTTATTCGACAGCTGAGAAAGCGGTACAATCTGTTTTAAAAGCTCTGCGTTGCTTCCGTTCATATGTCGATAGAAGGAAGTTCCTATTGTACACAGATCACCAAGCATTAACCATCATTTCGCTGTGTCAGAGCCCAGAGGGAAGCTAGCCCGTTGGATCAATGAACTCTAGCAATAGGACTTTGAGGTCTTTCACCGTGCAGCCAGTTATCTTACATATACAGATAACTTGTCTCGATTGGCAGTTGAGGTCCAACAAAAATATGGGAAAGGTATGAGCACCTGCACTCCGAGGATGGAAGGCTCCCTCAACCAGGGACGCTGATACCAAGAGTACCTCACTTAAATCTAGACAGTCCTAGATCTGCTGGCCTTGACGTCTTCTCGTGGACGTATAATAAACTTTGTCAATGGTTCACTTGGAAAAATATGAAAAGGGAAATAAAAAATTGCGCCAACTCATGCCAATTGTGCAAGTTAACAAGGCCAAGCACCGGCCGCGACCCGACGAATTCCTCTTGCCATATCACTCAGATAAACCCTTTGAAGCTGTGCACGTAGACTTCTGTACTGAAGAAGAGTCCTGGATTTCGCAAGACGCAAGCTTTTCTGGTCGCAATAAATCAGTGCACCAGAATGGTAGCAACCCATCCTGGGGAAATATCCGCTAACAGCGTTATGGCCCTTTAAGAGCACAGCTCTTAGGCGCCCGTCACGGCGGCAAGCGGCGGCGTTGTCCCTCGTAACCGAGTGAACGGGCACATCGAAGGATGAAAGTGAACGTGGAGCGCAGCGGGAGAAGAAAGAAAGGGATAGCGAAGAGAGCGTAAGAAAGAAAGCGGAGGAGTGTGCAGCGGAACCATGAGACGGAAAGTAGATGAGGAGTGTATGGTGAAAGCGTAAGAATAAAAGCGTAGTGCCGCGAAAGGCTGGTTTTACAGCGACAATACGAGATGGCATCAGAGCAGCACGCGTCGGTCCCTGCTTTTCACAGACTAACAAATATTAAACGTTATCGTTCTACTCATCACTCGCCTGCATGGGTCAGAAGTTTAATATTATCGATAGTTAATATCCGTTGGCTGTGGTCACGAAAACTCGGTAATTTCATTGTATGCGCGGCGCGAATTGTGTAGTGCTTTTTAGACGAGGAGGAGGAGGAGAAAAATACCTATTTGAATGAATATTTGGGGTTTGTGGTGTGGGGCCCACTTGGTTCATGGGTCTCATTCAAGCGAAGATGGCTGCCCTCAGTCCAGGGCGCCACAGGCAGTTGCCCCTCTGCGCGCCGTGTTGATCAAACTAAGTTGATCGTCAAGATTGTCGCTGGCCAGCAGCTCCCAGCTCTCACCGCTCCTACCTTACTTTGTCTATAATAGGTTCGGGGATTGCCCTGCTTGTCCAGGGGATATGTAAAAGCATTGGTTTCTCGGAGCACCATGGGCATTGCGCGGGTATGCCGATAAGTGAATTTTATTGAAAAAGTGTAAGTTGGGGTACAAGCCAATCTGGATTAAAGGAACACTAAAGGCAAATATTTAGTCAAGCTAAAGTGATAGATTAGTGCTCAGGAATCTCTAAGTGGTCAATATTATTGCGAACAGAGCCTTAATAATTTGAGAAAGTGAGGTCAATGCAAGATATGATTAGACTCCCCCGGGACATTCAAGTACTTGCCCGATGACGAAAGCACTGCTCAATTAAATTCTGTCACTAGTACTCAGCCACTCGTTACAAAGATGTCATTGTATCGCATTATAAGAGAAAACGAAATGCTGCTTGTCCAGTTATCTTTCATTGTTAGAAGAACTCATTGAGATCACCCTTGACAACGCGCAGATGGTTGAAAGGCTTCGTTTTCGCTACACTCTGCACCACCCACGCTTTCGCGCTTCAGTAGTTTCGTTAGCATGTAGTGCTTGCTGTGCTGGTTTTGCTGCCTCTCGAAGCTCGCACAAACTGCAAGTAGCAGAGAATTCAGCTTCCATGTGATGTCGTGGTATTCCCGAATGGTCCATGCCACTACCCTAACGCCACTTGGCCGAAAAGCAGCTGCAGCGGCAAATCCCCCGCTCTGTCTTGGTTTGGTTTCTCCGCGTTCGCGTTTTGGGCAAAAAACCGTGCCGCCGTCTGTCGGGCGCCGTCGCCCACCGATGGCAGCAAAGGGTGGTGATGGCGTATGCAACGTCACCACTGCCCCGACTGGGTGGAGGGAGATTGGAATCTCGAAAAAGGTATTCGGATCCTTCAGGTGCAATTTTCTCGTAAACTAAGTCTTTTCTTGGCACGAAACAAGCGTTGCGACGTTTCTGGAATGTTATTTAAATAGTACACGTCGACTTAACATTTACCTTTAGTATTTCTTTAAGCGCGAGCCTCCTCTTTTGTTACTTCTTTATGCGGAGTGGAGTAAATTAGCCTGAGTCCCTTGTAGTAATTTAGGATGGCCGCACAGTCACACCGTACCGAGCTACGCCCCTCCGGGACTGGATCACGGAGTACTCGGCCTGTTGTGTATCCTCAAGCCACCCTGTCTTGCTCCCGATTCCCGTCCACTCCCGTGTGACCCGCCATCCATATTGTGCTATGCCGGATGTGGGGAGTTCGAGTATCTAGGGCATCAGTAGGATCTAGTACGCCATGGAGAATACTCGTTGCTGTTAGGCCGACTCGCCTATGCAAGAAATTTGGGCAGGCCGCCTGAGGATTGGTAAGGATGTTCAGCAGCCGTCTCTGGTTGTAGCGTGGGCAATGGCTAATGCCATGGCCGTTTCTTCAGCTTCCGTGATGAAGCTGTAGCGAATGAATGCGCTGCTGACTTCGGGAAGATAATGGTCGACCACTGTGGCTATAGCCCTATTGCGATTAACGGTATGCAGCGCTCCATCTACATCTATTATGTTGATCCTATTTTAGTTGTCTTTATTACATGTATGCACAGTGCAAAAGACGAGGAAAGAAGAAAGGACACAGCACAGGCGCTGTGTTGTGTCATTTCTTCTGTCCTTGTCTTTTGCGCTGTGAAGACATGTTGATGTTGAGTCCCCAACAAGCCCAAGCTTCCACTTTATCAAGTCTTTGCTAAAAGCTTCAACTCGGACCTCCCGTCGCCCGTGATGAAGTTGCGGGTCCACATTACAGGTGTGGAAGCTACTCTATAATTGACCCGGAGGTTGGATGGAATAGATTGTTGCTCGGCGATGTCTAGAAGGGGGCACACATGCGCAAGGCGTCGCAGCAGGTCGCTCCCGGTGGTAGTATGTGCGAGTCGAGAGAGTTTAGTGGCTAGTTGTGCTTCCCGTAGCTCTTAAAACGTGTTATGCACGCCAACGCTTAAGAATTCGGTGCTGGGGGTTCCTAGAGGGATCCTGCCTAAGGGCTCCCTTGTAAACCCGTCGTAGCAGGGCGTCTACCTGGCCTTGCTCCCCATTTGTGAGATGATGATAGGAGAGGCAGTAGGTCACTCTGCTGACAACAAGGCTGCGGACGAGTTTCGGTGTGTCCTCCTCTCGCATGCTGTATCTACGGGTAGTGACGCGCGCAATCATACGAGCGACCTGTAGAGTGGTGGTGCGAAGGGTAGTGAGGGCGTGGTTGTTCTGACGGTTAGACTGCACCTACATCCCCAGCATGCGTACGAGTTTTCCTGGGTATTTGTTGTCCGTCGAGCTTAACACGTAGTCAACGGCAGGGATCTTGGGTGTTGGGTTTGTTGTTATTGTGCAAAATGTGGATGTACTCTGACTTCTCTGGAGCAGGCCTGGCCGCGTTCACGTACGTAGTCCTCCGCGCAGGCGACAGCTTGTTTTAGCTTGTTCTCTTTTTCTCCCAGGGAGCCCTGTGTGGCCCAAAGCGTGATGTCATCCGCATAAAGCGCATTGTGGACTCCCTCAATATATTGGTATTTTTCGCACGGTATCTAACACAGCTACATTTAAAAGCAGCGCGGAGATGACAAACCCCTGTGGGGTTAGTGAGGCAGATCAAAATGTATCAAGCCCTATTGTCGCAGTGCGATTGTTAAGAAATGTCTTAGCGTATTCATAGGTTCGCACTTGAGTTCAGCGAGGCCGTCGAGGACAGCCGAATGACTATTGTCAAAAGCGTCCTTTATGCCCAGGGTCAAGATGATGTATGCCCCGTGTTGGGGAATCGTCTCAAGGACTTCCTCTTATTCTAAAGCGGGTACAGCGCAACATTGAAAGGAACAAACAAGCCGAGCCGGCCGCAAGAAGGAACAGAGACTCTTGACCTGTGGCATCAGGCTGTCTGTGCTGCGTGTGCCGGGCCTGTGCCCCTGTTACCGTGTCCTACGATTCCGGTCTGTCTCGGCTCATACACGGGCCGTCATCGGCAGCTGTGTATGCCTCCTGCTGTCCTCGTGTCTGACCCCAATCGTGCCCGAGGCAGCATCGGCGGCGTGTGGCCGCCATTCGCCATCCGCACTATGCCGGGCTCATGCCCAGGCCATTATCGGTAGCTCGATCAGTCTCTTGCCGTCCCGGCCTATGGCCCGACCCTCGCCTGAACCACCATCACTGGCTCGTCTCGGGCCTGCAAGCCTGACCTATCATTCGCCTTTAACGCGGCCGTTCTATCGCGCTGTGAGCCGGCCACAAGCCCTTTTCAAGTCCCCGCTGGTACCTGGACCGTCCGACTACAACGAGAGCGAAAGCTGCACTCTCAGCCGCTTTCCGGATGGGGTACCGGTGGGCTTGCGTTCGAGGCCGCTTGCTGAGGAATATCGGACTCTTTCCGAGGGTGTTGCAGGTTTTCCTGAAGAAGCTGAGCTCTACTGTAGCTACCGGAGCAGTGCCGTGGGCTCAAGCGTGCTGGCGTGCGTTCCTGCTGACTGGTCATGAATATTTGAACGGTTAAACGTATGAGGATTCTTCTGTATAAAGGCATCACACCTGATTTGCGCAATATTATATGTGGTTCTTGTATGTGCAAGTCAGAATATATTGTTCTCCACATCCATTGCGTCTTATCTGTCCAGGCATTGGCCCACACTCCTTCCCACACATAGCACCACCTCTGTTATTCATAACGCATAAATAAACCCGCCGTGGTTGCTCAGTGGCTATGGTGATGGGCTGCTGAGCACGAGGTCGCGGGATCGAATCCCGGCCACGGCGGCCGCATTTCGATGGGGGCGAAATGCGAAAACACCCGTGTGCTTAGATTTAGGTGCACGCTAAAGAACCCCAGGTGGTCGAAATTTCCGGTGTCCTTCACTACGGCGTGCCTCATAATCAGAAAGTGGTTTTGGCACGTAAAACACCATAATTTAATTTTAACACATAAATACATTCCTGCATAAAACCTCAACATATTTATCGGCTCAAATATTCAAAAATAAAATGGCACGTTGTATTTACCGAGCTCACCTATTTAATTATATTCCTTTGACTTCGCCATGCGGTATGAGCCATTCGTCATGTTCTCATTCTTGGCCAATCCTCTAAAATAGACATGATCCACTCAAGAGTTGTACAAGACAACAGAATATATGCATGAACGGTGATTTTTGGTGTAAAACACAAACATTCTATGATAACACGCGTTGTAGAGGATTAAAATAAAAAAGCTCAGCTTCACTTAGATTGCGTTGGATGTACAGACTTTTTACAATGAGAAATAATTATTGTTACTGTTGCACGTGGCGCTCCTTGTCCTACATTGTAGCTTCGTTCCTCAGTTGGCGTCCTTTGCTCTATAAAGCTGTTTCTTAAAGTGTGACTTGTATTTTCTCACTTGCAGTTTATCCATCCTAGTTGGGCAGCTTCAGTTGCAGATACGCTGTCATTTGCTAAAGCAAGTATCTTTCACACACATACCTTCTGTATTTATTAGAAAGGCTGATTAGCTTCTTCCTGAACGACTCCCAGGTCCGCTACTTTTTAGCTCAAGAAGATTATTGTTTTAAAGAAACAAGAGGAAGGTGCGGCGGCCGAGTTCGTAAGCTTGTGCAGGTGCTGCCATTTTTCCGCAGCGCTCACGCATTTGCATCCGATTACCACCTTTCCAAACAATCATGTCGACCGAACCTCGTCGTAGTTGCGTGGTGTGGCATAAACTAAGACGTGTCGCAGTTCTTGTTGCGAACCTGGAAGGATCAGTGAAGATGTTTGCCATCTTGACAGTTTCGGCCTCCTGAAGCAGGTTCCAACAATGTGCATGGACCATGCAGCTGCGGTGCTTTCTGTTAACGGGGGTTTTGCTTGTGGTTGGTGGCATCCAGTCTACTATCTCACTACACATGACATATGGCCAGGGCAAGGCTTGGAGCATCGTTTTTGTAAAATCGTACCTGCCAGCTTCTTGCGCAGGACGTTGCAAAACCAACTAGCATGCCTCGTGACCACTGCCGCAACAACGATACGCGGCATTAGTTCGCTTGCTGCTACTCAGCTTAGCGGCGTCTCGAACACATCATTCATCCCACTTAGCGATACAGTGATTAGCGTTCTACCTTTCCAGAACAGCCCGATAAGCCACCTAATCCCTTCTCTTCGACCTGCTATGCCGCACGACATCACGCACAAGCCTAGCTTGTTATGCGCTTGCAAATGACGTATACGCGCCCTCTGGTACTGCCGAGAATTTGCGAAATACAAGAAAATGAAAGTCACGCAAAGCCATCCACTGTGACCCGAGTTAAACTTTTAGACGCGAAACATCTCAACGTAGCCAAATCGGTAGCAAGGGACCATTAAGGGCTCACCTGTTTACCTCGCCCACGCGTTCCTCCGTCTTTCCTGGGCTTCTAGCCCCTGCTGCAACGGCCCTTTGAGGCATTGTGCACCATGCCCAGCGTTCAAAGACGCCATATCCGGAGAAAGCTTGAATGGCTCGAAGTTCGACGTTCTCAATACGCATTGTTCACTTCTTTGGAAGAGAATGTCTGCATAGGAACGCATATGTTAACGTACTGGTGATTCTACGAAGAGAATTAGAAATTTTTTAAGCTCGCCCGTGGCAGATGGCACATTTGTAGTGACTGCGCTGATCTACCTGACGAGGTGGACGTTCCCTACCCGAGAAATGGAAACGCATGCTCTACTAATTAAAAAAAAAATTTCACTGATGCAGTTTTTAAATGATTACCTTACGGAACAGTTGTAATATACAAATGGTGGCCGCTTTGACTGCAACATATATCTCCTCAAAAATTATTCTGTGCATGACACATCTTCGAGATACGTACCATCCAACATGCAATAAAAATGCATTGTCGCTCTGCTTACCTCTTTAAAAAAACATCATCTTAGGCGTTTGAGGAGAAACGTAAGTGGACTAGCAAGGTGCGGTGCTCGGGAATTAATATTCCGGGTTGACTGCCATCATTGGAAATCGTCCCAAGTAAGTATGCCTAGCGAACTCCCCGGCTATAACTTGTAAATTCTATTTGTGTCGTGAGGTAAGTTATTAACCTATTAATTATTTGATTATCCATTTAGGCTTCTCATGGAAATAATTTCCGCTTTTTCTAGCAATCCAGCTCAGGGATTAGAAATGCGTTATCTGCCGCAGGTTGTTTTTGAAATTTCGTAGAGGTCATTGCAGAAACACCTAGCAGACATCCGGGACAGGAGGCTACGTGTTCGGCTGGAGTGTCCACATAATAGCTAGTGAAGTGAAAATCTAAATACAACTAAGCAATCAAAATACTTTGTTAAAATGACATTGCTCTTGACGCTCAAGACAGCTCCACCGTGTTGCAAACTGTGTGGCAGGCGACCACCTGAATTGTTCGGGGCGCGATATACCAGTTCCTGCCTCCCCACAATCTCCTCACTCGCTCTCCTTTGAAGATGAGCAACCTGATGTATACATTTGCGCAGAAGTGAAGTATGTGTCGGTGACTTGTCATTACTCCTTCAATCTGAAAAAAAATCCATATTTTCAGCTCCTATGCACTTCACTAAGAGAATACAGTAGGTTTCCGAGATCTTAATTTTTTTCTCTTTCTTTTGTCGCTGCAGTTGCATCAAAAACCACTTGCTGCCAAAAGAACAGCACCTGAAGATGTTATGCACTCATCGCAGACACCCGGTTGAGCACGTTGCGAGGAGAGACACTGCAGACGTGGTGCAATATGAATTTTCTCAGTTTTGCTTCAACAAGAGGACTGCTTCGAAATAAGTGCACTTACCAAGGGACGCGAACGTGATTTCCAGCAAGAAGGGGCGTGACCCTCAAAGCGACGCACCCTCCGGCAGAAAGACTGCGAGCAGAACTTCAAGAGACGGTTACAAACGACTATGATACTGCTAGGCCGGTAGAGAAACTCAAGTGGCTATCAAAGTACTTACAGGAAACAAAGGCGTGCAAACGCGTGAGCTGAGGTAAGAGAACAAACACATTTTATACATTTGTCGAAATTTTTAAAAAGAAATTGAACACGGGAACACAGACAATGTACAGAAAGGCAGAGAGGTCGGCGTGAGCTACAGCTTGTCCTGGCTTGCTACTTTGTATGCTGGAAACGAAGAACGAGGAAGAAAAGAAGTGATAAAGGAATGGCGAAAAAGAAGAACTGCATCCCAACAAGTCCGCCGCGTTGTGACATCCCTAAAGTAGTGTGCCTAGTGGAGTGGCTTGCAGAATGACTAGAGTGGCACGTATAATTGTAGGGCTGCAGAAGTTCCTTGAGTGATCCCACTGGCCACCTCCCTCGCTGTGCTTACTTCCAAAAACGATAGGTGACCTTTATCTCTGCAAACATTCAGCGGCCGATTTCACAAAATTTTTCGTTCGCAAGTGCATTTTTTCATTGGCTTTTAGCGTAAGGACGTTTTGTGCATACGTGCCCTGAGCATCACAACCTCTCCCGTTCTCTGCTCCCTTCTCACATTGTTCGCTCATATTTTTGCACTAGGGCATCCCCAACTCTCAGAATGACCGGCACACAAGCCAAGCAGCCATCGGGACCCCTGAATCGCTTAACTGTTTCTCTTCTCGTCCCCCCAATTTGCCTGAGGTCATCTCACGTTCCTTTCGTCGCCAAACACAGTACTTTGCCATTCACGAAGACCTTGTGCTGAACCGCACAACCGAAGGCCGTAGGTGACTGCTAGTTGTCCACCATCATCTGCGCGCGGACATGTGCCCCGCATCAGACGATAACCATCAATGCGGTAGGTCTCGCGTATTGAAAGCATACAGCCCTATAACGTAAAAATATTCCAATCTGTTTTTATTACAAGCTCCTGCCATCGAATTTACCTAACCACAGACGCTAGCATTGGGCAGTGACCCGCAACGTTGTCTGAAGAGCCCAATGAAACGCTCTCCTCGTTTATAGGACGTCACTTTTGTTTGCTTTCAAAAAGGATAACATTAGCTACATTGAGCGCTTTTTCTGGTCTAATTGGGTGACAAGAGGCAAGGGGCGCGCTCAAGTGGAGAGGGATTCGATGGGGCCGAGCCAGCGCAATCAAAAGCGGTAACCGCTTGAGGTGGTTGGTGCCAGCACCTGCGATTGGTCCGCTTCCCCTTACTAGCTTGCGGTGGCTGGTCGAAATTCGCGGCGGCGTGCAACGGATGAATAAAGATCCCGCTAAAAGGGATCTTCAGCAATGCAAAGTTGGCAGAGCTATGCCGTATAATTGCCCAAAGGGCTCGGTAATGTTATACTGACACGGAAAAAGCTTTATTATAGGCAAAAATATACATGCTCTCCAGCAGGTGCGAGTAGCCAGTGCGCCCGCCATTGCCGCGCAGCCATCTTCTATTCCTTTCGGAACGAAGAAGTCTCCCGCTAAGAAAATAAAAAATGCAATTTTGTTAGGCATATTAATGCATCCTAAACGCCTACTCGTTATTTTTACGCGTTGACTTGTCGCAGCTTTGTGACGTCGCGTGACAGACAGGCGAAGTGAGCGCAGCCCAAAGACTTTTGACCAATAAGCAGAGGGCTAATGCCGAAAAGGCCTCGAATTAGAAATAATTATTTCTCTTTTGTTCGATCTATTCATGCATGTGTACACATCATACCAGATTAACTATGCGGTTTTTGTGACGTTTTGTGACAGACAGCCGAAGTGGAGGGGGCCCGAAACATTTTTGACAAATTGTGAAGGGATGATTGCAGAATTGGAATATCAAAGTTTAGAATAGCTTTACTACTATCGCCCTACTACCGGCTTCGCCTTCTGCATTATTGACGAGGTATGTGCAGATTCATTCACCAGTATGTATGTTCGTTTTGACTGCCTGCGTGTGCAAAATGATATTTACGGCTCTCCGGCTGCAAAATGAGGGTCATTAATTTCCACAGACGATCTTATAGGGTAGGCTGAAGCATCCGCTCTGCATGCTACCACTGAGAATGCCGTCACTTGCTTCCTTCATTAGTTTATTCTGCGACATGGGGACGCCTCGTGTGTCACTAAGCGACAGTATCCAGGCTTCCCTAACACGATTCTGGCTTGCCTCCAAATGCGGTATACTGCTCCAGACCTCTTTACCGACCTTCTGCCAGAAAACCACGGTCCCTACCGCTCCCTCCAGCAGACATTCCACTTTTAACTATGCCATAAAGCCACTCGAGTCGTCTTCCGGCCGTCGTTTCCATGGGCGTAGAACAGTCCCTGCAGCAAAGCTTAAAGTGTACTATGACCCAGCTGTGCTGTCCTCTCCACAGATCGCCAGGCTAGAGTCTGCGCGGGGAGTGAAAGTACTGCAGGATGTTCTCGCCAGCACAGTGCACGGCCAAATATGAAGACGATTATAAGTAGTGATTGCGCTCGCTTGGTTTCAGCTGACGCGTCAATCCTCTGTCAAGTACCGCGCAGGCGCTACATTAAAGCACACTGTGGTTACAAAATAAGTAAATTGTATTAAGAAAGAAGATGCGGGGC
Source organism: Dermacentor andersoni (assembly GCF_023375885.2). Classification (NCBI taxonomy): domain Eukaryota; kingdom Metazoa; phylum Arthropoda; class Arachnida; order Ixodida; family Ixodidae; genus Dermacentor; species Dermacentor andersoni. The sequence continues at coordinate 60,378,298 of NC_092818.1, forward strand.
TTTTATGCTGGTGCTGGCTCCCAGCCTGGAAATCGTGCTTGCTTTCTTATTGACCAGTCTGCTCCACATGTGATTGAACTCCGTTTTAAAATTATCAAAAAAACGTAATTGCTGTATCTACGTAGAACAATGATTTACATGCAGTTCCTCACTACAACACGTTCTCTCTCAAAATTTATTTCCAACAAGCATTGGAGCCTGCCGTTAACAAAGGAAACCCATATGACTCAGGGTGCCTCAGGCAGACGCTTGGGCTCGAGTGAGAAAGCATCTGTTTATTTCTCACTTCTGCGCTTAAACTTTCTCTTTGGTTTTGTTAATCAAAATATCTCCCACGATTCCCTTTCCTGATGATAAATTTGACGACGTCAACCACTGGCAATTCCGTCTTCCTGCGCAATATTTCTCTTTTGACCTACGACCCAGGGGAAAAAATCGCTTTTGCACAGCCACCTATACTATTTCGCCATACGCACGTTAACCCGCTCGCGCGTCTTCTTTCTTGTGCAATTTTGAGGCTTCCTTTATCGTATTCGCTAGGAATGTTGCCAGCTATACTCGGACCACACGTGGAAAGCGTAGACGCCTGCTGCCTCTTCGTTCTCTTCCTCGGCCCTTCGGTTTGATGGAGTACGTACACGTGGGCAAACTCATTCCTTTCTGGCTGGACGTATTCAGAGCGAGGCACGCGGCGGCTACCGGATTCGAGACGCTTGAGGCCGTGAACCATTTCTAATCCTGACACGCGCTGCTTTCAAATGTGTGACTGGAAACCTAAGCAAGAAGGATAATGCCCATTTTCGCTCAGCAGCAGAGCGTCAAGGGCTCAGTGCATGTTAGCGCAGCATAACCCCGTCTCTCCCCCAGTACGTGGTTTTCTTTTCCTTTTCGTTTTAGTTTCCGTAAGTAACGCCACACTCACTGTTCACGTTTGTAAGCAAATATAGAAGTTTTGCCTTTGTTTATTCCTCCGCGTGGTCTTGCCCATAACGCCCCTTCCTTGCATCGCTGTGCATCGGGTTTGGTTTGCGAAAACCAGCCCACGTCAAAAACCAGCCCTTCAATTAGTGATTAAATAACGGCGAAAGACACTCTGGCGATACAGCCAACCTCTATCTATTCTGACCGTCCCCACCAGTTTTCTGCACTAACCAGTCTACTAATTATTTATGTAATAGGGTACATAAACAGCAGTTGCGACATTCAGGCTACTTCGGCTACCAGCTGCGTCTTCAGGCCCTCACATATTCAGTTCTCAATATAACAGCAAAAATTATTATTTTTTGTCGTTTCCAACAACCCCCACATTTGGACTTGGTGCAAATTGCAAACCCTCCATTTTATAGCGTCCTAGTAGTCTCACTACATTTGTTGCCAACGGCGCCTGTAACGTACGAGCCCTGGAGAGGGTCACGCCGATCCTTTCCCAGAGTGTCCCAAAAAATTATTGCTATACTGATACAGGAGTGAAAAGCTCGAAAGCTCGTTTGCTCAGTCCACCCGCGTTTTGCATTACGCCAACGCGAGCCGTCGCCATCGTGTTATTCTCGTGAGGTCACTCTCCGCGTCCCCTTCGTCAAAGACGGAAAGAAAAAAATTCCGCGGATTCCATGCATAAATGTGAATGGGGGACACGCAAAGTGAAATGTTCTCATACTCATTTCTGCAGCACAGCCTTCCCCGCTCAATGGCATCCTCGGGTCCCACTTTGTTGACTTCACTCTTTTCTCCACCCTCGGCTGCTTCTGTTGCAGACTTCTTCAATTCTCTGTAGACGACTTCACTTCTTGCCTCTTGTTTTATTTGTCAGTTGGGGCACCTACCGTGTGGCGCATACCCATTTCGGAAGAGTGGTCAACAATATTCACATATGCAGTGAAGCGTTGCCAGTCAGCATGAAAAGCTGTCTAGTCGGGCATATATGTCCAGTGGCGCATACCATGTGGCCCACGATACTGTCTGTTCGGATATCTACGAAACAGCACAAACCCAGTGAACCAAGTTCCATAGTTTGCAAGACAGCAACGGCACCCCGCCGTGTGAGAGGACGAGGCAAAAAAAGTAGGCTTCGCTTCAGAACAAGTGTGGCAGCCCATTGCAGCTGCAATTCGAATAGTTGGCCATGCAGCGATGTGGAATTGCGCCGCCAGCACGATTGTCGCTGGGCAGTTTGTCTGAGGTTTTTCGCCACACAGACACTACATATCTACCTCCCCACCCCCGGTTTTCACTTCAGTGCGAATTGTCTCGACGACTGTGCTAATGAATAGTTATTCGGGTTTAATGACGCAAATGCGAAAAGGCTACGCTGTGCCAGTCACTAGATATTTAGACATCAAGTGTTAAGGCAGCGAAAGCTGCATTACATTAAAATATGTGTAAACACCGGTTTCACCTAAAAAGTTGAACAAGTCAGTGAACGGCACTCGCAGATCATCTCCCAATAATGAGGCAGCCTCTAAGTAAGTTTCCATCTGTGTATTTTAATATGTGGGAATGGCAAACCAATGTGCATTACTGTGCGCGGTTCATGGCACTTCTCGGAAGTTGGCGGGTCTTCTTTTCGCAGTAGAAAATTGAGTGCAGTGAGTGCATGATTTCCACTCACCAAGAAAGGTTGTAGTTACGTGTGACTAGGTTATTTATGCAACAGCCCATTTCACGTCGCGTGACAGACAGGCGAAGTAGGCGCAGCCGAAAGACTTTTGACCAATAACAGAGGGTTAATGGCGAAAAGGCGTCGATTCGGAAATAATTATTTTTCGTTTGTTCGATCTATCCATGCACAACCAGTGTGTACGCGTCATATCAGATTAACTATACGGTTTTCGTGACGTTTGTGACGCGAAAAGTTGAGACGCCTGCGGGCCTCTTCGTTCTCTTTCTTGCTCGGCCTTACAGTTTGATGGAGTATGTACACGTGGGCGAACTCATAATTGACGTACGCCATGGATGCGCACCTACCTACTGCTTCATTTTCTGGTATCCCTACATGACTTGGGACCCAGCATAGTCATATGGTTCTTCCGTATTTGTTATATACCGCATTGTTTAAGATATCGCCAAGCAGTGGTTAACGCGCAGAGTGTCAATTCAAAGCGCCGAGTGTACATAACCAATCGTTATAAATGACAGTATTCTTCTGTTTGTAGGTGACAATTTTTTTTACCGGCGTCCATATCGAACAAACTTGCACGGTAAAAAGTGAAGCAAAAGATGAGTCCGAATACTGTTTTCCCAATGTTTTGTTACGGTTCTCACACCCACGAATTTTTGTGTTTTGGAGCCATCTGTGTAAAATTCAGTGTGATCATTATATTCGTCTTGAATAGCCCGGAACTCTTCAATTATGTGTTCTGGTGGGGTGCCTTTTTTTGTGTTAAGGTCCAATCGCATAGCTGTGTAAGATCGCTCCATGGGCCCAGTCTTTGTGGCCTTTCAGCAACTTGCAGGACCTCACGAGAAATATCATATATTTGACAGTATTCCTCGTGTCGTAAGACAAGTGGCCGAATCATGTTCGGTTTATTTGTGCAGTGTAACCGTGAGTTGTATTGTGTTACGATGCCGTAGCACATAAGTTGTGGTGATGGCTGAATCCTCAGTACATAGGAAGGTGTAGGTAGTGCTCTGCAATGTTGTAAAGAAGGCTCATTGCAGCCAACGTATAAGCTTTGCAGAGGCGACGGCATTATGAACTGGATCAAGTCGTTTAATGTAAGATTGACTAGCTTCGCCATAAACTCCACTACCATAGTCTAGAATGGTACGCATAAGGGTCCTGAATATACGCAGTAGACATGTTCGGTCTGATTCACAGTGCTTGTGCGATAACACCTTTGAGAATGTTTAGTGCTTTATTTCCCTAAATCTTTGCGTCGTTAATGTGGGCCAAGAAGTTCAGTTTTGAGTCAAAAGTAACACCTAAAAATTGTAGTCTTGTTTCGCCGGTCGTGTTGCATCATTCGATTTCACAATTGAATCGCAGTGTAACCCTCGCTCTTATTGTTAAAGGGACACTAAAGGCAAATACTAAGTCGACGTGGACTGTTTAAATACTTTCCAGAAACCTCGCGACGCTTGTTTCATGCCAAGAAAAGACATAGTTTACGAGAAAATTGTATCTGAGAAGTCCGAATACCTTTTTCCAAATTCAAACCTCCCGCCACCCAACCGGGGCAATTGTGACGTTGCATACGCCATCGCCGCCCTTTGCTGCCGTCGGTGAGTAAAGCGGCGCCCGACAGACGGCGGCACCGAGCCAAGACAGAGCGGTGGATTCGCCGCTGTAACTGCTTTTTGGTCAAGTGACCTAGACGGTTCGGGCATCCCGCAACATCACGTGGAAGTTGAAATCTCTGCTACTGGTAGTTTGAGCGAGTTTCGCGAGGCAGCACAACCAGCGCAGCACTACGTGATCAGGAAACTGCTGAAGCGCGAAAACGTATAGGCGGCGCAGAGACGAGTGAAAACGAAACCTTTCGACCGCCCGCGTCGTTGGCAACGGTAATTTCAATGAGTTCTTTTTTCTAAACACGAAATGTAACTAGACAAGTAGCATTTTATTTCATCTATTTCATATTACGACATTGTTTTTTGCAAGGAGTAGCTGAGTACTAGTGACACAATTTAACTGCGGAGTGCTTTCGTCATCGGGCAAGTGTTTGAATGTCCCGGGAGAGTCTCTAATCATGTCCTGCATTTAGCTCGATTTCTCGATTATAAAGGCTCCGTTCGAGATAATATTTACGCCTTTGAGATTCTCGAACACTAATCTATCACTTTAGCTCGCCTAAGTATTTGTCTTTAATGTCACTTTAAAGAAATTGATGGCTTACTAGAACATGGGCTTGAATTTCGGCGCGATAACGCCGGACGGTCGTCGGGTTTCTCGATCAATGAACCATCTAAGGCTTTCACTTTAATAAAGCGCAGCTCAGTGCACAGTTACGACTACACCCATACGCATCTATAGCAAAGCCAGTAGTTGTCAGGTCACAGTAAAATTTGACTCCACGCTTCAGGAATGCGGCCTCACTTCGTTATCGTACATACCAAGGAATCTTGGACGTTGCCCCTGCGGCCATCAAACTTCACCGCAATGCACCAGCGTAATTCAGTAGCCATGGGCAGCAGGTTAAAAATGACATTTTAAAAGGCCTCCCAAATTTCGACAACTTTCAGTAAGGTCGAGAAGAAACGCCCTTCTAATAACATGTTTATTTAAGGCACTTAATCGTAGCTTTCTGCTTCGTTATAGCACTGTTTTCACAGTTTTCGTAACGCAGTAAACGCAGTGTGTTTCCATAACGCAATAAAGATGTTACGCCGAAGGGCCGTGCACAAACTGGCAATAAAAGCTCCTACCTTGTCAACGATGCTAACTGACAGTTGTTGAAATTCAGGCGATCTCCTGAAATGTTTTTAATGCTGCCCCATGAGTTACGCTGGCGCAGTGCGAAGAAGTTCGACATATAGCAGAAAAGATAATATCCAAAATTTCTAGATACGCAACTGTCTCTGTTGCGACGACAGTTTTAATAGCAAACAAGTTGCCCTTAAAGCTAAATGCACTAGGAAACCTAAATCAAACCAAAGGTGTCCCACACAGCCCCGATCCGTGCTTTCTTCGTCCTCCTAAACATAAAAAAATTGCCATATTAAAAAGTGCCTGAACATATCACTTCCTCCAGTTGTGTTTAAAATAGAATGAACCTACAAAGGGCGTATACACACAAAAGCTCTAGCTGACTATCTAATCCCCAGAGCAAACACGGGGGTTTAGCGCAGTCATAATATTATTGGCCGTTCGAAACATAAAGGAGCTTAAACGGAATTTCCCGACTTGTCGATTTGCGTTGTTCGCATTTTGCCTGGTTTCCGACGAAAACCGTTGCGAAACAAGCTCTCCACTGCGGTAAAAGCAACGACAAGACACAGGTAAGAGGGTTGGACCTTAAAGCTCCATTTCATGCAACCCGCTCTCCCAAGAGCAAACATTATTTTCACCGCGACGTGGCGTTTAGGATGAATCGGTCGCCCGCGGACGCTGTATTGCGGGAAACAATGCTCCATTAGAATCATTTCCCCCGAGTGTTTGTCGGCAGAACATGCCGCGATCGCACGTTACCCAACAACGCGCTTCACTGTCAATGTAAGGACAATATTAATAGCCACATTGTGTCTTTTTCTGATGCTTTTTCTTCCTTAGGGGGTGGGGTGCGGGGGTCCGTACCTGGCACTCTGAACCAACATATAAAACAAAAACAGGAGAAGGTCCACCGAACATGTGGGAATCTAATTAGGTGGTTAATAAATCTATAGTGACTGCATTTTGAGGATCATGACCATGTCGACAATATAACTTATTATGGGTTAGGTATTATTAATACTCCCTTCACCTTCAAGTGGACAAAAAATAGGCTGATGATAATGATGACATAATTAAGTATTGGCAGTACCCTATAGGAACGCACACAGCTGGCCTGCATACTTTAAATTTAGAAAGAGCTGCATAACAGCGGCCTGCGTATGCCTCAGCAAATCAATTGCGTCGGGGTCAGCACAGAAGCGGCATACTGGAATGCCAAACGTTTCTTGTTTACAAAAGAAATGTGCCTTTAGAACGCTCACTGGGACGCGAATTATTATTATTATTATTATTATTATTATTATTATTATTATTATTATTATTATTATTATTATTATTATTATTATTATTATTATTGGGCAGTCGGCGGCAATTCTTTGCCACAATCTGACGTTTGTCTCTGCCCAGGCAACAGAAAGAAATTCGGAGGACCATGCGTCGTCGAGCCCGGTTCGTACAGCGATCGGCCGCCAGCCTCCAAGTGTGATAACCGCGGTATCACACTTGGAGACTTGGAGGCTGATAACCGCTTGCAAGCTATTTGCTTGCAAGCAAAAGGATTTGCATGGGTAAGGGGCACACTGTCGCAAGCGCCAACGAGATGTCCAACATGAACTGGACTGATGAGTGCCTCCTAATGATGAAAGAAACTACCAAGAAATGGTATTCTAAAGCAGCATCTCAGATTGAGGATGCTTACCTCAAAGCTCCATATGGGATGTTGATGGGGATGCTAAATGCAACCAGCACTTTCGTGGCACTAGCAGCAGTCGATTGGAGGAAAGCAGGCACCGGCTGCTAAACTTCGAGAAGTAGTGATGACTCAGTTATCGTGTTCTCGGCGATGTCTGAAATTGAGCTCCTGGCTATATCCAGAGACTCCATGACAACCTAAGACTGATGGGCATCAACATCTCCCTCAAAAAGACAAGATTCTTTCGCCTGGGATGCGGTGAACTGACATCATGGTACATGGACGGACAGTTCATGGGCCAATATAGAGTTTAGACCTCATCATTGAGACCAGTTGGCAACAATCCTGCAGATGACTTCCATTCCATTGCTTCTCAGACTAAAACCTCCTTTCGAACTGGGACTACAAACCTTTTTGGTGCGCAAGCAAAGTTGTGTATCAGAGTCGACAATCGCAGAAGGCTGTGGAAAATCACAAAAAAACCGGGCAAGAGACCAGGAGTGATTGGCATCGTTCAGGTGCTGTCTGACGGCGGGCTCAATCCATGGAACTGGTCAACATGCCATTTTCCGGAGATACCATTGAAAGAGCACTACAAGACAACTAAGGAAGAGGAGAAGTATCCCCTTAAAGTCATTAACCCCGACAATTCATACACGGCCGCACCCCATTAGCTTACAACGTACTCGGTCGAGCTGGGCCAACTGGTGGATGTCGAGATGGATATACCTAGGAATCTCTCTAACCTGCAAAAGAGGTCTAATGCAGCAAGGCGTTCACTTCTGCGGAAAGAGGGAGATGATTTCAAAAGGGCTTGTCAAGGGGTCAACAAGGTTTTCGAATCAGTTGATCCAGTGTCGGCCCTACTCACGCCTCGTGCAACCATGATGTCTGAGAGCCTGGCCCACCAACTGAACGCAGAAAAGGGAGCGCTAAGGAGCGTTGGAGTGGCCTTCACGGAGGAGTAGGGAATGGCTGGCCAGGCAATGAGCCTTCTTGTCGAGGACCACACTTTTGAGTAAATGCGAAAAGTAAATGTCCGTATTCGTGCAGCCAAACGTTCGTACACCAGAAACCGCTCTTATCAGTCTCGCAGAAAACCTAAGAAAACGTGGTATCCGATAAACGAGCTGAGAGGATTACCTTCAAATTCGGCTAAATTCTGGGGTGTCTACGCAATCATGTTACAGTGGTAGCACTACTACTCCGGTAATTGAATCCGCTTTCCTTCCGACTATCACGAAAGAAGAGCTATACTTGTTATTAGGCAGCTTCAGCCGGCATCACTCACCAAATATCAATAAAATTTGTATGTTCATCTCTACAGGAATTCCGGCGTTCTGAAGAATGTCTTGCTAGAAATCCTAAACGGGATAATTACAAACGGAAGTATTCCTACGCGGTTAAAAACGGCCGTAGTTCGACCGCTTTTAAAAGGTGGTGATGCTAAGTGTGTGCATAATTATGGCCCCATTTCTATCCTGCCTAGTTTAGCAAAAGTTCTAGAAAAACATATTTTTAGTAGTTTTATTAACAAAGCGGGAGGGGGGGGGGGGTTCTCCGACTGTTCATATGGTTTTATTGAATAAAGGGGGCACAAAGGCATTGTTAGAACAATTGACCATTTTCTTTCTTCACCTGAAAAAAATCTTGTACGTTGTGCACTATATTTAGATGTGGCAAAAGCGTTTTACACGGTATGCCATCCGATATTGCTAGAAAAACTCTAAAATTTAGGTTTTCGAGGTTCTTTTTTCCGGTTGCTACACAATTTCCTTACAGATCACTTCCAGATTGTTTCCACTTGAAACATTTGCAGTTCCCGAGTTATTCTGAAGGATGGTGTGCCACAAGGTTCCATACTGTCTCCCTTAATTTTTAATGTATGGGCTAAGGACATGTGCAATGTGCTATTCATCTGCAAGTTATATCAATATGGAGGTGATACTGCACTTTTAGCCACACATATGAATTTTCCAAACAGATTCTTAATGGTTCCGAATGACGTTAGAAAATTATTGCATTTCTTAGGATGATTGATGTCAATCACATTTGTACAAAAGTTGGTTTGCCTCCATAGCCCACTCAAGAGTGTTTCACTTCCATCTTCACTTTATCTGCACAGCTATCGATGTATTAGTTGTTCCTGGCCTTCAAGAATTTTTTTGGACTCCGTAAAGTTTTGTGCATATGGTTTGATTCAAGCCTTCTCTTTTCTACTCGCTTATCTTACATACGTGCCAAACTTCGTAAAATCATCTGTTTACTGTGCTGCATCAAAGTGTTCTTACACTTGTCTGTCAGGAAATTTTTGGTTCACTCGTGAGCCTACAGTGTGATGAGATATGTGATTACAACATTTGTTCATTGTTCTACTACCTGCCATCAACGCGTAAATAGTTTGCTAAAGTGCATGTTAAAACGCGTTACTTATTTTGTATACAGATCATAAGATGCGGACCTTTTTTCATATGATAAAAATGCCAAACCTGCGATAACTGTTTGTTCAAACTGTGGTATTGAAGCCTTTTTGGACAGATACGTTTAAAGTCCCCACTGTGCTTTGCCGTTTTTACGTCATGCATCCGCTTTTTGGGTTGCTCGTACACGTACCAGATTTGGCAGATATACTCGATCATTTTATGTTCTAGACATATTCATTGATTTTCCCTCTGAAATTACTTCCTGTGAGTCTATACGCCACATTCACAAAAATCTAAAGGGATTGTCCATGAATGAATATAGGCGCCATATTTTCTTTTTTGTGTCATTGTGAAATGTGTCTTCGCTGTCTGGCTGTTTTGATGTTGTTTTGCCTTGTAATTTATCGCTCTTTACCTTAGGTTTCAATGTCATTTTTCTTTATTACTCCCTAAAAAAATTCCGTTTTTGTGGCTAAGCCTTGTTGCTGACTGTCGGGTTTCGCGTGACAAGCCACTGTGATGGCTTAGGCGAACCTGTTTTCTGTACTTGTACTTGCATTTTAGATAATAAATTATTATTATTATTTTTATTATTATTATTATTATGTCGATAGAGTTTAATGTGACCTAAAAAGGCGTTTGATGTCAGTCACGCCCTTTTGCACCCAAAAATCTGCGAAAATGGTTTTTCCGCTTTTTTGTTGTTCTTGCTGCACGACTACTTGCCAGATCGACAATACTATGGTGCCTCCAACGAACGGTCCTCAAGCACGTACATAGCAACCACTGGTGCGCCACAGGGTTCTGTCCTTGGACCGCTTCTCTTCTGTCTCTCTGTGAATGCTCAGCTGTCTTTCTTTCTTGATGCGGATGCCATAAAGATATTCAAAGAAATTCGCAGGCTTCGAGATTCTACTCTGCTTCAACAAGACATTTCCGCCTTTGCCGATTGGTACGTGCAAAATAAACCAGTGATAAAAGGCCAAAAGGTGGATGTAATGTTATATAAACCCAAGAGGGGTAGTTTGGTTTCCCTTACCTCCTGAGTAAATCCACATTCTTTCGGAAGTGCGAACTTAGTGGCCTTGGAATTCTCTTTGATTCCAAGCTCAGCTTCTCGCTCCTCATAGAATGTACCACTAACTACGGCCTGCGCACCCTGACACAGATAGTCAAATCTTGAGGGAGTTCAGAAGCACGGGCGTATTTCTTAAGCTGCGCAAAGCCCTCTGCCGACGTTTCCTTGAGTGCGCCGCTGTCGTTTGGAACAGGGTTGCCGGTCTAATAAATATCGAGTGGACAAAATTCAGATTCAGACCAACTTTATCTCTGTGCATTGACATCGATGCTCAAGGCAGGTCGGCCGTGCAGAACAGCCTCGCTTTGAATCCTCGCTCGGTCTAGAAGACCTGAACTCCAGACGCACAAAAGCTGATAACTTTCTTATTCAAAGTTGCAAGTGGTCTCATTGATCCTACAGAAATATTGGATAACTTAGTATAAGCGTTCTACAAAAACTAAGTTCTCTAAACCTTTTCTTGTATTTACTTCTAGTGTCTCAAATAATCGTTTGGCAAGGATTCTGCGGGCCTGCAAACAACACCCACACAGAACTGACATGTTCAACCTACATTTACGACATTCCAAGCAGGACTGCGATCCATTCCACGGCCTATTTAGGGAAATGTCAATGCTGTTCTTGTATGTGGTGGACCTTTGTTCAAGAACACACCTACTCTTTTTCCCTGTTGGTGTGTATGGACCCGCCTTGTTCCAAGTGGCGGTAACCGTGTGCTTCGTGTCCAGACTTCCAGAAATACCAATCAACATATTGTTTAGATCTTGTATGGTACCCTTTTTTAGGTTAATGTATGTTCTGGTATGCTATGTTATGTAGTGTTATTCCATGTTGTCACTTTTAATATGCTAAATATTATAAAGAGCAACCGCATAGCAAGTTCGCGTTTTTATTCCTGTTGATGTGTGCATATATATATATGTGTGTGTGTGTGTGTGTGTGTGTGTGTGTGTGTGTGTGTGTGTGTGTGTGTGTGTGTGTGTGTGCGCGTGCGTGTGTGTGTGTGTGTGTGTGTGTGTGTGTGTGTGTGTGTGTGTGTGTGTGTGTGTGTGTGTGTGTGTGTGTGTGTGTGTGTGTGTGTGTGTGTGTGTGTGTGTGTGTGTGTTTGTGTGTGTGTGTGTGTGTGTGTGTGTGTGTGTGTGTGTGTGTGTGTGTGTGTCATCCCATGTCTAACGTGCGCCAGTACCAAGACCGCCAGTCAATTAGCATTTAATGAATTAACATTTAATTTAAACGTCAGAAACCTTCGCCTTTGAAAAGAACTTGAATACGTGCCTGTGTTCTGATGAAAAGGACTCTGCCGAAACTTTTTTTAATTGTTTTTCATGATAAAAGCAAGTTTACCAATACTCAACAACAAATTGAAACGTCAAGAGCACGTGCCACAGCAAAAAGCCAAAGATATTGAATGTGGCGCGAGAAGGAAATCGCGCCATCTTTGTAAAAGAGAAGGAAGTCCTGGAATAGTAGTTCTAGTAATGGCAATAGATGGCGTGAGGCGCCGTCAGCAAGGCCCGTTTAGATAAGGAGAGTAGCACTGTCGGGCTAAATATAATTGATTTTCGCAAACATAGTCTTTTGCACATAACAAGACACAATGTTCACCTACAACAACGCAGACAATCAAACTAAGAAGTTTTCTTTGAAAAAAAAAGGGGGTAAACTGCCCTTCTGCCGCCTATGCAGTAGCAGATGAGTGTTTTACGATCACCTTTTAGGTCAGTAGCACTGGAAGGCGCGTAGTAACGCGTCCCCATCATTTTCGTTTTTTTATTTTCACTCTCTGGGCATTGACAAGGATGCAGATCTTCTGGGCTGCGATCCAGGAATAGCACACACAGTGTCGTACTTGTACTTGGGGATTTAAGAAGCACCGCACTTCGCAGGGGTTTGAAAACGTACATTTGCCACAGGCGTTTGTGTGTGTGAGCTGCAGATACTGGATCCCAGGGACAAGATTCATGTGGTGTTACATTCATGCATCGGAAGTAATCAATATAATTAGACATAACACTCTACACATCCTCACTTGTTAAAAAGTATCCGATAACAACTGACTGTTGCACAAATAGCAGTCGTTCACAGATTGTTTCAATGCGACCCGCATTATTTAGGAACTTCACTGAATTTCCTGTCGGTCTGTGCGCATCTAAAGTCGTTCACGTCTACTTCGGTCACTGGGTATTGAATATTATAATGGGTAGGGCATAGGACGGCCGTGTTCCACGGAACCTCGGGCGCTATAACGTAAAGCTATTCCAAACTTTTCTATTCCGGTGCTGCAATCAGCTCTCCGCGATTGGTGAATAACTTTTTTTGACCACCCCCACTTCTCCTGTCTGTCAGCTGGCCGACGTCACGAAAACCGCGATAGCTCCCCATCTGATATATGACGTGTACACGCTGATTATGCATGATTGGACCCAACAAAAGAAAAATTTTTATTCCTGATTCGAAGCCTTTTTGCCATTAGACTTCGGCTATTGGTCAAAAGCTTTAGGGCTGCACCCCCTTCACTTGCCTGTCATGCTACATCACAAAACCGCGAAAACTCATCGCTTCAAAGTGACGTGTACCCGTTAAAATATATTAACATACCGAATAAAACTGAATTTTTTTTTTTCTGAATAACCACAGGCTGCGCCGTTCCGAAAGGAATCGCCGTTCCGAAAGGAATAAAAGATGACTGCCGCCGATCGCTCAGGCACTGGCCACTCGCACCTGCCGGAAAGCATGGGTTTATTTGCTTACAATAAAGCTTCTTGCGTGACCGCGTAACGTTTTCCAGCACTTTTGGCACGTTAACGACTTCATTCTGCCAACTCTTATTTGCTGAGGATCCGTTTTAGCAGCATTCCTAACCATACAGGTGACCAGCCGCAGACGCCGGCACCAACCTCTTCATCCAGTTATCGCTTTTCGGTGCACTAGCTCGGTCCCTTCGAATCCCTCTCCACTTGAGCATGGAGAGAGATTCTTCGCCTCTTGCCAGCCATTTAGATAGGACAAGCTGCTCAGTGTAAGCCATCTTATGCGTTTCTAAAGGAAACAAAAGTGACCTCCTATAAACGGGGCGAGCGTTGGATTGGTCTCTTCCGACAACTCTGCGGGTCACTGCCCAATGCGTGCGTCGGCGGTTACGCAAATTTGACGTCAGGTGATTGGAATAAAAACATATTGCAATAGTTTTACGTTATAAGGCCCCTGGTTAGAAACCAACCGTGGGACGTGTTTTAATACGATAATCATTCTTCAGCTGCTTCACCCAGTTTTCGGTGGGTATATCTACATGTATATAACCTCTGCCACGCCTAACTGGGTCACTGGATATATACACTAGGTATTTACCGTTCTGCAATTAACATAATTCAAGCCAAATTCAGTCAGTCGACATGTAAAATGGCAGGTAAAATGACAACTTCCATAGCAACAAAACCTATCAATCCATCCATACCAGTTCGTGCCACAGACTTGAAGTCATTCCTGCGCAAAAAACTTAGGAGCTATTGGAAACACCTGTGGGATGTGCAAACATTGAATAAGCTTCATGTAATTGGGTGGCCAATCCTGCTCTGGTGAGAGAATGCGTTACCGGTTCTGGTCACCGGCATCAGGCCGCACTCCAGGCCTGTTTGTGCAATTTTCAACACGCGGATTTTGTTTTTAATCCGATGAAAAACCATTATAATACGTAGTGATGAAATGGGTGTTCCAGTCAAGGAACATCCACTAATGCTAGAGTAAAGCTGTTACCACCGTGGCAATGGTAAGCCTCTGAATGCGACACCTAATTTGTAGATATTACAAAACGTACTCCATATGCGCACATACATATGCACTTTCGAGAGTTACAGTCGAAGTACAGCTGCCCAGAGTTTTGCACAGACACGTCAAAGTCACAAGCCGGCGTCTCTTACTCGGCTCTCAACCCATCGTTTTCGGAATCCGACGTTCTAAATCCTGAAACCAGTATCTTTAGCGCAGAGGCCAATTCAATGCTGCGGCTACTAAACACGTTAAGAAGGAAAAGCTCGAAAAGTCCATCATATCCACAGATTCCTTGAGTGTCAACAAAACTTTACAAATGTTACGAAAACAAAAAGAAGTCATTGTATTCCTCTAACCTACAGGTTGTAATACGTTCGGTGCCTGGGGACAGGAGTATAGGGGTAACGAGCTCGCAGGTAAAATGACAGCCTGCATAGCAAGAAGACCTATAAATCCGTCCATACCAGTTCGTGCCACAGACATGAAGTCATTTCTGCGCAAGAAACTTAGGAGCTATAGGAAACACCTGTGGAATGAACAAGCATTGAATAAGCTTCCTGTAATTAAGCCACTTCCAGAGAACTGGCCATCATTAACACAGTCACGACTATATCAAGTCCTGTTTTGCCGCCTCAGAATAGGGCATACATATGGTACTAATTCATGCCTTTTGACTAGCGCTGAACCTCCACTTTGTGGCAGATGAGGCGAAAGGCTGACCGTACTCCACGTCTAGTGGAATGTCGGGAAGCAGAATCAGAGCTAATAAGGATTTTCCTGCGGCATACAAACAACATAACCCTTTACATTCGGCATTGTTTCTCGGCCTAGAACTTGTCCTTGGATCCAAGGCAGTGTTTAACTCTCTAAATAATGTTCCGCTTCATGTTATTCGCCCGAGAGATCCGTAGCCCTCCCTCTATCCAGCTCTCAAGGCGGCAAGCGATTATGTTTACGTACTGCGTGAGCAAAACCTAGACCTGTGGCTGTTGAAGAAGATGACCGGCGACTTGTTTCCTCTGTCGGAGCCCGCCATCGCCGACCGAAGAAACCCCGCCCGTATGGTCGTGAGCAACGAGCTGCTAGCACGACCTCCAACAGGTGGCCCCGCGAAGATAGTGAAAATTGACGAGTACCTTCGCGACAAGCAAAAGTACGATCCAGGCCACCTGATGACGATCGACAATGTTCCGCCGAGCTGCCAGAAGTAAGGCGGTGTTGCAGGTCGTAGACCATGGGCCGTCGGCATGGTCTGCGCGACCACAAGGGAGCTGCGACTTTTCAAGGTCGACCTACGAGACGCAGCGATGCCAGGCTCCATTATCACTCAGCCAATGTTCTACCTGAGATCATTATTCACAATGACGAATAGGCTGCATACAACTGTATCCCATTTTTAGTGGATGCTAACGGGATGGGTCTTAATCTGCACTTGAAGACAGTCAACCACAGCGTGAACTTTGTGGACGCCAGCATGGGCAATCACACGCTAAAAATAGAAAGTATTGCCCAAACGTGAAGCACCACCTCGTCAGAGGCGGGTACAGTGTAACTGCAACACTACTGGGGTCAGACTTGACATGGATGTGGTGGCAGTCAATTAACGGCCACTTTCTTGCATTTGCTAGGAGCTATGGATCGCTAGGGGCCACCCAGTATGAAGACTCTTTCCTGTGCTTTTCAGAAGCCATCGCTCGGCGCTACCCTGTATGAAAGTGCAACACAAAGTAAAAGAAAATAAAGCGTAGTTTTAGGACGATTTGCTTGTATGAGTGTTTTCAAGAATTCCTGCGTGCTTACACGGAAGGCCTGTGGTAAACCAATTCGGCGCTAGCCGACGCTCACTTCGTCTCGTAGCCTTACCTTAGCGCGAGCAACTATCTGTTGAAAGCCTAGTGTGAAAACCAGGCGCACACCAATCTGTGCTCGGAAATTCTAGCGCAAGCACATAGCGAGCCGCGTCAATCCAATCCAGCGGAAAGAGAAGAGGAGGGGTTGCGATGGTATAACGCGAAATGTAATTAATTACAAATTTGTCTAATACACATTCAGTGCACCTCTTACAAACTTTTAAATGCTTAAAACTGCATTAATGTGGCCAATTGTACTAAGTGCATTTATTTCATAACTTGCTTCCGCATATAATGCATTCGGTGGAACGACAAATATGTGAAAGAAGGCACCAACCACGTACCGACAATATGATCACGTGAGCGCGTTTGTCGAGCGCCCATAAGGCGACGCCCTATGACAGACACCCAGAGTTAATCTAGGATAAGCCAATGAAACTGGAGGCGTGATGATTGTCTTGGGGTGCGATTTTGTATGAATTCTATTCCTTAGTTCGTGGGTATTGCCGCCATCACCCCACTGTCATAAGCAGAAAATGACCAGGCTGCGCCCATTTTCTCTCTCAATCACGTGACGTCATGAACTCGCAAAAGCCCGAAACGTCAAAGTGACGTTGACGCACTTATTATGCGGAGCATAAGGCATACATTTTTGGCACGGCCAGAGGCAGGGTCGCTTCAAAAGTCCTAAAAATGGCTGCCCTTCTAATCGCTATGGCGATGGCTCTTCGCCGACGCCGACGTGGACACCGAAAGCCAGACGACACGTTTGAAATGCCGGATGACCATTTTCGACGGCATTTTCGCCTCTCGAAGGAAACGGTGCGGTTGTTGTGTGAGGAACTGGCAGGGGAACTAGAAGCGTCTTTATGAAGTAAAACGTGTTTATGTACACATCCTGTGCAACAGTCTCTACTTTAAAGAAGGGCGAGAATCATCAGGAGTACAGCAGTAGTAGAGAAATATGCAAGGTATCACAGTGACATGTCACAATAATATCACATCACTTTGTGCTTGCATCTAAAAAATCGCAGATAAATGTATGACAAAATATGACAGCAGGTAACGGCACGCGACGTTTAAGAAAACTTGTGTACCCCGCAGCTACACGGAAATAGCATCCCGTTTAAACTATACTATAAAATTTCGTATGTCACCAGCTCTTTTAGAAAGCACCGCCGATTTCAAACAATTCAAGTGAGGCTAACGGTACTATCTGAGGGAGCTGATAGGAGGAGGAAGTTCGAAATGGTTGTCCACACAATAAACGCTATGCTGTTGCAACACAGGAGAGCAGGAGACTGCCAGTGGCGCGCGCCACAGGCGAACTACAGGACGCATACAGGCGCTTGCGTATCCATATCTTGCTCACTTCGCTGATTAGCGGCAACGCGTGATAAACCTTCAAGGCATCACTTAGCGTACAGTTCCTTTTTAAATATGAGAAAGCCGGCACTGCCACAGCTTTCGAAGACGTGAAAACTCATTATACTTTATTACTGTACGTTTAACTGCGCTGTGAAATCTGTGAAAAGCCACGAAAAGTTTGAACTGTTCAGCTAAGTTGAATTCAAATCAGCACTTATTAAAGAAGTGCGCTTCAAAACACTAATGCCAGCATAACCCGATAGTGATGCAACGCTGTGGCCCTCAATCGTCATCAAAGGTTTTTATGGCCTCAAAGGAACGCGAAAATGCGATGATAAACATACCTCGCAGTCGTAGTTGCATCTGGTCACTGACTAACAGATTTCTCGCAGTTGGTCGTACCAAATATTATTATGAACGACATTTCCAGCAATGACAGCGTGTGCCAGCGTGCAACGTCAAAATGCCTTTGACCAAAACGTCTTCCTGCGACTCATTGTTCTTGACATTCCTTCAAACAAGCAAAAAGTTGAGATAGCGAGACTCTCTCTCAGCATCGCCAGATTTTCACGCTTGGAAATGCGTTGGAAGAAATTCTACTTCGAAACACATTGCAGAAAAATGCGGTTTTGAGCGCTGACATTGTATACTAGAGCTGCCAAGCACAAGAAAAATAATTTCGTTGAAAGGTGTTCACACCTCGACGTCACTGTTCTTCGTCTTGGTAAAAAATAATTTCGTTGAAAGGTGTTCACACCTCGACGTCACTATTCTTCGTATTGGTAAAAGAACGATTTTTAAGACTTCCGTGAATTTTGAAAAACGTGACCTCTCAGCAGCTAACCATATAGCCGACATGGTTGATAATGGCGGCCTTGCAGCCGCCATTGTATACCCTCTTTCAAACTTCAGTTATCTGTAACAACAGATAGAACTTTCTAAGCGCTGGTTTTAGCCGCTATCAATTGCAATGCAATTCAGAGCTTGTAGTCGCGCTCGTAAAGTTCACCTGCTACTCAAACCTCCACTCGCGTGTTGCATTGTTTGCTTATCAACCAACGTTCGCCCGATCGTCAACGTTTGGCATCGTGTTTGCAATATGTGTGTATTCGCAGGTCCACCTGCTGAATAAAAGGTTACGACCGCCAGACAATGGTTGACAGCTGCATTCGTGCGACTGCTCTGGTCCACAGACCTGACATCGGACGATGCGACCTGCTGTCAATACCGATAGCTTTCTTTGACCCGCAAAGAAACAATCCTTCGTGCATGCGTGCGTGCGTGCGTGCGTGCGTGCGTGCGTGCGTGCGTGCGTGCGTGCGTGCGTGCGTGCGTGCGACTGCCACACCTGTACAAGTGGCGTTGCGCTGCATCACCATCCGCGCTAAATGCTCGAACGGAATATTGCGAGGCAAAATACTGCTATTTTGCGACTTTGAAATAAAAAATGACGTCGCATATTCCTAACGCATATGACTTCACTCTACTTTTGCTCCACCGGAATTGTGCCCTCGTCACACAGACGGCGCTAAGGCCCATGAACCGCCGTAAACAGACAGTTTTTGAACGCATAGACTTCCATGGAAGCTTCGCTACAAGCCACATTTATTTTGCCTAATATATGCGCTTGCACTTTGCCTGTAGATGCCGTAATGAGGCACGTAGATGAGTGCCTATGGCCATGCCGGATGCATGTTCCTGGACTGGCCGATCCTCCTTGCACGAGGCACTTGCACGAGCGCTCGTGCAATTGCCTGGCAGCCTGTCTCCCTCGGCCTCCTGTTTATCGGCGAAAGGTCAGTAATTTCTGATTCCTGGCTTCAAATTTCTATCAGGGGTTATTTTTGAACATCTGGGGATCGCATTCGACGCGTTGGTTTGGGCTAAAAGGGGCTAATTTTCTATATTTTTCGACCTTTCGCCGTGGCCGGCTGCCGGCCTACGAGCCAATGGCTCATACCCGCTAGAGGGGCATGGCGGAGAGTGTAAACCCCGCTACTGATCTTCCGCCTGGGAGCGGCTCTGCCTCGACAGGCAGCTCGCCGCGCTCAGACGCATCAGTATTTTCTACTGATGGAGATCGCATCCTAGCGGATGTTAACCTCGGCCCGTCCGAGAATGGTGTACCCACGCCTCCGGGGCGGGCGGCTGCCGATCGCCGGCCGGGAGACCGGGGGCATGCGGACTTGTGTTCCGAGCGCGGGGCCGTTGATGCCGCGCTTTCGGCCTCCTTTCAGCGTGCTATTTATTGACTACCATAAACAAATAACGGACCTCATGTTCGAGAACAATTGCAAGATAACAAACAACTACCGGTCACAGATCTTGAGCCTTTTGAGAGGGATGTTACAGGAGTGTGCTGACCTGCGTGCGGTCGCGGCCCGGCAATGCGGAAGGGCTGACGAGTAGCGGCACCAACTGGCACGGGCGGGGCTGTGCCCGTCCGCTATTCCTTCGGTGACCCCAGCACGATCCTACGCTGCTGTGGCCCGAGTTGGAGGTTCGGTGCCGCATGTGGGCGCGCCTGGCATGCCCGCTCCTGTCGCCTTCGGCCCGGCGCTTTCGGCTGTCGACGTCGCCGCCGAGGACGAGTTGCCAAGGCGAGAATACGCCCACGTCATGTTCCTGTCGCCGCTCACCCCTACCAGCACTCCCGCGAAAGATCTATCCCACATCCTAAAAGCTAACATCGACCCGGCTAAAGAAAACATAAGCGACATTACTATACGAAAGACGTCCCGCAGCCTCACTGTCCTCACCAACGACTTAACATCTGTCCAAAGACTCAAAGAGGCGATAGAACAAAACGTCATCACAAAAACGACTATGTCGGTGCGACTCGTTGACCGGCGCAAACCCCAGGTCAAGATCACAGGCGTTGATCCCGATGTCCCGGCATGCAACATCGTTGCGCAGATCAACGCGCGCAATCCCGATGTAAAACTCGACCCTTCGACTTGCGAGGTGCGAGTATCATTTCGTGAGCGGTCAGGCAACTTCACCTATGTGCTTGCGGCGAACCCCGCAGCGTTCCGGGCGCTCACGAGCCGCGTCCGCGTCACGGTGGGATGGACGTCTGCCACCGTGGTGGAGGACCTGCACGTCCCCACGTGCACGTTCTGTGCCTCGTAGGGCCATCCCCGGCGTGCGTGTCCTCTACGCGACCAACCGGAGCGGGCGGTTTGCACCAGATGCGCCGGCCAACATCTCAGCGAGCAGTGCACCGTGCGCATGGGTGATGCGACGGTGTGCTGCAGCGAGTGCAGTCGGTCAGGACGGCCGAGCTCGCACCCGACGGGCGATAGGGGGTGCCCTCTTTTGATGGCTCGGATAGCCCGCCTGCGGTTGCGAACAGATTATGGCTAACTTCAATCCTATGGCCCGTCTGTCGCAGCGCGGTGGCTTCGCCTCGTCCGCGGAAGTTGGCGGCTTTTACGTGCGCGGGAGACAGCGTACGTGGCCGGCGGGGGCGGGGCCGCCGTGCCTTCGTCACTCATTTAAGTATGTTGCATCGCCTTTCCCTAGCCTTCCTTTCGTCCCTCCGTTCGATCTCGTATCCTGCGTCTTCCTACACGTTTTCGCGTCCCTATTTCATCTATGTCCCTGTCTACATTGTTTTGCATGCTTCCTTTTCTCACACCACCACCTTTTCGAAAGCGTTCTATGTCGGAAGGTTGCAAGATCAGGGCAGAATTGTGCGCTTAGTCGGTTTTGGGCCGATCACTCTTGCCTGTGGGTGATGCCCTCGTTTGGTGGGACGCGACCGTTAGCGGACTTGGCTTCGTGCACACGGTCTTGGTGCCATCGCCGGCGCTCTTCCTGGCTCCTGCCGGGTGCGCGTAATGATCTTGCTGACACCCATGTGCTCACCCGCCATGGATAGAGAAACACCAATCAAATTTATCCAGGCCATCTTGCCGGTACGCGCGATACCACCAAGCTGCTTGTGGAGCGCATGATCGCGAGGGAATTCAGTTTTGCGTTAGTGTCCGACCCGCACACGCGCGACAACCGCATGCAGAACCTGCCCCGGTGCATCGTTTCATATCACACTTCAGAGCATCCGCGCGTCGTCTTGCTGGCGCGGGCCCCAGACTTCGACATATTTCCTGTACACTGCTCCCGGTTGGTCGTTGCGATCCGCTGCGAACGTGCTGGGAAGGCATTCATCGTCGTAGCTGTCTATGCACCACCTCATCGCCCGTTGGACCCCATTCTGAATGAACTGAGCCAGGTCGTCTCCTAACATCTCACACACAGCTTTATTCTGGGCGGTGATTTTAACGCTAAACATGCGCTGTGGGGACCCGAGGCGAGCGATGTGCGAGGAGCTCAACTTGTACAGTTCGCGTGCGGAAATGAATTGCAAATATTAAACAATTGTGACTCACTCCCCACCTTCGAGACACCATACGCTCGATCATGAATCGATGTCTCGTTAGCTTCATTCTCCTTGACAGAGCAGGGATATAGCTAGTCGGTATGCGAGGACGAGACGCTGTCGAACCACCGCTACATTGAATTCACACTTTTCGCGGCCACGACGACAACTGTCCGTCGTCTTACAAACTTCGCACGCGGCCAAATCCTAGAATGTCTCCGGGACCATAACTGGTTCCGCGGCGTCTCCAGATGTCAGTACTCAACATCCGCAATGCTCGACATCGTGATAGAGGGTTTCTACACCACCTGCAACACCCTCTGTAGGCGCCACCTTAGAAGGGTTCGTCCGCGCAGCGACGGGGCAAAGTCCTGGTGGTCGTCCCTACTGAAGGAAGTGCGTGGCAGGGTGCGCGCGATGAGACGCCGTTTTCAGCGCGCGCGCGACGCTGCCATGCGTGAGACCTTTCGAGCCCAATATGCTGCCGCCTACGCTATCTACAGGCGTAATATGCGGCAGGCGAAGGCTCTGGCTGATCGGGCGGCGTGCCAAGACCTTACGGCACGGGCACTCTTTGGTGTGCCTTTCAGGACCGCCTTTGAAAAATCTCCACCTATAATATCTCTTCCTCCGCTACAAGGTCCGGACGGTACTCCCACCACGTCCGTCTTAGACTCGGCGGCCCTCCTATTACGGACGCATGTCGCTTCGGATGACCCAACCGCTGACAGCGACTACCATCGTCGCATCCGGGCTGTGGTACAGAGTCCGTATCCTGCGGTACGGGATGATTATCCATTCACTGAGGCGGAGATTGAACGAGCGGTTTACCAGGGCAATCCGCAGTCCGCGCCGGGACTAGACGGGCTTACCGCCATGTTCATTCGCAACCTGTACCGGCTACATCCGCGTTTATTCTTTGACATCTTCAATGCCTCTCTCCGTTTGGGCCACTTCCCCTGCGTGTGGAAGGTCGGCCGGATCATCTTCATCCCAAAACCCGGTCGCCCCCCTTCTCTCCCTTCCGCATATCGGCCCATAGTAATGAACTCTATATTCGGCAAGATATTAGAACGGTTGCTAAATTCTCGCCTGTATTATTTTCTCCACACACACAACCTCCTTCACACTCGACAATTCGGTTTTACACATGCGCGGAGCGTCCCTCTGGCTCTGTATGCCCTACAACGTCGCCTCAGTGCGCTGAAAGCTGACAAGATACCAACGGTGTTGATCTCCATAGACTTCACAGGCGCGTTTGACAGCGTGTGGCACGATTCAGTGTTGTTTTTTCTGCGCCAACACCGCTACCCCGCCAATATTTGCCACCTACTGAAATCCTTCCTGACGGACCGCCAAGTAGTCTTTCGGGCAAACGCGGGAGACGCACCGGCGCGTCCATCGATTGGAAGTCCTCAGGGCTCACCAATTAGCCCCTTACTCTGCAATTTGGTCATCTACTCGTTATTAGACCTTCCACTTCCACAGGGGGTACACATCCAGGCATATGCAGACGACACCATTATACTCGTTTCCGGTCCGTCGCGCTTGCAGTTGCAGGCTCTTGCAGAATCTGTACTCACCTTGGTTTGCAATTGGGCTCGGCAAAACAAGGTTAAAATTAGTCACGAAAGTCCTATTTCGTCTTTTTCAACAATGGGCACATTGGCACCTCTAAGCGGCGTCCTTCCATTAGATTGGACGGTACTTATCTAAAAACCAAAGACCACATTAAAATTCTCGGGGTGGTCTTTGATGACAAACTTAATTTCCACGCCCATGTTGATTTTCTAAAGACCAAAGCCGAGGTATTGGTTGCGAGATCTCAAATTTTTACGCATGCACTTTTCGCGGCGTCCCGTGCTTATACGGCGTCTATATAGACAGGTTCTGCTTCCTGCGATTGCTTACGCGTCTCCGGTGTGGTGGCCGGCTTTTCCATCATCATTCTTAACCACCCGAATATTGTATGTCCAGCGCTCTATTCTCGTGGCCCTGACCGGTGCATACCATACCACGCGCCCCACGGCACTGCATATCCTGGCCAACTGTCCACCTTTGAATGTGGAGTTGGATAGGTTGGGGGCAGAGTTCTCCATCCTAACTCTCCGCCAAATCACGCATTATGGCCAGGTCACTTTCCACCCGACCTCCATAGCGCGTCATTTCGACGACTGGTCGCATCACCCGCGCGCGGCCTGTCGCTTTTCGTTCACTCGTTTGACACCCTCCCAGGCAGCCCTACTTTCCTCCTTGCCGACACATCACGTATACACGGACGGCGCCTTCACAACAGTCGCGGCAGGAGCGGCGTACGTGGTATTCGACCCGCGCGGCCGCCTTCTTGCGGTGCGCAAGTATAAGATCCAGAATGCCACTAGCGCATACAGTGCTGAAGCCATTGCTTTTGAAGAGGCCCTCCAGTTCATAATGAACGTGCGTGGAGCTCGCATAATCCACCTATATACAGACTGCCTGTCTCTTTTCATGGCGATTTCCAGCCTTCACCCTACGGATGAACGCGTCTGGAAATTTCAACAAGTGCTGCGCCAGCTCCAACTCCTGGGTCGCACCATACGCCTCTTCCACGTCCCTGGCCACCAGGGAGTGTAGGTAACGAACGAGCAGACGAGGCCGCGTCATCGGCGATACGCAGCGGTTTACTTCGTTCTTGCCCCACCTCAGTTCGGTCGGTCAAAAAGACACTATTTACCGCATCATTACAGCAATGGCACTTGTACTGGCAGCGCGAGGGAAAAGGTACCAACCTTTACAGATGGGTCGGGAGTGTACATGCCATTCCATCTTGGTTCCCCCCGCCTCGTCTGTTCACGCATTTCTTCACCGGACACGGCCACTTTCCATACTACCTTCATCGTTTCCGCCTTATTGCCTCTGATCGGTGCGCGTGTGGTACCCCTAATGTAGATGACATTCACTACATGACCTCATGCCCGCGCACCGAAGTTGTTGCTTCGCGGTTGCGCCGCCTTCTTAATATCGATGCCCTTTCTCCCGACATGTACCCCGCAATCATAAAAACCACACGATCCCGCGCCCTGCTCCTGCAACTAATACGGCTTGTAACCCTCCCTGTTCCTTCCCCTTCTGTTAGTGTGTCTCCTTCGCTTCCCGATGCCCACTAATTCTCTCCTTCTTATGACTCTTGGTTCACCATTTCATATTACTCTCGCATAACTGTTCTTGGCCATCCACACTGCATAAGCCAACTATGGCGGGGCTTCCCCGTGTTGGATGGCCCTAACCGCATGCTACATTCCCATTTCTCTCCATTTCATCTTTCCCATTTTCCCTTCCCCATTTGTACACTCTTATACAAATTGTGCAGCTGTTTAGCTAGAAGAACGTTGACGTCACCGTCGAGATTATCTTTATCCGGACCATTCAAGTCGACTCGGCGCGACAAGACCACGCGGCAAGAGCATGACCACGAAGAAGCACTGATGGTTCTTATCTACAATAAAACAGCTGTGCGTCACTGCGTGAGCATTGATGGGTTGCCCTGGGGACGGTGTGGGTTTGGGTGCATGCGCAGTTTGCAGACCCATTTCTTAGGAGGCAGTTTACACTTTACTGCTCCCCTCCTCTCTCTCAGTGACATTGTTTTATACAACATCCTGGCCTAATTGTAAGCTTGCCTCCGCCTTCTTTTCTTTTTATCAATTGGTTTTTCTCTAAAACCGATTTGGGCTGCCTTGGCTGCCCCTTTTCATATATATTATATTAGGTTTTATACCCGTTATACCTTAAGGTGGTGCGGGTTTGCCCCCTACTTTATTTTTCAATTCTTTTTCGACCAAGGGGCCACATAAAGCTATGGACTGGACTCGAGCCGGCTCGAGACACTGCTGGTCCGTTGGCTGCATTGCTCCTAGGAGATCCCGTCTAAAGGTCGGTTCCATCGCTCCTTATTGCAATCTTCTCTATTCAGGCTCTCCTTAAAGGCATCCTGCCTTCTCTAGACGCGACAGCTGGGCAAAAGAGGCCTTTAATTTGTTTTTCTGGCCCCTCGTAGTGGCTGGCGGTTCGGACCCTTCGGCCCATGGCTCATACCCACTAGCGGGCTTATGGCTGACACGAAGGGGCCCGGCGCGGGATTACCGCCCGGAAATTGCGATGACACATCGTCCACAGGCGACTCGAGGCGGTCGGATGTTTCTGTATTTGACGCGGATGGAGATCGCTTAATCGCAGATCTCCATATCGGTTCGCAGGATGCCGGGGCTCCTGCGGCAGTGGGGCGCGGGCCAGCAGCTGGCTCTGGCGGATTGCAGGGCGCGACGGCGCCTAGTTCGGAGCGCGGCTTGGTCGATGCCGCGCTCACGGCTGCCTACCACCGCGTGGTGCGATTTCAACAAGAAAGCACAGACGTCCTGTTTGACACTAATTATAAAGTGACCAACTGCCACAGGTCGCACATCCTGGGCCTGCTGAGGCAGTTGATGCAAGAATGCGCCGATATGCGAGCAGTAGCGGAGCGGCAGTGCGGCCGCGCTGACGAGCTCAGCGACCAGCTAGACCGGATGCGCGGTGCCGGCCCGGTGATGCGCCCGGAGGCTGACTCCCTGGTGGCGCCGGGGCTGACTTACGCGGCGGTTGCCCGGACCGGTGCGCTGACTAGTGCCCTGGCGACCGGTGCAGGCGCGTCAGGGCTCGTCCGTGTGGGGCCGGCGTCTACCCCGGCGGTCGTTTCTGAGATAGTTCCATCGGCAGCTCCAGCAACCAAACGTGAGCATGCTCACATCATGTTTTTAACACTGCTGGTGCCATCGCCCACTGCTGCGCAGGACGTATTCCGTCTACTTAAAAGCAATATTGACCCTGTTCAGGCGAACCTAACTGATTTGACGCTCCGCAGAACACCTCACGGAGTCACGGTATTGTCAGACGACCTTGCTACCATGCAGCGTCTACAACAGGCTATAGAGAATAACACCATAACCAAAATTGGCGTGAGCTGGCCTTTGGTTGCGCGTACAATATGTGGACTGGACTTACCGAGTCCCAGACCTTGGATACGTCTGGCTGGTCTGTGCCTGTTGCTCCGCCACTCCTGTATTGGACATGGCTGATCTACATCCGTTCAGATTTATTCAGGCTAACCTTGCCAGCAGCCGTGACGCCACAAAGGTTTTAATTCCCCGCATGCTCGAGCAGGACATATCGTTTGCTATGATATCCGACCCGCACACACGCGACCACAGAGTGACCAATGTGCCCCACGCACTCCACACTTTCCATGCCAACGAACAGCCACGAGTGGTCCTGCTGGCACGGGCTCCGTGCCTACACTATTTCCCCATTTACGTATCGCAATTGGTTGTGGCGGTACATTGCGAGGGTGCGGGCGTTTCTCTTGTGGTCGCTGCTGTGTATGCACCGCCCCATCGTCCCCTTGGGCCCATACTACACGAACTCAACCAAGTATTCACGCGATATCCGTCCTCCAGTTTTGTTTTGGGCGGGGATCTCAACGCGAAGCACGCGTTATGGGGACCCGTCTCAGGCGATGAGCGCGGCGCGCAGCTAGTTCAATTTGCGTGCGGTAACAACCTGCACATACTTAATCACCCCGACTCCCTCCCAACATTTGAAACGCCCTATGCCCGCTCGTGGATAGACGTGACCTTGGCGTCTGTCTCAATTGTAAGCAGTGGGTACCATTGGTCTGTCTTGGACGAGGACACCTTATCGGACCACCGATACATTGAGTTTACGCTAAGCGATGCCGCGAGCGCGCCCGAGAGGCGGCTCACCAACTACGCTCGGGCGCAGATCTTGGAGATTCTCAGCCGCGATCCCTGGTTCCATCATATATGTCGCTGCCGCTTCTCGTCGCCTTGGATGCTCGACGCCGCGGTTGAGTGATTCTATAGCACATATAACACCTTATGCAAGCGGTACGCCCGCAAGCCACGGCCCCGTAGTGAGGATGCCAAGACGTGGACGCCTCAGTTTACTGCGGAACGATCGCGAGTGAGCGCGATGCGCAGGCGTTATCAGCGGGTACGTGACCCCGCCTTGCGCGAGGTGTTTCGTTTACAGTACGCAAAGGCGTTATATAAGCGCAGCCTCCGTTGCGCGAAAGATGCCGCCGACCGAGCGCTGTGCTCGTACATCACGTCGCGCAACCTCTTCGGCCGGCCTTTCCAATCGGCGTTTGCCAAGCTGCGCCCTATAACCTGCATTCCCTCGCTTGAGACCTCGGACGGCGCCCTTACCACCTCGATCCAGGCGTCAGCAGCGCTTTTATTGAGCACGCACGTTGCGGTTGACGATCCCGCGGCGGACAACGACTACCACACCCGCATTCGCGCGATCGCGGGCTCTCCTTATCCAGAGGTGCCCAACGATCATCCGTTCACCCTACCGGAGATCGAGCACTCCCTACTTCTGGGCAACCTGTGCGTGGCGCCGGGGCTAGATGGGCTGACGGGTACGTTTGTGCAAAATCTCTTTCAGATCCACCCTCACTTCTTACACATCTTTAACGCCGCTCTTCGATTAGGACACTTTCCCTCTAACTGGAAGACGGGTCGAATAATTTTTATTCTCAAGCCTGCCCCCCCCCCCCCCCCCCCGCATCTTCCTTCGGCCTATCGTCCGCTAGTAATGAATTCACTTTTCGGTTAAATTCTGGAACGCCTACTTAATTCTCGCCTCTATTATTTTCTTCACTCTCGTCACCTTATCCACGAAAACCAATTTGGCTTTACCCATGCCCAGAGTGCACCGTTGGCCCTATACGCCCTAAAACACCGGCTCAGTGCACTTAAGGCCGCCAAGACGCCCGCAGTGTTAATTTCACTCGATTTTACGGGCGCCTTTGACAGTGTCTGGCACGATGCCGTGTTTTTTCTGCGCAAGCACCGTTGCCCGACGAACTTATATCGCCTCGTCCAGTCATTTCTTACCGATCGGGCGGTCGTCCTCCGGAGTAAGACTAGGGACATCTCGGCTCGCCCTTCCATCGGCAGTCCGCAGGGATTGCCTCTTAGCCCTCTGCTATGGAATTTGATAATTCATTCCTTACTAAGTCTCCCGCTACCAGAGGGCGTGCATATACAGGCCTACGCTGATGACACCGTCATATTACTCTCTGGCTCGTCGCGATTGCAATTGCAGGCTTTAGCAGAATCGGTGTTAACCTTGATTTGCGATTGGGCCAGGCAAAACAAGGTCAAAATCAGCGAATAAGAATCTTTCTTTGTCTGTTTCAACAACGGGCCCATTGGTACATCTAAGCGCCGTCCGCCTATCCAATTGGATGGCGCTTTTCTAAAACATCAGGACCAGATTAAACTCCTCGGCGTAGTCTTCGATGACAAACTGAACTTTCACGCCCACGTTGATTTCCTTTAGACTAAAGCTGAGATATTGGTTACTCGATTGCTAAATTTCATTCGCATGTATTTTATGCTGCGCCCAGTACTTCTACGTCGTTTATATAGACAGGTTCTGCTGCCTGCGATTGCATACGCGTCCCCAGTATGGAGGCCGCCTTTCCCGACGACGCATCTCCAGATGCGCGTCCTGTCGGTGCAACGGTCGTTGTTGATCGCGTTAACAGGCGCATACCACACAAGGACTTCCGCCCTACAGATATTGGCCCACTGTCCGCCTCTTACGGTAGACTTAGAACGCCTCAACGCGGAGTTCTCCTTGTTTACGCTCCGTCAGATCACGCACTACGGGTCTGACACGTTTCACCCAAGCGACACTGACTCTCCATTTAATCGATGGTCCCACCACCCGCGGAAAACATGTCGTTACATGTTCACACGCTTCACCCCAGCAGACGCTGCTAGAATCGCTTCCCGCTCAGGTTTCCATGTATATACTGACGGCGCGTTCACGGGTGTCTTGGCGGATGCGGCATTTGTTGCGTTTAACCCGAACGGACGCTTGACAGCTGTACGAAAATTCAGGGTAATCAACGCCACAAGCGCGTATAGCGTCGAGGCTGTCGCCTTCGCCGTGGGGCTCGGGTACATAGCTTCGTTGCAGGCCAGAGCTTCTCTCTACTGTCCGCAATATCGCATCTTCGCGACACAGACTCCCGAGTATGGGCGTGCAAACAAGCGCTCACCTTACTCGCTCGAGCGGGCCGGCGGACATACCTGCACCACGTCCCTGGGCACAGGGGCGTGGTGGGTAACGAGTTGGCAGACACCGCTGCAGCGTCGGCGGCTCGAACGGGCCTCCTCCGCACTGCAGCGGCGTCCATTAAAACGGTACGCGCACGCTTTCATCGCATCGCGCGAAACCAATGAAGTGGCTATTGGCAGCGAGAGGGTTCTAACACACACCTCTACCACTGGGTTCCAAGTGTACACACTATACCCAATTAGTTTCCGCCGAATAAACTTCTCGGACACTTATTTACCAGGCACGGACATTTTGTATCATACCTACACAGATTTAACCTCCGCGATTCAAACCTGTGCACGTGTCCGATGACGTGTCGCACTATCTTACCACGTGCGCCACACTGCGCACGTCGTTCGAGAATTATGTGACGAAGCCCACGTGCAGTCATTGACTCCGGACAAATACGCTGGTCTTCTAAATTCTAGACGCCCACGAGCCTAACTTCTGCGACTAGCACGACTGGCCGTCCTTTCTGTATCCCCTTCCTCTCCTCCTTCCCGCATTCCCGACGCCTCATAACTAGACTATATCATTCCTATACTCTCATCATTCTTGTAATTCGTGTTACTTTTGCATGTTTGCTTGTGCCCAATCCACTGCTTTAGCCTACCATTGGCGGGGCTGCCCCGTGTCAGCTCGCCCTAGCTGCATGCGCCATCATTCATTTCGCTCACTTCCTTATTTCTACCTTGCGCAGCTACGGCCTATCTCCTTCCCTGCCTGCGTGGCCATCCCTTGCTTCTTGTATGCTCTCTGGCCATTCTCACTATAGGCGCCGTGCACGCCGACGGACGCGCCACTGGTGGCGGCCTTGCGCAGAACACGCGGGAGAGCAGCCTGGCGCACGCAGTAGTTTGTTGCGTCGTTGATCGTGCTTCTCTGTCTTATTCACGTTTTCAGAGCAAGATAGGCAACACCATTCGCATGTGTGGGATGGCCAAAGCTTCAGGGAATGTCGAAGAAGAATTGTTGCAGGGTGGGGGCTCAAATACCGGTGAAAACGTGCCGGGGATACGGTTCTAATTATTCCCGGCAAAGCGTCATCAGCGGGAGCAACGGTAGCAAAAATGGATCGTCGCTTCGAAGGGAAATTTCTTGTTCTCATCCTTTCCTTTGTCTCGTCGGTGTCTTTTTCCAGTCGATCATATTTAGACGCGTGAGCAACGAAATTCGTTTGCAGTGCAGCATGAGGTTTAAAGGCATTTCGCTGAAGTTCGGCATGCTGTTTGCCGGTTATATTGTTTTCCGCTTCTTTACCGCGTTGCGCTAGCTAGGCAGCACGACTGCACGAGCGCATTGCGTTGTATGTTAAAGCTACTGAAGTTTGCAAGAACTGAAATTGTTGGTTTCATGTGGCGCGGTAAATCCTCGCACCAGCTGTCGCGCGCTTCATGTTTTTACATCTATTTTATGCGTGGCTTTGCACATGTTTAACTGTTGCTAGTTGCTCCATGCACAACTCTTGTCGATTCTTTTGAGCTGCGAGGTTTTCACCCTGCCTTGTTTGTAAAGGGTATAAATCACGCTGTGTCTTATCGGAACGATACCAAGGAAGTGCTTCTTTAAGAGCTTTATTCTTTTCGCCCGAGGGCATCTTAGATATTCTTTGCGTTTTTGGAAATGTGTTTAGAAAATAGGTAGTTCAGGGCGAGAATTGCTAATAGCAGCTGCATATGGTATTTTTTTCCATTTCTCGCTGAAAAGTTCGCGTCCCGTTTGGGAAGTCATCACACCTCGATGCTGCCTGAGCAAACTTAACACGCCGAGTGATTTGTTTGTTTCACAACGTAGTCCCTTCTTGCATGTGAGTTTTGTACTCAACTGAATTCTTTCTTATACTTACGCTGCAGACGACTAAAAACCGGGCCTTGCCGCCAGCGCTCATCTATTTAAAGGCGCTGCTCTGCCTTTAAATATATCATGTGGGACCTCTCTCTAGTAATATAAAAAAGTACTGAAAAGTTAGTTAGTCTTTAGCTTTCTACGTTTCCAAGCAGCTCCCTTGGGGAATCTGAAATTGCACAAACTGCAGCTGGAAGGCTAGTTCATTGGCGTATGCAGCAGAATTGCGTCGGCGGCACATCACTAACACGCGCTTTTATTATCCCGTGTGTTGGGTGACTTCGTTGGCTAGTGTACGCGTTTCCATCAATAAATTGGCAATTACTCTTCTTGAGGCGACTTCGACTGCACTTATTCGGTGATGTCAGATGTATTCATCGGCAGAAAAATCACAATGGCATATGCAGAGATTGCACCGTACGGATTTGTTTGATATAAGTCTGCACTAACGACGGGTGCTTATTATTCAGGCACAAAAGTAGCATTGCGGCAAGGGCAGAATAAAAAAAAACCATCGAGAGATCGCATCACTCAACAAAATTTATCGGCTAGTGAACATGAGCTCCACGTCATGTAAATGGGGTTCATGGCGTTTGTCTGTGGGACCCACCTTGCACGTATGTGGACCATGCTGTCCCAAACACCGGTAACATCGTGTTCATACCCGCTCGCACAGAGGTCAGCATCTTCCCCACAGCTGTCACCGGAGAAGAAGCAGCCTGGCACCCGAACAAAGGAGAAATCGCAGCCGCGAACTTCAGCCATCCTTGCTGCAAATGGCTGTCGTCTGCTACTGCTCCCGCGTGTACTGTTGGAAGCGTCCGCTAGGTGGCTTTCAGTGGCGCCTCTATACGCGGCGTGCACGCCGATGGCCGCGCCACTGGTGGCGGCCTTGCGCAGAACGCATGGGAGAGGAGCGAGCCGCGCGCCTAGCACGCCGTAGTTTGTTGCGTCGCTGATAGTGCTTCTCCGTCTTATTTGTGTTTTCAGAGCAAAATAAGCAACACCCTTCGCATGTGTGGGATGGCCAAAGCTTCCGAAGAATGTCGAAGAAGAATTGTTGCAGGTTGGGGGGGCTCAAATACCGGCGAAAACGTGCCGGTGATACGGTTCTAATTATTCCCCGCAAAGCCTCATCAGCAGGAGCAACGGTGGCAATGGATCGTAGCTTCGGCGCGAAATTTCTTGTTCTCATCCTTTCCTGTGTCGCTTCGGTGTTTTTTTCTTTTTTATTATTATTTTTTTACTCAATTGTAGTTAGACGGGTAAGCGACGAAGTTCGTCTGCAGTGCAACCTGCGGTTGAAAGGCATTTCGCTAAAGTTCGGAATGCCGTTTGCCGCTTATATTGTTTTCCGCTTCTTTACCGCGTTGGGCTAGCTAGGCAGCACGACTGCATGAGCGCATTGTTTTGCATGTTAAAGCTACAGAAGTTTGCAAGAACTGAAATTGTTAGTTTTATGTGGCCCGGTAAATCCTCGCACCAGCTGTCGCGCACTTCATGTTTTTACATTTATTTTATGCGTGGCTTCGCCCATGTTTAACTGTTGCTAGTTGCTTCATGCATAACTCTTGATTCTTTTGAGCTGCGAGGTTTTCACCCTGCCTCGTTTGTAAAGGGTAAAAATCACGCCGTGTCTTATCGGAATGACACCAAGCAAGTGCTTCTTTAACAGCTTTATTCATTTCGCCCGAGGGCACCTTAGATATTGTGGATTTTTGGGAAATGTGTTTAGAAAATAGGTAGCTCAGGGCGAGAATTGCTAATAGTTACTGCATATGGTATTTTTGTTCTATTTTTCGCTGATCCATTTTTCGCTGAGTAGTTCGCGTCACGTCATCATACCTTGATGCTGTCTGAGCAGACTTAACACGCCGAGTGATTTGTTTGTTTCACAACGTAGTCGCTTCTTGCAAGTGAATTTTGCACTCAGCTGAATTATTTCTTATTATGCTTACGCCGCATAGGACTAAACCCGGCCTTGCCGCCAGCGCTGTATCTAATTTGACTGGCGCTGCTCTGCCTTTAAATATATCATGTGGCCCTTCTCTCTAGTAACATTTAAAAAAAGTACTGCAATGTTAGTCACACTATAGCTTTGTACGTTTCCAAGCAGTTCCCTTAGGAAATTTAAAATTGCAAGAACTGCAGCGCGAACGGCAGTTCATCGG
The DNA here is from genome assembly GCF_023375885.2 of Dermacentor andersoni. Classification (NCBI taxonomy): domain Eukaryota; kingdom Metazoa; phylum Arthropoda; class Arachnida; order Ixodida; family Ixodidae; genus Dermacentor; species Dermacentor andersoni. The sequence goes on from NC_092818.1 coordinate 60,412,415, forward strand.
CGGTACAGCACTAACACGCGCTTTTATTAACCCGTGCGTTTGGTGGCTTCGTTGACTATAATGTACGCGTTTCTATCAATAAATTCGCAATTATTCTACTTCAGGCGACTTTCACTACACTTATTCGGCGGCGTCACATGTATTCATCGGCAGAAAAATCACAACGGTATATGCAGACATCGCACCGTGCGGATTTGTTATCTAAGTCTGCACTAACGACGGGTGCTTATTATTGAGGTACAGAAGCAGCATTACGGCAAGGGTAGAATTAAAGAAAAAAAAACGGTCGAGACATCGCATTAGTCAACAAATTTGTCGGCTAGTTTACATGAGCTCCACTTCATGTAAATGGTCTTCATGGCGTTTGTCTGCGGGACGCACCTGGCGCGTATGTGCACCAAGTTGCCCCAAACACCGGTAACATCTTGTTCATACCCGCTCCCACAGAGGTCTGCGTCTTCCCTACAGCTGTCACCGCAGAAGAAGCAGTCTGGCGCCCGAACCAAGGACAAATCGCAGCCGCGAACTTCAGTCACCCTTGCTGCAAAGCGTTGTCGTCTGCTACTGCTCCCATGCGTATTGTTGGAAGCGCCCGCTAGGTGGCTATCAGTGGCGCCTCTATAGGCGGTGCACGCGGCCTATAGGCGGTGCACGAGGCGTATAAGTCCGTAGCCACATGTGCAGACAATGGCATTGGCTCCACCTGCCTGGCCATCTTTCTTGGACGCCTGCAGTGATCTTGAGCTTTGCTGACATCAACTGCATACCTTTAGCTCACCCGAGCCCAAGGCATCGGATCCACCGGCCTGGCCACTTATTGACGCCTGGTGTTACAGTCTTGCTGCATCAACTGCTTACCACTTGGCGTCATCGACATCACCACAGCACGAACATCAAGTTTCAAAGAGAACTCTATGTCTCTGACTTGAATGGGGTGCGGCCCAGGCCATTGGCTTCACCTGCTAGGCCTCCTGATCCCGACGCCTAGTGTGGCCGTCTTGCTGGGTCCGGCTAGAACCAACTGGCTACCCCTGGCCTACCCAGAGGAGCGACCGCCAAGACCTGCAGCATCTACGACCAGGATTGTAGGCTACACTGGCCTACCATGGGACAGGCATACGGAAGATCACTTTGCCCACTCGACATTGCCCACGGCCACTGTGAAGCGTTGGAGCAAACGGTTCAAAGGACGGGAAAGTTGCAAAGACATTCCAAGACCGCGCCAAAGCCATCGTGTAATCACCCCCCACACAATTTCAAATGTTCATGAGATGATGAGAGAAGAACGGAGGATAATTATCGATGAACTGGCAGACCGTGTGAACAGTCACGGTTGGGTTCACGCCATAATTCATGAGCACCTCGGTTATCGGCTCTTGTGTGCGCAATGGATGCCATAATTTTTATCCACCGCCAGAAGACGGAGAAGTTTGGCGCTGCCTTGACTCATCTGATCCGGTATCGCAATGAGGATGACGACTTCTTGTTTGCAATTGTGATCGGGGACGAACCATGGTACCACTACTACGAGCCTGAAACACGATGGCAAAGCTTACAGTGGAAACATACGAATTTGCCACCCCGAAAGAACGCGAAGGCCGGCATTTCCGCCGGAAAGGTGTTGTTGACTATTTTTCGGTCGTCTGGGGCTATTACTGATAGAATTTGCTAAATCTTGAGAGTCTATTGATTGTTTCCGACATTGTGAAACGCCGGAACGGCTGCGTGTCGCAATCAAGAACAAACGACGTGGAAAATTGACGAATGGGGTCATCTTGTTCCACGACAATGCCTGTCCCCACGTCGCTGATGTGGTTAATACAAAACTGAGATAGTTGAAGTGGGAAACGCTGCAACATCCGCCATACAGTCAGAACTGTCGCCTTGCGACTTCCACATTTTGAGGCAACCGAAAAACAGCTTAAGGGAACCAGATTCGTCCCGGACGATGACGTGAAAGAGTCAGTTAGACTTTTTGAAGCAGCAACCCAAGGAGTTTTATGAGACGGGAATCACGCGACTCGTTAGTCAGTGGGACAAATGTCTGAATTTTCATAAAGATTACTTTTAAATAAAGTACCTCGTTTGTCATATATTCGCATTGGCTCACATTCATTTGACTCGCCCTCGTATATCTTGCAGAACTACTTTCTATACGTGCTCTCTGTTGCGACTATAATTTCGGTGCAATTACTCACGATACACGACCGATGACAACTGCTCCTGCGTTATACATCGGAACAAATGCCAGTCATTGATATTTTGCACTGGCCGTTGTACACGTACATGAAAGTAAACACGGTTCTTGTATGACAAAGTTTCATTAACATATTTGTCCTCAACTTGTTCATTTCATGGCCTTCTCATTTTTCATATCAGCGGCATGCACTGCTTTCCAGGTTTCGAACTGATATAGTTCTGAAGTTCGTAGGATATCTTCTTTACTTATTAAATAGACAAAAAACATGGAAGGATTGATATCAGTTATTTTGGGCACAATTTTTGGCACATACAAGTATAGTCTTTGATAGACAAATATACATATTTTACTTGTTTTGACAGTGCGTAGCCTTAAAGAATTCGTTTGCAGCATCTTCGGCAATGGCAATGCAGCTATTATTCACGTATTTGATCCCTCGACAAATTGTTTAAGAGGAAGCTTTAGCTCGGGACCAATCCGACACGGCCTATTCAAATACATGTAAAACGGAGAAACACTTTTCTGAGATAATTCTGCTAATCGCCTTTAATGAACTTTGTTGCATTTGAGAGAGAAAGCTAAATTCTTGTGTCTGTTGGAAAAGGAATTTCTATTTAGGGGCTGAATTTGAAAAATATTAACAAAATATTTTGAAAAATTCGAAAGTTCGAAAAAATATAAGCACGACGTTTACAAACTAATAGCTATGCACCAAGAACAGATATCGCGGTTCTGTAAACATCATCTATTATAACAGTCAAAGCGGACAAATTTACTATGTCAATTTGTATCTTACGTGAATTGGTTACGTTGTGTACAAGGGTTCTGCGAAAGCTGTATTTACATTATACTAAATTTTTTGAGATTCATGTGTAACATATCTGTTTGTCCACTATAGATGTACTATGAGATGCAATTCACAGAATTGTGATATTGTGGCCATTTATAAGCTATTCTTTGTCATCTGTACATGATCATCATCATGTGGGGTTCATATGGGGTTCTTCTTCATCATCGCTTGTGGGGCTGGCTCTCGAGTGTGATCCGTGCTGTGGGCGTGATCGGTTCGCCGCATCTTCGACTCGGAATAAACGTAGTGACAACTGCTACGTCACAAGTGGTGGAGTGTGCTTTTCGGTCCTCCGTCCTCTGACTCCCCGCTCAACCTCCTGGAGCTTCGATCGGGTCGCCGATTGTGCCAGCTGTCCGCCAGCATGTCGCAAGACGAGCCAACAGGCACTTCTACTTCCACTATCTCGGCCTCGGCTACCCCAGCCTCCCCGTATTGGGTTGTCAGTGGACACCAGCGTGATCCCCATCTGTTCGCTCGACTTCGCGGGGAAGACGTCGAGGATTGGCTGGACGACTACAACCGAGTGAGTTCGGCTAACCGTTGGGACGATGCGTCCAAGCTACGTCACGTCGCCTTTTATCTGACCGGAGTAGCGAAGACTTGGTTTTTCAACCATGAGGTTGATCTCACGAACTGGGGCGCTTTCAAACAGCAGCTCCGCCAAATCTTCGGCACACGGGCTGCTCGTTCTGCCTTCGCAAAAAAGACGCTCGACACTCGCAAGCAACAAACCGGTGAATCTTATACGTCGTACATCGAGGATGTGCTTGCTCTTTGTCGACGCGTGAACACGGCTATGACCGAATCAGACAGGGTTCGCCACATCCTCAAAGGCATCGGAGCTATTGCTTTCAATGCTTTAGCCATCCAGAACCCTGCTACCGTCGCTGATATCGTCGCTACTTGCCAGCGCCTTGACGAACTCGAATCAGTACGGTTGCAACCAGACACCACTGCGAACACTACTGCCGACGACCCTACTTTACGAGCAATGATACGCGCAATAATTCGAGAAGAGCTCCAGTATCTTGGCTTAGCCGCAGGGCCTATGCCTTCTCATGCCTCCGATACCAATCTGCGAGACGTTATCAAGGAGGACTTGGCGTCCATGGCTGGTGCAGCGTACACGGACCCTCTAACCCCTAGGGCACCATCCACGTACGCACAAGTAGCCGCAGCTACTCCAGTCATCGTTCCACCGATGCCTCCAAAACCAACACCGGCCCCCATCGCGTCCATGACTACCAGCGCACCCACCCAAACCAGCTATCCGCAGTGGCGTCCTGCTCGTCCCATCTGCTACTACTGCGGCTATCGTGACCACATAGCACGCTTTTGCCGCAAGCGCCAGCAAGACGAGCGTCGCGGATATGATGTATACGAACGGGATGACTTTTCGCCCGCAGCTACTTTCCAACGTCTAGGGAGCTTCCATGACCAACGCCGTCCTTATGGTCCACCGCGCGGACGCTCTCCATCGCCTACTGTAGCATCCGAGACGGCTCAGACGTACCGTCCTGCGAGACGCCACTTGCCGTCACCCCTTCGCCGCTCTACGTCCCCACTGAGACCTGCTTCTCAATTCGCCGAGCGTCGTCCGGAAAACTAAATTATGCAGCTTTTGGAGGAAAAGCTGCATCGAACGACAGGACAGAAATTCCTCCATCGCGTCCGTGCAATGTGATATTGGTTGTAATAGAAGGTGTACAAGTAGAAGCTTAAGAGACACTGGTGCTAGTGTTTCAGTCATTCACTGTGAATTGTGTTCGTGACTTCGGAAAGTTACGACCCCCTATGATGGACCTACGCTACTCGGTGCTCAAGGGGCTGCCATTCGACCTATCGCCATGTGCACAGCTCGTATTTCCATCGATGGACTTCTGCATTACGTACAATTTGCAGTGTTAAGTTCGTGTGCCCAGCAGCTCATATTGGGATGGGATTTTCTTTCTACGGCATCCGCCTCCATCTGCTGTGGGCAGCGCGTTCTCCACATGACCGACACGACCTATTCACTTCACGAAGATGACGCACCACTTCACTTGCTTGCTGCAGAAGATACCGTGCTACCTCCTCGCCATCAAAGCATTGTGACTATCACGTCTGATGTGATTGACTGCGGCGACGTGCTCGTATTACCATCTGCACGCTGTCTCGCAAGAGCGATTGCCTTTGCATCAGGGCTGGTTAGGTTTGATCATGGCTCTGCACTTCTCTACGCTACAAACCCGACATCCGAAAAAATTCTCATCCCTAAAGGCACTACATTGGCTTCCGCCACCGAATCGCAGTCTATATCTGTTGTTTCCTTTAAACCAGATTCCTCTGAAGTTCCTTGTACCGGACGGGCCGCATCTCCTTCAGCTCTTGCAGCTGCCATCAGTTCCGACCTGACACCTTCGCAGTCACAACAATTGCTTGCTTTGCTCCAAAAACATGAAGCTCCGTTTGACGCGCATTCAGCTTCGTTGGGAAAGACTTCGATTACGACGCATCGGATAGAGACAGATGGTACATCCATCGTACGCCGTAGACCATATCGCGTATCGCTAGCCGAGAGGAAAGTCATTGACGAAAACGTCACCGACATGCTCCAACGGAATATAATACGCCCTTCTGCTAGCCCTTGGTCTTCCCCCGTTGTTTTGGTTCGGAAAAAAGACGGCTCTGTTCGATTTGGTGTCGACTACCGAGCACTTAACAAGATCACACGCAAGGTTGTATACCCTATGCCGCGAATAGACGGTGCCTTGGATTCCCTGCAGGGTGCCGAGTGCTTCTCCAGCATCGATCTCCATTCCGGCTACTGGCAGATACCTATGCATGAGGACGATAAAGAGAAAACAGCGTTTTCAGCACCAGATAGGCTATACGAGTTTAATGTGATGCCATTCGGCCTCTGCAATGCACCCGCAACGTTCGAGCGCATGATTGACACCGTTCTTCGTGGCCTGAAGTGGAAGACTTGCCTGTGCTATCTGGACGATATTGTTGTTTCCTCGTCAACCTTCTCTCAGCACCTGCAACGTCTGGATGAAGTTCTCACATGCCTTGCCAACGCTGGACTTCAGCTAAACACCAAGAAATGCCATTTCGCGAGCAAGACGATCAAGGTACTAGGTCACATTGTGAGCAAAGATGGCACTCGTCCTGATCCTGACAAGGTTTCGGCAGTTCGGCACTTCCCTCGTCCCGAAAAGACCAAAGATTTGCGCAGTTTCCTAGGCCTCGCCTCCTATTTTCGCCGATTCGTACGAGGCTTCGCCTCAATAGCGTCACCTCTACACTAATTACTGGGTTCTAATGTTCCCTTTGTGTGGTCTCCCGAATGTGAATCTGTGTTCGCCCATCTGAAGCGCGCTCTCACATCTGAACCAGTACTACGCCATTTTGATAAAGCTGCTCCTACCCTCCTGCATACGGATGCTAGTGGTCACGGCATTGATGGCATTCTCCTACAGCGAGACGACACTTTAGGGGAGAGGGTCGTCGCATACGCAAGTCGCGTTCTGACAAACGCCGAAAAGAATTACACTATCACGGAGCAGGAATGCCTAGCTATCGTTTTGTCTGTACAGAAGTTTCGACCTCATCTTCACGGCCGCCATTTCAGCATCGTTACAGACCATCATGCATTATGCTGGCTTTCGACGCTGAAGAACTTGTCTGGACGGCTTGGTCGGTGGATCCTTCGTCTACAAGAATACCACCCTACTATTACCTACAAGTGCGGAAAAAAACACCAGGATGCAGACGCGCTTTCTCGCTGTCCGCTTCCTACAACACCATGCAATGGACCTCCAACTACCATCCGTGACAAGCTTTCGCACGACCCCTCTTCACAAGCTTTCTTGTTGGCTACTGTAGACGAGATGCCTAAACACGACAACAGATTCTTCCAATCTCATCAATTTGCGGACCCTTACTGTCGGCGCATCATAGACCACATTCAAGGAGCTTCCCGCCCGCCTAAGCCCGCCTTCGTCGACAGCTGACGCAATTTAAGATTGACAACCGCGTCCTGTACCGTCATGTCTATCACCCTGACGGTCAACGCTGGGTTCCTGTCCTGCCACGCTCTCTACGTGCTCATGTCCTGCAGGCTTCTCACGACGACATGACTGCTGGTCACGCTGGTTTCCAGAAAACCTATGACCGCATCAAAGGTCGCTTTTACTGGCCTGGATTGTCCGCCAGTGTAGCGAGGTCTGTCGCTTCCTGCCCCCTATGTCAGCGTCGAAAGCTCCCTACATCAGCTCCAAGCGGACAACTGCAACCGGTTCCTTGTGCGTCGCAACCATTTGAAATCGTTGGCATTGACCTGTATCGTCCTCTTCCTGTGACTCTCACCGGTAAACGATGGATTGTGACAGCCGTTGCTCACTTGACACGCTACGCCGAAACAACTTGTGAGTTCTGCCTCAGCCTCTGAAGTTGCTGCATTCATACTTCAATCCTTAATACTGCGTGCGCCACGATGCTCCTCGCGTCCTCCTGAGCGACCATGGAAAAGCATTCCTCTCGCAACTAGTAGACGAAATACTCAGAGCCTCCGGAACCACCCACAAGACTACCTCCAGTTACCATCCGTAAACTAACGGCCTCACAGAGCAATTTCATCGCATGCTGTCAGACATGCTAGCCATGTACATCGAACCGGATCACAGAAACTGGGACGCAATTTTGCCATTCGTGACTTTTGCGCATAATACCGCCGTTCAACGCACGACCGGTTACTCGCTATTCTACCTTGTCTATGGTCGTTCGCCCAGTTCCTGTCTTGACGTCTCTTTCTTCGCGCCAACTGTCAATCAATGCCCATCCTCCTGTGAAGAATATGTGTCCCGCATTCTGCGTTGTCGCCAGCTCGCCCGCATCAACACCGAAGCACGGCAACAGGACCGCAAGCAGCATTACCACGCCTCTCATCGCGTCGTGTGCTTCCGCCCTGGCGACGAAGTGCTACTCCGGACACCAGTTCGTACTCCTGGCTTGTGTGACAAATTTCAACTTCGGTTCATCGGCCCCTACAAAGTCTTGGAACAGACTTCTCCGGCTAACTATCGCATGGTACCAGTTATTGTTCCAAATGACCGCCGTTGCCACGCCGCTGAGGTTGTCCACGTTTCCCGTATGAAGCCTTTCACGAGGCGTTCGCCGCCCCTTTGAATTGCGGCCCAGGATGGCCGCTCTCGCGCGAGGGGACATTAGTGTGGCCATTTATAAGCTATTCTTTGTCATCTGTGCATGATCATCATCATGTGGGGTTCATATGGGGTTCTTCTTCATCATCGCTTGTGGGGCTGGCTCTCGAGTGTCATCCCTGCTGTGGGCGTGATCGGTTCGCCGCATCTTCGACTCGGAATAAACGTAGTGACAACTGCTACGTCACAATATCACTATTCATTGTTGAGTTATAGAGTTTTAAACTTGATAGTTTAGTTTTCTGAAAATGTGCGATTTAGGCCAATTTTTAATAAAGAATTGACCACCTAACTGAGAGATTCGAAACCAACAGTCACTAGAATTTAAGTTTTTCTTTTAAACGCAACAAACCTCGTCAACATTGCAGCAGTGGTTGCGGGGAAAAACGAATTACCCTTTACATTCATTTAAATAGGAGCACCCGAGCTAAAGCTTCCTCTTGAGGAGGCCGAGCTGCAACGTGAGCCCCACCCCCCCGAACGAAATTTCTGGCTACGCCACTGTTAAATATATATATATATATATATATATATATATATATATATATATATATATATATATATATATATATATATATTCATCTCATCTATAGAAAGGACAGTTTCTGAAGCATAATTGCAGCGCCGTGGTTTTAAAGCGCACCCGCGGTAGAGAAACGAAAGGAGATATAAGCGTGCGTGGCCATGATACGCACACGACAAACTGCCTTAAAATATTTAGAAACTTGAGAGAAAGTTTCGTTAACAACCGATAACCTGGCAATCAGCACTCGAATACGACGAGAGAAATTATTCAGACGTGGAAAATGGAGCAAAGCCTCCCTTCTCCGGAACAAAGCCCCACTTCTCTGCCGGCCAAGCGCAGAAAACGTGCGTTCCGATCGCTCAAGGCTGCGCGGACATAGTATAGCTCTAGATTCTAGGAAAAGCTTAAACAGGTGCGAGCGCGGCACGCTTAGCGTGCGAAGCTAGCCCGGGTAATTATCTCAAGGACTGCTGCTCACGAGGGCGAAATACCTTCGTGTAACTATGATAACCCTAATAAGACTACTTTCGAAAAGAGAACGGCCCAGAGGGCAGTACTACGAGTGCTATGACTGATAATTTTCTATATATATATGGCATATATATATGGCATAAGTATACCTAAATATCTATGGAAATTTGCGCTCGAGGTCGGCGCACGACCAACGCCGGATTTTCTGCGTAACGGGGCCCTAAAGCTATCGCTGTACAAGAGCGCTTGAGAGGAAGGCGACTTCGCGCTCGGCTTGTGAACTCCGCGCGTCGTGCAAAACTGCAAGACTTGGCTGAGGTGATCACATAAACGTATGCTATCCGCGGACTGTTTTTTCAACGTGCCCGAGGGTGGCTCGGGCACCCTTTAGGTATGTCCCATATTGAATATGTCTCACCATGTTTTTCAGCATCATGCAAGTTGGCCTCCAATTTATGACGTCGACCACCGGACAGCTTGTCGTACGCCAGGATAAAGTTGCACTTATCAACAAGACCAACCCCAATAGAGGGGTAAGTGATTACTTTCTGTTAATTCAAATACACTTCCTTGGTTTTTGTCACAAGCTGTTAGTGTGTATGTAACTCTACCAATTTTACGTAACGTTTACGAATTCGGAGGCACCTAAGCGGGCCCTGATCCACTTACATGTTTATCGCAGTGGAGAAAAGCATTCGAAGTTAAAATAGGCTATTTAATAAACACTTTCTCACGAAAAGTACATCGGTGTGTTCACCAGAAGCGGATTTATTGGCAATCGAACGTGGTGTTCGCGGTGCTTCCGCTCCTCCTTCAATGCCTTTCACTGCCAAGGTTACCACAGAGCGAGGTGTACTCATAAAGCACCGCCTTCTATATGTCACCGTGGCGCGCTGTTCACATTAGAATTTGGATGTTAACGTAGACGCCACTACCCCCAATTTTGGCGCTTTCAACGCGCCAAACGTAAGCCAAACGCGGTTGTCATGAGCGAGCAGCAGAGCGCTGAGCCAGTGGGCTCGTCGGGGTACCCTGCCGTATCTGCGCTACGTAGCAGACCGCAGCTACATGCAGATGTAGTGCATATTGCGCAGCGTTTGCTTTGTGCCCGACAGGGCCCGGGTGCGTCCTCACGCTCATACGATCCAGTCTGACCATGCTCCGTGGTGCGGACCGGCTGTGTCCTCCGCCTGCATGACTAGCGAATAGTAGCCCCATACAAGTGCAGTGTAACACGAAAGTGTTTTATGCCGGGGTACTTCCTGTAACGGAAGCCACATATATTACCCATGCTCTACAAAGTTTGTTGCATATTTTCCATTATAAAGTAGTCCAGTCATAATTTGCCCGCACTAAAATCTATGAGAAATCATTTTTTCCACTTACGAGCGAAGAATTGAATCATTTACCAGAACGTATTGTTCAATGCACATCTCATGTTTTATTTGAAAATATGTTGAGAAAGCATCTTTTGTAATCCCTCTTCTGCTTGGGCAGCATTGCTGCCTGCAGTATTGTGTAAATAAATAAATGAACAATGGATGTAACGTTGGCTCTAAGGAGTAAAATAGCTGGCTTGTTGCAGCACTGTGGCAGCTGCACAATTTCTTAGCCGATTCTTAGCGTCGTCTGCGCAGCGTCTGCTTACAGTATGATAAATGGCAATATATGTAAGAATGACGCAATGAGCGAAGAATGTGAGGTTGAAAATAGCTGCATGTTTTGATAATAAAGTGAATACAAATGAAATTTATTTTAGAAGCGAGTTAGCATGCGTATTTAATAGCTTGTCTAAAATGACACCCAAAATTGTAGCGCTGTCAGATATTGGTAGGACATGATTAGCTAATGATACACCTGTAGTAGGTGCAATTGTTGTTTGAAGGTTATCAAACAAAACATGTTTTTGAAGGACTGATTGGAAGATAATATGGTGCTTTAGTGAGCACTACCTGTCGATATTGCCAAGATCAGGGTTCAGCTGATCTTGCATTACTGTCCATCACTAGTGAGATGAATAGGTTGTGTCATCGGTATACAAGAGGAACTTGTAACTGGTAAGCGCATCGGTTAGATTGTTGGTGAACAACAGGAACCGTAAGGCACCTAATAATACAACCTTGAGGAACACCAGATATGATAAAGTTAGCGAATGAAAGGTGGTCGTTGCCAAGTACAACTTGAGACCCATTAGTTAGCTAGCCATGAAGTACCAGTGATGCCGTGGGTCACTGTAGTTGATACAAAAGAATAGAATGGTTCAGAGTACCAAATGCTGTAGTTCGGTCAATGAATGCTGCTCCCACAATTAACCCGGTATCCATAAACCTGATTTTTTATGGCCTCGTAGCACTAGTGTCGGCGTAACCGAGCGAACGAGCACAACGGCGAAGGATCAAAGAGCGACACGCAGTGCAGCTGAAAATGAAATGTGGCTATAGTGAAGAAATCGCGGGGACGAAAGCGGAGGGGGGGGGGGAGGGTGCGGCGAAAGCGTGAGAAGAAAAGCATAGTGCCCTGCATGACGCGTGCTTTGTGGTTATGATGGCGCCATCTCGCCGCCATCGTGCCACATGCGCGTCATTTGTGGACAGAGTGCTGCATGAACAGACGTCGGTCTGTGGCGGCTGCTGCGAATTCCGCCCACGCATCACGATTAGCGAGGCAGTCGCGCCACGCTTCGCTCCGTTTGCAAAGTGCCGCACGAGACGGATTTTCCGCGCCAGCTAATATCTCGTGAAATGGAAACGCGTAACCGCAGACGAATTTATTAACCTTCGGCTCGCGTGAAAGAATGTACTTTTCAAAAAATCTGGTGCGGCTCGCTGGACAGGCCGGACGGACGGACTCCTGGGTGGCGTTCCGTGATTCTCCTCGCATGGGCACAGTATGTTGCAGAAGCCGCGGGGCGCTGTTATCGTTGCGGGGTGCTTTTCTCGTCTTGATGATAGATTGGTTTCTTTTCTGTTTTTTTTTTGCTAGTGCTGCTCCAGTAGGACACATGTAACCGGTAAAATGAGGCCTCAGGAGAGCACCCGAGATTATAATAAAGTAGCCGATGCGGGATCTCCATATTCTTTTTCTGGCTGTCAGCGATAGCGGACAGCTGGTCTTCCTTGGCACGCGTAGGCCTCGGTGAGGCCCAACCTAAGGACCAGTCCAGATTCAAGCTTTGGTATTCCCGTTGTCGCTTTGGTGTCCTGAAGGTGCCGCAAATAATACGAAAGGCGCGTTGTTGCAACTGGTAAATAAAAACTATATAAAAAGAAGAATCACGCCCACGTGCCAACTCGTGACGCACTGATACCGCGCCCCTTCGAGGAGCATTATCGAACGCCAAAGAGGAATTTAAGAGGATGAGCAAAACGAGAACAAGGTGAGAGCAGGAGACAACGTTTCGACGGAGAGAGGGTGTTAGGTGTGTGGGTGCGGCAACCCTCTCTCCTTTAGAAGAACCCCACCTATATATACTGTGGTGAGGAAAGCATATGTCGCCTTGAAGAAAAGTCCACTTGTCGAAACGTTGGCTCCTGCTTTCACCTTGTTCTCGTTTTGCTCAACGTCTGGAATTTCTATCTCCTGCCTTCCCCGTGTTTTCTAAAGAGCAATTTAGGAATTAACCGGCCTGGCGTTGGCATGCACAGTGCAACGATTTCTGCATTTTCGTCGCTTAATGTTGTTGTTGTTGTGCTGCTATGTTTTTCTTGTTAAAGTTTATTAAAATAACCATAAAAGGTTTCTTCCCCCAGGAATTGGATCCATCGGGGCGGAGGGAGGGAGAGAACAGGAGGTCAGTCCAGGTATTATTGACCATTTTTGAGTCTTGTAAAAATGGAAGTAACGACTGGAATATGAGGTGCTGGCTAGTGCCAGGCATCTAAATCCTCAGGCCTCACACTAGCGGGGAGAGTGGCTATCGCTCTCCTGCAGTGCTAGAGTATATGTTGCCGACCCAGCAGCTGGTTCCTTGGACAGGATCGGTAAGTGGCTGGAGACGCATCCTGGTGCGGCGGGCTGGCGTCACTGCTGTCTCCCTGACGATGCGTCGCAGGCATGGCTTCAGCGAGGGTGAACTTCCCTGGAACAAGCACAGAATATTCTACGAGGATGTTTCCGGAACGCAGCTCTTCAAGGCGCCTTTGCCTTCGCCAGGACTATGTCCGGGTGGATGGGGTATGGGTCATCAGGCACTTGTGGCCCCGTCTCTGAGGGGCAGAAAAGAAGCTTTCTTTCCAGAGGGTCGGTCATTCGGTTACCAGCGACCCCAGCATGACCAGGTATCCATGGGAGACACACAGTGTGGCCAGCCACATCGGCGATTCGCATCGCCTGTGTGTTATGTTAACAGCACCATTGCGAGAGTCTAGTCGGGCGCAGGCCTTTATGGAGGCCTGCAAGTCTGTGTAAACAGTACGAGTGAAGGCTGCAAAAGGAGGCTTGAGAATGGCATTGCATGCAGCGGGTATCGCAGCTATTTCCAACGTTAATGGGTCGTTGCAGGCAGGGCGGCAGGAGGAGTAGGCTGCGACGGTACGTGGGCAGTAGTGCACTAAGACTGAAGTTTCGTCACTGAGGGCACCGTCGGTGCAGAAAGCGTGGTGACAGGGAGCAGAAGTGCGAATGTCTGCTTGATGCCGCCTTGTGTAAGACAACTGCCTCTCTGCGTGATCGGCATTCACGTTTTGGGGAATCGGTGCAGGTCATGGGACAATGTCACGGAGCACGAGAAGAGGGCAGAGGTGTTGAGGGGACTGGAAAATGAAGAAGCGAGATGATGCTGCGATCGGATATCGTGGATCTTAGTTGAAACTGATGTGAATCCTTGGCAGCCTCGGCTAATATTTGGTTCAGATTCATGTGGGCCATTTGAGCAAGGCGGTGTAAGGGCATGAAACGCAGCAGGCTGGTGACTACCCCCATGGCTTCGTGGTTGAGCGATTTGAGTTTTTGTCTTTGCTTTTGGGTCAAACTGTAGATGCTATAGGCCGTATACGGCACATGAAATTGGTAGAGCAGCCACAAAGCTCCTCACTTCCCGAGTTTTTGTACAAAGTGCAGCGTATTAGGCGGAGTATCGGATGCCAGGTTCCAGTGATGTTGTGATGCCATGTTGCTGCACCACTGGCTCCGTTGATGTGGATGCCTAGAACTCGAACACTGCCTTGCTGAGATATTTGTTCACCATCAAAAGTGAATGAAAATCGCGAGGCTGAATGGACTGGGTTTGTGCCCAGTACAAGTTAGTTCTCTCAACAGAAGACATGAGTCCGACCTGCTTTAGAAATGTTGCAGTGGTGTCAATTCCGGCTTAAATAGCATCGGACAAGTCGCCGTCGGAGCCCCGTTGGTCCGTATTGTTACATTGTCCATATACACACTGAAGTGAAGTCCAGGTATCTCAACCAGGCAATAGCAGAGTGGTGCCATCACCAAGTTGAGCAGTAATGGCAAGAGGACTGCGCCTAGCGGCACTCCCACTCGTGATTTCTTCGGTGCGGTAAGTCTGCCCTACGGCAACCTGAAATTCGCGGTCATACCGAAAGCCGCCCATGTATGCCCAGGGTTTGCCTGGGATGCTTGAGACCGACCAAAATAAGGTAATCGACAGCAAGCACCTTTTAGCTTCGCCGGAACACCTCGATTCGACGTCACGAAGGAGAAACGCGTGGTGAGTACACCACCAAGTGAAAGAGCCGCCGTGAACCTGCGACCCTATAACGTCAAACTATTCCAATATGTTTTTATTCCAATCTCCTGACGTCAAATTTGCATAACCGCCGACGCAAGCATTGGGCGGGGACCCGCAAGGTGGTCTAAACAGACCAATCAAACGCTCTCCTCATTTATAGAAGTTACTTTTGTTTGCTTTAAAAACTAACAACATTGCCTACACTGAGCGACTTGTCTCATCTAATTGGCTGATGGGAGGCGAGGAGCACCCTCAAGTGGAGAGGGATTGAATGGGGACGAGC
Source organism: Dermacentor andersoni (assembly GCF_023375885.2). NCBI lineage: Eukaryota > Metazoa > Arthropoda > Arachnida > Ixodida > Ixodidae > Dermacentor > Dermacentor andersoni. The sequence continues at coordinate 60,427,641 of NC_092818.1, forward strand.
CAATGCACTGAAAATCGATCACCATATGAAGAGGATGGTTCAAGTGTCCGGGACTGGTCCGTTTTCCCTTATGTATATTGCGGTGGCAGGTCGAAAATGGCGGCCACATGCAACAGAAGGTTAAGAATTCCACTAAAAGGATCCTAAGCAACGAAAAGTTGGCTGAGCGAGGACGTAAATTTGCCGGAAGTGCTCGAAAACGTTACAGTGCCACGCAAAAAGTTTTATTGCACACAATTAAACCATGCTCTGCGGCAGGTGCGTGTAGCCAGTGCCTGAGTGATCGGCGGCAGTCATCTTCTATTCCTTTCCGCGCGGGGCAGCCTGCGGCTATTCAGCGAAAAATTCAGTTTGGTTCGGCATATTAATGCATCTTTAACGCGGACACGTCACTTTGACGCGGTGAGTTTTCACGCTGTTGGGACGCCGCGTGACAGGCAGGTGAAGTAGGTGCAGCCCGAAAATTTTTGATTAATAGCCGAGGGCTAATGGCGTCGAACCAAAAATAGCTATTTTTCTTTTGCTCGGTCTGATCATGCATAATCAGAGTGTACACACCATATCAGACAGGGAGCTATCGCGGTTTACGTGACGTCGTGTGGCTGACAGGCGAAGTGGGGGTTACCCAAAAAAGTTGTTGACCAATCGCGGAGGGCCGATTGCCGAATTGGAATAGAAAAGCTTGGACTAGCTTTACGTTATAGCGCCCTTGGATAACGTAGCCATCTTTGTTTGTTTAGACAGTATTGCCAGCTCTACTAACGGCTTCTGGAGTTGCCAATAAGGAATGTGAACGTAAACCATCTGCGCTTTTGGCAGCGGCCGTCGGATCGCTCCAGCCGTCATACAATGATACAGGAGGAGTCTGATATGAAGTCCTATTTTGTCACGATGGTTTAGAAATTGTTTGCGTGGTTGTTGGGACAAGTCAGACGTGGGATCATACCATGTATATCCTGCTCCTGCATTTAAAACATCGCCGAAATCACGCTTTCATTGGGGCTGGCGTGAATGGCCTTTTACCTCGGCAGCCCATTACTTGTGACGGCTTTCATGAACAAACAACTCATGAAAACGAAAGCTTCAGCCCCTTGTGATGTTCGGCGCAACCTACCACAACGCTGTCAGCGTACTGCTCTTCCTTCGCTGTAAACCTATGAATCACACACGCACCTGCGAAAACCCAGCAGCAATCGATGTAAGCACGCTGGCTCAGCGGAGTGCCTACCGCGTGAGGTACAGCGGGGCGTGGCACTTGCGGAGACGGAGGACATTAGCACGCATGCGCGAGTAGGAGCGGGTGCGAGAGAGGAAAAGTGGGGACTATTGCTCATTGAATATGACTCTATCTTGGGGGCCTAGGCACAACAAAGGAGTTTCTCAGCGGGTGTTGTATGCGTTTGTCCCTAGGCGTGCCGGCAGAAGTCATGGAGCGCGGTAGTACCGAAGTTAGCGTCGCAAGTTGGCGGCTGGACGTAATTATATTTCTTCAACTGTGTTTTAGTAATGGTAATAACGTGTTATTATTTCGCATTATTGGCGGCTCCTCAAAGACACCAAAGCGGCAACGGGGACACCAAACCTACAAACTGGACTGCTCCTTGGGTTGGGGTTCGCCGAGACCTGCGCGGCCCCAACCCATGGGCCGCCCTGCTTCTAGCTTTGGTGCCCCCACTACCCCTTGGGTGCCCTGGAGCTCCTGCGCCGCCTGCTTTATTATAATCTCAGGTGCGCTCCTGAGACCTCCATTAGCCAGTTACATGTGCCCTCCTGGAGCAGTGCTTGTAAAAAATGCAATCTATCGTTGCGGCAAGAAAAGCTACCCGTGACTTATACAACATCATTCAGAACCTTGCCCCTTCAGACACAGTGATTACCAAACCCATGCCCACTGCCACACCGCACGGGCAGCCAGTGGCGGAGCATAAACAAACTCGACTGCAATCCGCAATGCCGGCATGTCTAGGGGACAATTCTACAACACATGCCAAAAAACCTCCTCATTAGTGCCTAGGCAGAGTCACACATTCAAGGAGCAAAGGCCCCCAGATAGAATTTCTCGCACCCGCTCTTGCTCGCGCCTGCACAGAAACGTCGAGCGCCACAAGAAACGCCCCGCCCCGCTGTACCTACTAGCAATTGTAAGAACGCCACCGGGATGTAGGTGCTCTGGGAGTATCGACAGACACACGCTACTCTACGCCTCTTCATGGTTCTTTTCATTGGTCGTGCAATGCTTTGGAAGCATCAGCTTCCGCGACCGCCAAATTTAGTTCAGAAACGAAATAGCCATTATTTTTGTTATTTCAATATATTCTTTAATATGCTCATGTATGTTAGATATTGCTAAGATGTGCACTTACTTACGGCGTCTTGTTTTAAGACAGCAGAAAGACTGAAAGAAATATTCCTTCTGTAGTTTCAAGCTCGTAGGGTGAGTCAGTGGATCCTGGAAGTCAAAATAACCGACATAGAGCAGGTGCGCCAGGTTTGCCAACAAAAGCCATCAGGAGGACACACAGAGAGGTCCGCAATGCTGGGTAAGTGATTCCCCGTATCTCAATATCTATGATTCCATAGAATTTCCTATATATGATACGATGCCATAGAATAGTTTGACATTCTGCACCGAGACAGGCAGGACCAACTGCGCCTACATAGAAGCGAGCAAAGCTCATAATGTGGGTAATCAAGTGCCTGCATGGTCTTGGGCGCATCGCACTGCAGTGGTGCTCTAGATGATGAATGCTCCAGAGCCGTTGCATACGTAATTTACTACTGCTGAGGCTCTAATTATTTCACATGCATGAAACTTCGTCTACACCTGGTCCATAACTTGCCTCTAATTTTAACCAACTGTAATCAAGGCTTCATGTTGAGTCCACCGTAGATACAGAGGAAACATTCTACAAAACTTCTTAATATCCAAACAAATCAGGACCCAACAATTATTGGCAATGCTCTTAATTACACCATAAATGTTAACTGTGCCACGGCTTGCACTTAATATACATTGCATTTTCGTTGCCATAGAACTCGCTAGAGACATTAGGAACTAAGCTGATGACGGCCGTGCGACGCTTTCGAAGACTTGCTCTTTTTTATTCTTAGTCGTAATTACACGCTGTAACTAACTGCAATTTCTTTAACTTGTACAAAGGGGCATTTTACCATTTTTTAAGGCCGTGCTGCTTGCTTAGTCACCCTTGCAGCCGAGCGTGGGCTATAATTATTATTGTACGTATTTATTATAAATTCGCCAAGTATTTTCACTTACTTCACACAGTAACAGTAGTAAGACGCGCAAAACACCCTTAATGATTGATGTCAGCTATTGGGTCTGTGTTTTCTCAGCAAGCCCAAGAGGTGGTTCATGGACCCTTTAAGCGAGTCTCCTTACACCGAAAAAGAGTGTACTGACTGTTGATCCATTTCCTTCTAGGATAAGTTGTTGGCAACCTTAATGATAAAAACATGATAAACTACGTACAGTGTGAAGGACAAAGACTGTGAGACTACATACACTGCGCTGTGTGTGTCGTCTCTTGCAATCCTTGTCTTTCGCGCTGTACGTCGTTTTTTACCGTGAATTGCCAACTACCCCAAGCAACCACCGTAGAATAAAAACACTCGAATGAAAAGAAAATCTTGTCTTTCCAGGTTTAAAAACCAATACTATGCAGTTAACCTTGGAGCACAAGGCCATGCTGGTACATTCCGCATGGAGGGAGGAATAGACACAGTCGTCACCGTGAGCGGTGTAGGCGTCCCTATCGAAGTTATGAGGAAGATGGCCGGCTTGTTGATCGAAGAACTTGCTTGACCCTTTCTTAGTTCACATATGGTTTTCTAGCAAAAAAAGGGGATCCTGAAGGCTTCACAAATGATACTAAACGAATTTGAGGATTATAACATGCCTAGATTAATAGAAAAAAGTGGGACGTATATGTCCCATTGGCACATTCTGTGGATCTCGGAAGTGGGACAACACTGTCCCATTGTCTCATGAAGGCACCATGCTGAGATCACTTGTGTGCCTATTTAGTGTGAAAGGCACCAAAACAAGTGGCACACAGGGGCACCTTGCACACCCCACACATAAACTTTGTGCGGACCTCATTTCCTGTGATATCGGGATCCAACCTTTTAAGACAGACGTGACGAGCGTCTGGCTGGGCCCAGTATATTCTCTCCGCACTCTTCATTAATTCCGACAGGACGCATGTGATGTCCGGTCTGGAGAACGGCACTACAATTTGCAGGCCATTGCTGAGGGCGCGCCTTGCTGCAGTATCGGCTATCTCATTACCATTGAGCCCACAGTGTCCCGGTATCCGTTGGAACACTATGCGGTAGTGTTTTTCTTGAGCGCATGAAAGTAGCTCGGTGATCTGCAGTGCCAGAACCTGATATGCGGTGTGGCTTGGTATTGCAATGTTTAAATTGTTTGGAGCATTATTGTCACTGACATACCATGCTCACTGATGTGTCACGTTATATATATATATATATATATATATACGCAGGAAAGAGACGACGAACTTTTTGGAAGACTTCTTTTACTTAACGTTTTCGGCTGGTGGACCAGCCTTCGTCAGAGTAGACACTCTACTCTGACGAAGGCTGGTCCACCAGCCGAAAACGTTAAGTAAAAGAAGTCTTCCAAAAAGTTCGTCGTCTCTTTCCTGCGTATGCTACGTCGGGTCCTGCGTGCTGAACCTTGAAGAAAACCCCTATATATATATATATATATATATATATATATATATATATATATATATATATATATATATATATATCCACTGTTCATGGTGTGATAAATTATTGTTTTGATGTTTGTGCCAGTGCCCGCGTAAATTCTTTTGGTGACCTTCCTGTATGGGTTCTAACTTGGACCTGCAGTATTATTGTAAAGAAAGAAAGTTAAAATAAAATAAAACGAAATAATATGGAGGGCGACAGCGTGAGACCGATTTGCATAATCATAGCCTTTCGATAGAGCCGTGCATTGATTCTCCGCTTGAAACAGTGTAAGATGACGCTGTATGGCGCTAACCCCGATGGCGCCGGAGCACAGGTGGAAAAGGGATGCGCTGCGCCCCGTGCAGCGACCAACCGGTGGGAGCGGACAGGTGTCCAGCGGGCCGTGATCGAAGCTCAAACCCCCGCCAACTTTTTGCACGTTCTCTCTGAGCGCCGCCATTTTGTTTCCACTCTTCCGAGAGGGGAAAGAAAAGAACGTTCAAAGCTGACCCGATATGTGTAGGACGGGACAGGCTCTCTGAGAGCTTTGCGGGAAGTTGGTATTACGTGCCGCTGTTTCGCGGGCGCGAGGTGGTCGTGGCCAAATGAACCTAGCAGAAATTTGGCGAATGTGTCACGAAGAAGGGGCGTATCGAGGCACAGTGAATGAAAAGCTCGTCGGTCTGCCACAGCGAAACCTTCTACGGCTGCTGAGAATGAACGACCAGTATAGGTGCCAAGTGGCGGGCATGGTGTTCTCCGTTCAAAATTGGGTGAGATGTGCACGTAATGCGCCGTGTTTTTGCTAAGAGACGCCGCCCGCATCGCCACGGCAATGGAAGGGGAGTCGGCAGAAAGCCGACTCGACGTGATTATTTCGGCAGGAACCAGCTCGAGGAAGAGAAACGGCCCCCCAAGTCAAGCTGACAGCCAGGACACTGTGTTCTACTCCTTCTCAAGCGATGACGCCTGATGTGAAGAAGGCTTCGATAGTGGTGCACCGGAAGGGCAAAAGCCGAAACCTCAACCAGCGGTCTTCGTTAAGTAAGTCAACTGTCATGTCACAGCGAAGGCCATCGGCGCACACAATTCTCTTTGTTCCGGACACAGCTGCGGACAACTTCAACCATCTTAGTCGACAAGCGATTTCCCTTTGTCTGGAGGCTCTTGTCCCAGGAGAAATTGAGGATGTATGATAATTAATGATTCAAAGAAAGTCCTGGCTGTCGATGTCCACAATCGAAGCCTACTCGATGATTTGATGGCAGTAAAGCTCCTGGGCAGCATCAATGTCTACTGCCTCATTCCGCAGGACAACGAAACCACGGCTGGTGTTGTTTATGATAATGACGCATCGATTAGCGACAGCGACCTGCCAATTTGGATCAAACCTGCGACAGATGGGGTTGCCTTACTGCAAGCTCGAAGCCTTGGCAATTCGACTCGTGTAAGACTCGTCTTCAAAGGTGAATGCCTACTATCCCACGTAAAGATCGGCCACCTTCGGCATGTGGTACGGCCTTTCGTACACAAACCACTTCAGTGCAGAAGGTGTCAGAGAATTGGACATGTGAGTGCTGTCTGCTGAAATTCAACGATATGGCCACAATGTTCCCAACAACATGACGCTGACATTTGCCGCGCAACGTAGCTCAAGTGCCCAAATTGTCAATGCTCGCCCACTGCGTCCTCAAAATAGTGTCAACACCTAAAGAAAGAGCGGAAAATCTCGTGGGAAATAGCCAGGGTCGGATCATCACACAGAGATGCTTCTGCTGCCTCCAATAAGGCGACATCGCTCCCGGAAGCGAAATTGCACGAAATCCTCTTCCAGTTCAAGGTAGATGCCTCGTCAGGCAACGCCGCCCCCTGTTCCATCTCTCTCCAGCAAGACCACGAATGTCAGCGAAAAAAACGACCATGCTATTGATGCTTGATCAGGTGAGGTGGGGGCAGCGTTCCCGAAGACACGCCACACACCAGAGTCACAATACATGACTCGCCACTTAAAGTCCAATGTCCCTGCAGTTTACCACATGCGATGCAAGCATTCGCAAGCGATTGCTGCGCTAAAGTCGCTCACAAATGTCATGCGTGTTCTAAGACAAACATGGGCACTCCGGTTGCTCGTAGCGCACTGCAAGTACTGGACACGCTTACACCCGTGCTTGAAAGATTCGCATAGCACCATGGCTCACCCCTCGCCGCCCTTCCACAAGGCAACGTCTATATTCAATGGAATGCGCGGCACCTCAAATTAAGAATTTCATATTTTAGTTTGCTCGTCATCGAAAACCGTTTTCCCATCGTCGTAATTTCTGAGTCGACCGCTCAGAATATCATCCGCATTTCTGGCTTTTAGGCATTTATGTCCTCTACCTGTGGTGATGTGAGCAAGGTCATTGTATATATAAGCTGTGAACTGACATACGTGTTGCACCCAGCCCCGCCTCACGACGACAACCAGTACGTTTGTTTAAATATTTATTTAATTTATTTATTTTATTATATATCAATTATTATTAATTAATTTATTAATTTATTTAATTATTTAATTATTTAATTAGTATTATTAATTCTCGCCATCCGCTTTGGGGGAGTTTGCAGATGGCATGGCATGGGAAGAACTTTATTTTCGTCCAGAGAAGCTAGGGCCCGAGGGCAAAAGCCCCCAGGCTAAGTCGGTGGCTCCACCCACGTAGGCACCTGTAGGCCAAAGGCTTTCCCAATGTCGCGAGCTCTCCGAACGGCCAGAAGTTGGTCTTGGAAGACTTCGCTGGATATGCGCCGACTCCAGTCCTCCTCACTGTTGAGATCGGAAGCCCTTTGGTTGGGGCACAGCCAGAACATGCGATCAAATAGACACGCAGTGTGTCCACAACATTGACATTCTGCGGGAAAATCCTGGTCATTTTGTTAAGCACAAAAAGTGTGGGATAAGATTTAGTTTGAATCACTCTTAATGTGACTGCCTGAGCTCGGTGTAGCTTCGGATGGGAGGGGAAGGGAGCAAGAAGCCTCCTGCCGTCTTTATAGTGTGAGGTGATCTCGTGAACAGAGATAAGGGGGTCTTTGTAGGAGCCGCAGTCATCTTGGAGCAGTTCTTGATCTGATGCGCGGCATGTGAGATCTCGCACAACAGAATGAGCTTGTTCGTTAGGATTGCAGCCATTGAGGTTGACCGAGTGGCCCTGATGAGTCGGAAACCAGACTACGTGTGAGCTATCCAGTTGCTCGTAATTGTGAGTATTAAGACTGTATAAGTAACTTGTGTGCTTCCATTGAGACGAAGCCGGCTGAGTAGTTCCTAATTGCAGTATGGGAATCGGAGAAAATCGTGGAGCTTCTCCTAATTGTAATTGCAAGTGTTATCTTCGGCGGCATGAATCGAGCTCGTTCTTAGTGACGCCGCGCTTATTAATTTACCGTTCTCATCAACCACGGCAATAGCGTAGCGGTTGCCTGAACCATAACTAGTTGCATCGACAAAAAGAGCTGAGCTTTGTTGTTGGTGCAACTTACCCAGAGTGCATCTGGCCCTAGCGTCCCTTCTGCCCTTGTTGTGGGCAGGATGAATATTTCTAGGTATGGGGTCCACAAGTAATTGTGTCTCCACCTCCTTGGGTAGTTTGAACTTAGAGACATCTCCTGCTCGAGGCAGTATTCCGACTTCATCTATAATTTTGCACCCTGGCTTAGTGTTAAAGAGTCTTGCAATTTGTGACATCGAATTCACCTCAATGAACTCATCTATAGTGTTATGAAGTGCTAACTTGTTGAGGAGTTCGTTACTCGTACCGTGCGGGAGTACCAGAGCCCTTCTGAGTCCGGAGCATATAAGTGTGTTTAGCTTAGCCTTCTCTCCTTTCCCCCAGTTCAGGTACGATGCAATGTAAGTGACATGACTGGTGAAGAATGCCTGATATGCTCTGATGAAATTGTTCTCCTTGAAACCTGCATTTCGATTTGAGACCCTGCCCAGGAGCCTTAAAGTACTGTTGGCCGGCCCTGTGAGATGGTGTAGGGCCGTAGCATTACAGCTCCTTGCGTCAATGAGAAGACCTAGAATTTTGATTGTGCCTACTCTGGGTATGACTCGTCCTGTGTTGTCTGTGATTTTAACTGACAGAGTTTCTATGGGCGCAAGGTTCCTAACACCCTGTCTCCCCTGTCTAAAGAGCAGCAGCTTAGATTTACTAGGTAATAGCCTGAGTCCGATGCCCTTAAGGAAGGGTTCTGTGGTGCCTACTACGGCTGCGTGTAGTGTTTGCTGTAGTGCTGCGAGTAACCCCCTGCAGATGGACTCCAGCAGATGCAGACTAGCATCCTTTGCCACACAGCACGAGCTTTACGGCCTCAGCGATGGTAGTAAGACATATTTACGAAGGATTACATACAGCAGTTTCCTAGATTTGACCCTGGCCTACCGGCGTCTTGAAAGAAAGGTGCAATGTTTCCCAGACATCGAATCACGTGGAAGTGACCATATTCCCACATACGTGAAGATCAAGGGACTCTATAAATGCTCCTCCACGACCCTCCGGCGAATTGACTGGTCGCCGTTTCGGTCGCACATGGAGGAAGTATGTCAGCAAGGGAAGCATTCAAGTCTGGAACACGAAATTGAAAAAGCCCTACAAGAGGGAGGCTACGCGCGGTTTTGAGCCTTTCCCGAAATATGAAGAATGTGAAGCCGAACTGCAGCGACCACGAGCGCCGGTGGGCTGAAAGAAGATACAGGTGAAATAAATCCATCCATGATCTCCGAAAGGCAAGGCGGATGTCAAAGAAGAGGCAACGCCGCATTGATGCACTACAATCTCAAAGACGGAAACGTTTATGTGAGTCGTTGGACTCACGTCAGAGATTATCTCAGGTATGGAGAACCATGCGTGGACTTCTCATATCACCGCAACAGCGTGTTCCTTTCAAATTCCTCGCATTTCACTAAGGTCGCAGAGAAATTGACATTGCTGAGGAATTTTGCACAAGAGTTGGCAGCTTGCAGCTCCAACGCGCACTTACACCATGTGTCACTCTTGTACCACGGGATTCCCGTATGGATGTAATCTTTTCGGTGGAGGAGCTTGAAGCGGCACTGGCGACTTGCAGGCGCTCTTCGTCTCCTGGGCCGGACGGCGTTACCTATGCGGCGCTCGCCAATCTTGGGCAGAAAGCACGACTCGCGTTCCTAAACCATTACAACGAGTCTTGACGCAACGTTTTGGTTCCACGTGAAAGGAAACGCAGCCGCTTGGTTCCACTTGTGAAACCTGGTAAATCACCGTTAGAATTGTCATCGTACCGCCCTACGCTCTGGCCAGTTGCATAGGGAAAATAATGAAAAGAATGATTTTGACGCGCCTGGAATAATACCTGGAAAATTACAACGTGTACCCAGGTGCTACGGCTGGCTTCCTGCGTGGGTGCTTATTCGTAGATATCACTGATTTGGTCACGTTTGATCAACATCAAAAATGTCTGAAACGACTCACTGCGGCATTGTTCCTTGACATAAAAAGTGCCTACGATAATATAGCATATTATGCCACTATAGAGGCTCCGATTGAAGCCGGAATTAGTGGCCGCACATTTCAGCGGCTATGTAGCTATTTGACCAACAGGCATTTCTTCTTGATGACCGAAGATGGGGCCATAATTCGCCAATAAACATTCAGTGGAGTACCGCAAAGTTGAGCCCGGAACTATTCAACCTATAGTGGTCCCCGGCCTAGTCAGATGCTTGCCCAACACAGTTCAAGTAATCGACATCTGCATCTTGGCATCTGCTGTAACACGACAGCAGGTACGAGCAAGGCTACAAAAGGAAACTACGTTAACATCACTGTACTTGCGAAAACCGAACTTAGAGCTGTCTTCAGAGAAATGCTGCCTTGTTACATTCACTTGGAAGGCAACGAGGCCTTACTCTGTAATTGTCGATGGGCAAGCAATTGCAAATGCACGGAAACACCGCTTTTTAAGGGTAATTATCCACCTCTACCTATAATGAAGTCCGCATGTATCTTACCTATATATAGGGAAGTTAGTGACAATAACGCACTTCCAATTTCTCAGTGGAAAGTCATGGGGCACATCTGGGCGGTCAATGCTGCAGCGTTATAACGCCTTGTTCTTCGATTTTGCAAGACACATCCTCCATGTGCTAGGAAACAGCTTCAAAACAAACCTGCGTGTACTCCAGGGACTACTAGCTCAAGCCCTATGAAGGCGTCTGTCTTCCGAAGTGTGCGTCTACAGCGGCAACGATTGTCATAGCTCGAGATCCCCAACTATAAACGTACATATCCACCGACGCTCTCAGGATGCATATTCGGCACTTTGCCCCCGATAACTTCTCACCATCTTTCTTGTTTACGTGCTTTATGGTACCTGCACAAACCTGAAATGCGCCTCACCATCCCAGGAATCACGAAGAAAGCTAACATGCCGTCGTTTGCCCTGAAACAGGCCACATTAGAAGTTTTATTTGAGGTGCATGCGGCCGCGTACGTGTTTACGTCAATGGCACAGTCACACCTACAAGTTTAGCTGCCGCTTTGGTGATTCCAGCAAGGTCCGTCAAAATACAGCTAAAAACGTCACACGTATCTTCAACGACAGCTGCTGAACTGGTAGCCGTGCGTGCGGATCTTCATTTCATTCAGGAGGAATCACCCCATTCCTGCTCAAGCTTCTGTGACTCCAAGGCAACCCTCCAGACTCTGAGAACTGCGCCATGGATCACATGAGCAAATTGTCGCAGAGATCAGAGAAGTCCACCAATGCATAGTTGACGAAGGATACGATATATCGGTGGTCGCCTAGTCACTGTGGCAAACACGGCTATGATCGATCGGGCGGAGCTGCTCGATCTGCCCATGACGGCGTAAACTGCGTTGCCATTCCTCTTTCGAGAGCCGACGCAGCGAAAAAACTTTTCGCGCTTGCTCTTGGCCTAACATTACGTTAATTGAATTTATCTGAATTCCCAAGTGCACGCCTTCATACCCTGTACCATAATTTACAGCTCCGTATTCCGCTTGACCTTCCACGACGTGACTGCTCCCTTCTTGTACCTCTATGGCTTGGAGTAGCATTTTCAAATGCACACTCCTTTCTTATCGGAATGGCCAACATCCCACTTTGTGACTTCTGCAGGTGCCACGAAACAATCGCGCACCTTCTTTGTGAGTAACCTCGTTTCAAACCGCAAAGAGCAGCCCTCTCATCCACCCTAACCAACTGGACAGGCGCCCAATAACGGAAAACCATGGAAAGTGGCCTACGCGAACATCAGCGCGAGCCGCTATAAAGGCACTGCTGCGTTACTTAAAGGACAGCTGACTTTATGACAAATTTTGAATGCACACTGTGTGACGTAGGATGGGACGGTGACACTGAGTAACACTAGGAACGCCTTCGCAGACTGCGTAACAGTGCCCACAGAAACAGTTTTGTGGTTTGTGCTTGTTTTTTTTTCGTTTTTATCGTTTTTCTCTCCCTCACCTATAACATCCCATTGCCCCTCTCTCGGTACGGGGTAGCTAACTGGAGATAATCTGGTTAACCTCCCTGTCTTTTCTTTGCTTTTCTCTATCTCTCTCTCTTCCGGATGACGCAAAGCGATACACTGTAAGACGTGGGTGCGCCATAGGTGTCTTCTCGTTTATTTTTTCGCGCAATTGCACCCATGTACGTAGTACTGTTGCATTACATGGGAGTATGGTGCTTCATCAGACAGAGAACTGAGAGAGAGAGAGTATTTGATGAATTCAAATAGTGGAAGACGTACTCACGCTACTGCGAGACGCGCGTCTTCCCAAACAAACCGCGGATAGCAGGAAAGTGGGTGTCGCGCCTTGATCTCGCATTTCTTTTTCTGGGGGATGGGGTGGGAGGGGGGGGTAGTGACTGTGAACGCGCGGACAAGAAGCCGTAGTGCATTTTTTTTTGTGTTGTGAGAAGCAGCGATATATCTCTGCGGTGAGGCTGACAGCACTGACTTCCAGGCTGACACTACTGTTGTAGCAACACCGTCATAACAACTACCATCACCGTAGTAACAATTGGCCATTGCATCATGGTGTCAGTTTACGCAACACCAGCGGTTTCCCTATGGCATCGACCATACAGTCATCAACAGTGGCCGCGCACGGCCTGGGGCGAACTTTTCGACACGTTGACTCGCCTTCCCGTGTCGTTGTCGCGACGAAGGGAAATCCCCATTGTACAAGCCTTGCTCGAGCCTGAGGCTTCCCTTTTTCTCCCGCGAGCTGTTAATCGCTTCATCCAAATTCAAAGTAATGTCCCCTTCGCTCGTAAACCCTCAGTCTCTAATTTCCCGTATCACGTAAATAATAAGCCAATTTCTTCAGCTACTTCATACAAATATTTAGGCACTAATCTCGCACAGGCATTTCCTGGGCCCATCACGTCACTACTATATGTGCTAATGCTTCAATATCAATGGGGTACTTACGCCGAAACCTGCGTAATTCGCCCTCCAGCATCCGCAGGCTAGCTTGTCAGACATTCGTTCGCCCCAGATCCAATTTGCCTCTCCAATCTGGTCACCCGATCATAACGAGCCTAATCAGCTTATTAGAATAAATTCAAAATTGGGCCGCTAGGTTTATCTCACGTAACTACACCTACGATTCAAGCATCTCACAAATAAACTTGATATTTCACATCCGCCGCTAACTACTCGACGTGATCTTGTGCTCGTATCATTATTTCTCGAGTACGTCCATGCGGCTAGGAAATCTTTACGGCTTCAAGTCGCACCTTGCACACCTCGCAGATTATACAAGCACCTCTGCTTCACGAGCATCTACGGGAACACCCATGCATTCAATTGGTCGGCGCTTCCTCGTGTCATTCGGTTGTGGAACGCTCTTCCTGATTTCATCGTCTCCGAAACAAATCCGGATAAATTCCGCCAGCTCCTCAGTTCATATTCCACTTACTAACTTCAATAAAATACATGGTGTTATTTCTTTTCTTTTCCAGTTATATGGGTTCTATGTGCTCTCTTGTTTATGAGCTCATTATTTTGCTCATTATTATTGTATGTTTTTTGTCCTGTGACATTGAGTGGCTATATTTCTTTACAATGTTTACCGAAAGAGCTGTATCTTTTGTCTTTTATCTAATATGTACTCTACCGGCCCTATTATTTTTGTGCAGTGCTTTAATGTTCGTATAAGGTGTTGTGTACACATTTTTATACTGTCTGTAAATAATGTATGTATATTACGTTTTCTTATATGCGCAATATATATACTATTTTAATCCTTCTGTGACGTACCTCTTACCCGATGCATCACACGAGGCCGATAAGGACATATTGAATTAATGAATAAGTAAATACACAGGAGTAAAGATGTCGGCTGCAGAAGCAGTCGAATGAAGTTTAAGTGAGAGAGAGAGAGAGACTCGACTTTGATCATAAGGCTGGCTGAGCGTCCCAAGCTGGGATGAGAGCCAGTGGTGAATAACACAAACTGTAAATGTATAAAACAGGCACGTAGCCTGAGAGTTGGTACATTGTCATGGAGAGTTTATAGATCGCAGGGCATCGGCTTGAAGGGGTGGCGTGGTCCATGCCTTGAGTGAGGTTGTGTCACGTACCTCGTATGTCACCAGAATCAGCCAGAGCGTCTACGTTTTTCTCGTGTGGCCCCAACCACCGCGTGGGGCACTTTGGTGCGCGTTCGGTTTGCTCTGGCAGAGTGGATTTTCGCCTGGAAGAATTTTGGACGCTCTCTGGCTAGAAGACGAGAAAAAGAAACAATGGTCGCCCGCCGCCATCACAGTGGGGACTCGACGGATTGCAGCGCGTTCACTTGAGCGAACCTCTCCGGAGAGTCTTGTCTCGCCGGTATATAGGATACCGAGCAGTATGCGTATGGATCTCATTGGACCAAACGTCTCATGTTGTCTTCGATATTCCTTCCGTAGCCACATTACGTTCCCAAAGTAGGCATTAGATTGTGGCCAACATACTTTCCTATGCGTTCTTTCTTTTCATTTCGGTGCCCCCGCCCCACAGAAAGAAAAGAAAAATATATTGTTGCGGCGCAGCGAATTGTCGCATGGTTAAAGTTCAATTTTGTTACTTCTTCTTTTGCGGAAAGTATTGGGCCCCGGGGCGCTTCAGTTGCCGGATACTTTTATTATATTATTGCGATAGCAACCATATGAACACTCCAGGCGCATTACTGCCGTCGCCGTCGCCCTCATCTTTCGTATAAAGGCGAAGGGTGATAACATCGTGACCCCGCGCCGCATGCTGTATGTGCGAGTGAAAGCGTAGGGGGAGGGGGGTTTGGAATGGGTGAGCCGACGATGGTGACTCAGTCTTCCGTGCGCAAAGGAGAAAAGCGGGCAACAACCGCGCTGCCTTCCGTCGCGCGCGATACGTCGGGGTGGGGGGAGTGGATGGAATGGGGGCGGAATCTAGGATTCTGTGAATCTATGATTGCGCAACATGTTTATTTGTCTTGTTTGGCGCATTATATACAGTGACTGTTTTTTACATACGTAGCTTTATTGGAGATTTATACGTATATTTAAATATCTTGTTGCGAGGTTTTGTGCATACGTCCAGTGAACTTTGTTTCCAGTGTTTCCAGTGAAAATATAAGCATGACGTTTACAAACTAATAGCTATGCACCAAGAACAGATATTGCGGTTCTGTAAACAGCATCTTTTATAACAGTCAAAGCGGACAAATTTGCTATGTCAATTTGTATCTTACGTGAATTGGTTACGTTGTGTACAATGGTTCTGCGAAAGCTGTATTTACATGATACTAAATTTTTTTGAGATTCACGTGTAACATATCTGTTTGTCCACTATAGATGTACTATTAGATGCAATTCACAGAATTGTGATATCATTATTCGTTGTTGAGTTATAAAGTTTTAAACTTGATAGTTTCGTTTTCTGAAAATGTGCGATTTTGGCCAATTTTTAATAAAGAAACCACCTAACTGAAAGATTCGAAACCAACAGTCACTAGAATTTAAGCTTTTCTTTTAAATGCCACAAACCTCGTCAACATTGCAGTAGTGTTTGCGGGGGAAAACGAATTACCCTTTCCATGCATTTAAATAGGAGCACCCAAGCTAAAGCTTCCGCTTAAGGAGGAGGCCGAGCTGCAAGGTAGCCCCCCCCCCCGCCCCCCCCGAACGAAATTTCTGGCTACGCCACTGGCTACTGCAGCGGTTTCCACTGTTGAAGGTGGCCGCTGCATTGAAAAAGAAAAGGTAAGAACAAAGTGCTCATATCGGGACTAATTAAGGAATATGGAAACCCAATCCCGGCTTGAAAAAGTAATAAGCTCGAAAGGCTATTATAACTACATACGCAATACATTAAGTCTGCCTACTTACAGGGCATCACTTTCAATGGCGCCAGCAAACTGTTCACATCATCCACGAAACTCAGTGGTTCACAAATGCTAGGAAACTAAACTGTACAGAAACTATATATTAGTGACCGGCATGAAAAAGGTGCATAAGCATGGGGAAACGGCACTAGCTTGAAAAACACATTTTTTAAACGGAGCTGGGGCTTAGGCACAGTGGCAGCTCACTCGCCAGAATAGATATTTCAAGACACGTGCAATGCGGCACATCAAGTCATGCATCAACGCAGCCTTAGCTGCGTCTCGATCCTATTATGCTACAAAAAACAACGTGCACTGTGCAAACCTGATTTGAGGATATACAGAGACGTACCTTGATTTCCTTGTGGTTTCCTCTGGCTGTCAACACATTTTAGAGCGAAGCTGACGCCAGATTGTACACGTGCACAGTTAAGAACGGCCCAGCTGAAGTGCAAGTGTTGCCAGCCAGTTGCGACAATGGGCGTCAACGTTTCCTAGAGTGCCGCCGCAAACCCCTAGCCACGGTGTCACTAAATCGCCATTGCGACTGAATGAGTTCAGTGGGCCAACTATTGTTACCGAACCCACCAACGCGGACCTGATCTGCTACGAGTACGTTTTGTGCGACCTATGGCCACCCCCGCCGCGCCTGCCCTGTGCGACAGCAGGAGGCTATGGCCGTCTGCACGCGCTGCGCGTGCCCACATCTTTACACACAGTGTACTGTTCGCTTGGGAGACGTGGCGGTGTGTTCTAACAAATGCCGCAAGGCTGGTTTAGCAAGCACGCACCCCACTGGGGACCGCCTCTGCCCTCTTTTAGCTAACCGGGTGGCCCGCTTGAGGGCTAGAAACGATTATGGATGACGCCCCCCACACTGCTCCTGGAGCGCCGCGCGACGGCCTCAGTGCAGCGGATGGTAGGTCCTGCGCTTACACACAGTGGTGGACGTGTCCACTGAGCTCGAGTGTGAGACTGGGGCTGCCGCGCGGCGTCCTCTATTCTGTGAGTTCATTTGTTCTTTATCCACGAATCTTTACTTACGGTCTCGTGCGTTGCTCGTTGTATCCCCACTAGCTTTTGCTCAATTCTGATTCCTTCCTATTCCCTGCCTCTCATCATGCTCGGCGCCTCTCCGCGCCTGCTGCCTGATCTTCTTTCCTTGACAATATATCGGCAATTGTGCGACCTCCTCCATGGGGTGCGTGCGTGCGAGGACGCATGCGCGTGGTTGTTTAACGTGACCCGATGGCTCTCGGACATGTGTTTCCGACCGGTGTTCTGTCGGCTACACTCTCCGCCCCGGCATCAGTGGCTTTCAGTTGATTCTGGCCAGGATGCATACCCTTAAGTTCTTGCAAGCCAACATCGATCACACCAGGGACGCGATGAAGGTGTTGGTCAACCACATGGACCGGGGCGGGTTCACATTTGCCATCGTCTCGGAGCCGCACATCCGAGATGGCAAAATTGCCAATGTACCACCTTCCTTAACAGCTTTCAATGCACTGGAGAACCCGCGTGTAATGCTGCTGGCACGAGCTCCCGGATTTGACTTATTCCCGACGTATATCTCGCAGTACGTCGTTGCGGTCAGCTGTGCTTGCCCGGGGCAGGATTTTATCATAGTAGCGACATACGCCGCACCGCATCGTCCTATAGACCCCATCCTCGATGAGCTCTGGCAATGTTTTTCACGGCATCCTTCTCAGAACTTTGTTTTGGCCGGAGACTTTAATGCCAAGCACAAACTCTGGGGCCCTGTAGCTGGTGATATGCGGGGCGTCCTGCTGGCAAGTTTTGCTAGCGGCAATGGTCTTCACGTCCTGAATGACCCCGCTTCTGCCCCTACCTTCGACACACCATACGCGAGTTCGTGGATCGACGTTACGATGCTGTCCATACCTTTAGCCAGCAAGGGGTACATCTGGACAGTATCGGACGTGGACACGCTTTCGGGCCACAGGTATATTGAATTTTCCCTTTGCGCGACTTCCGGTATCACAGTAAAGCGTCTAACCACATATGCGCAATGTGAGATGCTGAACGCCTTGCAGTGCTCCGATTGGTTCGCACGAGTGATTCGTTGTGCTTTTTCCACGACCCTCTCGTTGGACATGGTGTTAGCGCAATTCTATCGTATGTACGATGCGCTTTCTCGCAAGCAAATGCGAGTAATTCGACAAAGGGGTGAGCGGGCCAATGCATGGTGGACCCCGCAGTTAGGGGAGGAGCGGGCAAGAGTGCGCGCGATGCGACGCCGGGCTCAGCGGACAAGGGACTTTGCGCTACGTACGGTTTTCCGGCAGCAATATGCCAACGCATTCGCGGTATACAAACACCATATCTGGATAGCAAAGGACAGCTTCGAAAAAACAGTCTGTCGTGATCTCACGGCAAAACACCTATTCGGCAAACCGTTTAAACTGTGGTAAACACGTCGCACCGATGCCCCTTCCCCCGCTCGCTATCTCTCCGGAAAGATCTACGGTCTCCATTCTAGATTCCGCCGCGTTGCTCTTGCGTGAGCATGGGGCGACTGACGATCCGACCTCTGACGGCGAGTTCCACCAACGCCTTCGGCGGCTCACCACTTCCCCTTATCAATGGCACAGCAAGGACCGCCCGTTCAGCATGGCAGAGGTTGAACATGCCATCTCGCTAGGAAACCCTCGTGCGGCACCGGGGCCCGACGGCCTCACAGGCATGTTTGTCCGGCAACGTTTTCAGCAGCATCCCCACTTCTTTCTGGCAGTATTTAACAGTGCTCTTAAACTGGGCCACTTCCCCTCTTGTTGAAAGGTCGGCAGAATCATTTTCACATTAAAGCCTGGTCGTCCCCCACACCTTCCATCCGCATACAGGCCCCTTGTTATGAACTCGTTATTCGGAAAGGTCCTCGAACGCCTACTAAATTCCCGCCTGTACCATTTCCTGCACTCCAACAATCTCCTTCACCCCCGCCAGCTTGGCTTTACACATGCTCGTGGTGCCCTCCAGGTGCTCTACGCATTGCGTCAGAGGCTGTGCGCCCTGAAATCCACCAAAACTTCAGCCGTCCTGATTTCATTAGACTTTACTGGCGCCTTCGACAGCGTGTGGCACGACGCGGTTCTTTTCTTTTTCCGCAAGCACCGCTGCCCGATCAACCTCTACAACCTGCTCCAGTCCTTTTTGACGGGGCGAACGGTTGTCTTTCGTTCGAACGCGGGTTAGGTGAAAGCACGCTCGTCGGTTGGCACCCCTCAGGGATCACCGGTCAGCCCTCTCTTATGGAACATAATTATCTATTCGCTTCTAGACCTTGACCTTCCCGCAGGAGTACATATACAGGCCTATGCGGACGACACCGTTCTCCTCATTACTGGCACGTCGCGATTGCAACTGCAGGCCGTGGCGGAATCTGTCCTTACCTTGGTCTTTAATTGGTCTCGACAGAACAAGGTCCAAATTAGTCATCTAAAATCATTCTTTGTATTTTTTAACAACGACCACATTGGCACATCAAAGCGCCGGCCGTCTATCCGCTTGGATGGCGCTTTTCTGCAGTGCAAAGATCGCATCAAGCTCCTTGGTGTGGTCTTTGACGACAAACTTAATTTCTTTGCCCACGTTGACTATATTAAATCTAAATCAGAGGTATTGGCTATTCGATTACTAAATTTTATCCGTTTACATCGCGCGCTTCCTCCGGCAATTATTCGTCGCCTCTACCGACAGGTCCTGCTGCCTGCAGTTGCATACGCGTCTCCAGTTTGGTGGCCTCCCTTTCCCTCCACCCACCTTACCACGCGGGTGCTCTCTGCCCAGCGGTCCCTTCTAGTAGCCATGACGGGCGCGTACCATACGACGCGCACGTCGGCACTTCATGTTCCAGCTAACTGTCCCCCCTTACTGTGGAACTAGATCGATTGGCGGCAGAGTTTTCCCTGTTTACACTCCGACAGGTGACTTACTATGGGGTTGAAACTTTTCATCCACACTTACTTGACTTCCCCTGCGACCCGTGGAAGGAACACCCTAGTGAGCGCGTTCGGTTCCCCTTCACGCGCCTCACCCCTGAACAGGCGAATAAGCTTTCCCAGGCTCCGGTCTACCATGTTTACACGGACGGTGCCTTCACCACTACTGCGGCAGGCGCCGCGTTTGTAGTTTTAGATCGGAGTGGTCATGTCGTCCGTGTAGGCAAGTACCGGGTAGTTGGCGCTTCTAGTGCATTCGGCACGGAGCTTCGTGCGTTTGAAGAGGCGCTGACATGTATAGCAACCCTGCACCACACAGTATACTTGTACACTGACTGTCTCTCACTTTTAGTGGCCCTGTCACGATTGCGCTGTGAGGGGGAGCAGTTAAGACGAGTTAGAACTGTGCTGCGTCTCCTGGCACGCAACGGACCTGGTGTCCTGTTATTTCACGTACCAGGGCACCGGGGCGTACTGGGGAACGAACTTGCCGACACTGCACCTTCATCTGCGTGCACCACTGGTGCAGTGCGCACGAGCGCTCTCTCCATACGCTCGATCAGAAAGCGCTTATTTGGGATCGCAGCGAATCAGTGGCACCAATACTGGCAACGGGAGGGACGAGGCACCAGCCTCTATGCTTGGGTGCCCAGTGTTCACTCGATACCTAATTGGTTCCCTCCCAACCGCCTACTCGTTCACCTTTTCACGGGACATGGGTACTTTCCCTATTACCTGCATCGCTTTCACCTAAGTGCCACAAATCTGTGTACCTGTGGAGCGGAGTGCGAGGGAGTGGAACACTATTTTACCGAGTGCCCGCGTACTGCGCCGATAGTGGCACAAATGTGCGCTCACTCGCGGTTCGAACAGGTGACGCCAGCAGTGTACTCTGCGTTGCTACATACTAAACGACAACGCGCTTTGTTACTACAGTTAACTCTTGCCATTGTGCGCTCTGTGCCGGCACATCCTGCCACTATTCCCTTTCCGGATGCCTCATGACTCCCCTTCCTCCCTAATGGCTTCTGTCTCTCTCCTCGCTCTGTCACGCCTTCATGTTACTTTCGCATGTCTGTTCGCGCCATTAGCACTGTACATGCCTACCGTGGTGGGGTTTTTACCCCGTTGCCTATGGTACTAACTGCATGCTTCATCTCCATTACCTCCCTTTGTATCCACTTCTACACATTTCTTTCCTATCCCTCTGCTGCCGAGTAATATTCGATCTTCTAACAAATACTAGCACGCCTCATGTATATTTGCCTGCACCCTGTCCATCCCGGGCATGTCTGATGTAGCTCCTCCAGGTCATCACCAGTTCTTGCTGCTCTCGGCCTACTCCGGACCCAGCCTTCTGTCAGGCCGAGCTGCGATGTACCGGGACCCCTGCAGCCGAACAAATGCACATAGTTCTGTCCTCTGGCACAACCGCCGGAAGACACACAACCACCGGAGACGACTGGCCTCTTTTAGCATTGATATACAATAAAGATGCAGCATCGAAATGATAGCGCATCACTGCCGGAGCTTTAGGCTCATTATAACCTAAAGGAGCATGACCCCTGGTAGACTTGTGCTGCTAATCTTGATGACCTACTTCCTCCTCCAATACCTCCTCAATTATATTACTGGCTTCAGCTCCGATTTTTTTTATAATTATTGGCTTTTGTATCCAAATTTATTATGGATCATCTTTCGTGATGATCCCTCATTTTTTATATTTTGATTGGCGTTAAGCCCGTTATACCGAATGGTGGTGCGGGCCTCCCCCCTTTCTTTTTGTTCTTTTTGCTCTGGGGGAAACACTTAAGCTATGAGTATGAGTATCTGCTATCTGCTACGCGCCGACCAAGACGCAAGACAATGGCTACCCGGGCGCACTGCGAGGGTCCGCTCCGAGTTCTACGAAATCCGTGTGATGTCGGTTTCGGACCGTGAACCTGTGTGTGTGTGTTAACCTTCCCGCTGAGAGGCGGCGTGTTTACGATGACGATGAGGGATCAGCTGTACCCGATACCCAACATTGAGGAATGAATTGAAAGAGTTAGCGCTGCTAAATACATTTCAACTATAGATCTCGTGCGGGGGTACTGGCAAGTTCCCCTTTCAGAAAGTGCCAGCCGCTATGCCGCATTCATCTCACCTGTAGGCACTTTCGCCCTCTCGCACTCAGCTTCGGGCTGAAGAACACGCCGTTTAGCTTCTCTAAGTTAATGGATATTGTCCTAAATGATTTCCAGGAGTTCGCCTTGCCATATCTTGATGATGTAGCAATTTTTTCGGACAGCTGGGAACAACACGTATCGCACCTCAAACAGGTGTTCTCACGGTTGACGGAAGCCGGCTTAACGATGAAAGCAGAAAAGTGTAGATTTGGTTGTTCACAGGTTACTTATCTGGGCCAAGTTGTCGGCCAGGGCACGAGACGGCCGGCCGAGCTGAAAATAGCTACGATTGGAGAATTTTCGCAGCCGCGCACGAAAACAGACATTTGTTCATTTTTGGGACTTGTGGGGTACTATCAACGGTACATTCCGAATTACTCGCAAATGGCAAGTCCATTAACAGACGCCCTCCGAAAGGGAGCACCGAGTAACGTACACTGGGATAAGGACAAAGAGAACGCTTTCCAAAGTTTGAAAACGCTATTGGTTTCTCGCCCTGTGCTTCACGCGCCAGACTACACAAAGCAATTCATAGTTCAATGCGACGCAAGCGACAGAGGTATGGGCGTGGTACTTAGTCAGGTTGGCGACGATAACGAGGAGCATCCTATCCTCTATGCCAGCCGTAGACTAAATGTAAGAGAGGAAGCCTACAGCGCTTGACAGAAGGAATGCGCTTGTTTAGTTTGGGCCACCCAGAAGTTGTCGTGTTACTCGTACGGAGCGAAATTCATCTTCGAGACCGACCACTCTCCTCTGACGTGGCTCAATCACATGTAACAAAAATGGCTTGCTCCGATGGAGTCTCACTCTCCAAGAGTACAACTTCTCCGTTATATATAAGAAGGGAAAGTTGCATGGCAATGCGGATGGCTTTAGCAGGCTAATTTGAATTCTGCGTTTGAGGGTCCCCCCTAAATTTTAGGGTTACTAGTGTTAATTTTGTTAAAGAAGATCCCCTCTCATTTAGCAGGATTCCCTCCATGATTGCTGAATTTGTCAGCACGAAATTGTTTTAAAAATTCGCATAGCGAAATGCGGCATTTTTTGTTTCTGCACGTATGTTTTTTTTTTTTTTTTTTGAAGCCTAGCAGGTCTAAAGTGAGAGCCAAGGTACGTCATCTCGGCGCAGAGCCGTGTTGTGTGGGTCATTTTGCAGTTGCCTGTCCTTGTTGGATGTTTTGGGGCGGTGACATCATTACACAAGTGGTTACTGCGAACCAAGACATCACCCCCTGACCACCAGCCGTTTTCTTCCTGCCCAGCGGTTATCAGCGCTGGACAGTCGAGACTTTCCGGGCCATGGAGGCGCTGTTAAGAACGGTAAGTACGGACAGCTGGGCTAGTTGGTTATGACTAGCGTTATGAAACATCGTTCCAGCGCACAATTGAACACGGACGAGGAGAGAAAGACGGCCCAGCTGAAGTGCAAGTGTTGCCAGCCAGTTACGACAACGGACTCAACGTTATCCAACCCACCAACGCGGACCTGATCTGCTATGAGCGGAGGAGTTGCCGCGGGAACGTCGTCGGAGGGCCCTTCCCACGCGCCGACCAAGACGCAAGACAATGGCTACCCAGGCGCACTGCGAGGGTCCGCTCCGAGTTCTACGAAATCCGTGTGATGTCGGTTTCGGACCGTGAGCCTGTGTGTGTGTGTGTGTAAACCGTCCCGCGGAGAGGCGGCGTGTTTACGATGACTGGACGAACGTTTCCGCCACCTTGGAATCGGCGGAGGACCGAGTGTTTATAAGCGGCTGTTGTACGGATGCTCGATACACTTTCTTAAGCAGTCATGTTAGACTGAGACACTCTCTCAAGCAGTCGTGTTAGACTGACGTACTTTCTCTCGCAGTCATGCTAGACTGATGAACTGCATGTAGATACTGTAAAAAAACCCATATTCCTCGTTCTCGATGAGAATCAGTACTTCACTTCATCAACGTCCTCAGCGTGGATAAGTTGGACGGCGGCATGAGCCAGCTACCTTCGAATTCATGCCGGACTCCAATCTTGACAACGGGTTACGAGCGATGGGATTGAGCCCCCAATCCTGACAGCACTCTCCGATGTATTGCTTCTCCAAGCATGTGCCATTCCGCCGCGCCGTCGGCAGTTGTGGGAGAACGGCGCCGCTCCACGGCGCGCGAGGAAGCTTCTCCGATTACACCTCTCCTATGGGGTGCGCGCTGAATGGGACGGCCGGAGCAAGCCCCGCCGTGCGCGCGTGATCGAGGCGGCCGTGGTTGGAAACAAACATATGAAGACAGTGCGCCGTGCGGTGGCGAAGAGAACCATCATCATCATCATCGACACCGATTTGGGAGCGTCGGCAGTGGCGCCTCAAAAAGCGTGGCTCGAAAGATTGTGGCCCGTGGCTTCAGCGGTGCGCGAGGTTCGGCATTCGACGGAAAAGAGCTTCCTCGCTGGGCGTCCGGCCCATAGGAACTATGCTGCCCGCGTCACTACTCCACACCCGAGTCAACGGTGTCGGCCGCTGAGAGGCTACCTCGCCCCGCTCTTCCGCTGGGCAACTGGTCCAGGAGGACTGGCGGTCCTGAACAGGGGTGATCGAGCGTTCGGGTGAGCGGCCACAGGGCTACTCCGCCAGCTGTGGACGTGACCCGGTCACTGCGGCCGTGGGCTTCCGAGCACAAACCCCGCCGGAGGGAAACCGGGTATGCGGAGGATCCAGTATATCGACTGTTGCGCAGGGCAATCTGATCCCCGCGAGGCGGTCCGTCCTCGCTGTCCGACCCTGTTGTCCGACCCTGCTGTCCGACCCTTCTGTCCGACCCGGCTGTCCGAACCGGCCGTCCGACACGGCTGTCCGACCCCGCTGGCCTACATCGGTTCCACGAGGTCTCCGACACGGCGACACGCGCTTCCGCCTGAACTGTAGGCCAATTATAATTGACCGATACATATATATAGCTGCATGTCGTCAGAGGTATTTTGGGGAACTGTCGCGTGTGTGTGCCGTTTTCTATGTGTTATGTGCGTCAGTACAAGTCTGATGTGTGTTTGGGCTTCTGCGTGCTGCTTCTGCCTCTTTCTGGAATAATCCTGCACCCAATAACATCACAAACTTGCGAGCCTGCCAGGATTCACTCGTAAATACAGTGAAAGAGGGCAGTTTCGCTTCAGCGCAGACACACATTAGTAGACGGCACCATGAATTTAGAGAAAATCACGGCTATAGGACTCTACATAGGAGTGTTAGGCGCAGAAGTTCGCAGATGGATTGAGGCCGAACAGGCAAAACAAAGGGACGAGAGAGCTGCGGAGCGAGATGCAATCAAGGAAGCTGCTGAATTAGCGCGCTTAGCTGCCGAAAAGCAGCGTGAGATCCTCCATCTAAAGCTGGAGCTTCAGGAAGGAGCTCGGAATGTGCCGGCAGCGGTTTCTGAAATTTTGACTGCGCCCAGCACCTCCTCGTCATCCCTCAATCCACAGAAGTTACTTCCTTTGTTCGACGAGAAACGCGATGACTTACACGGGTATTTGCAGTGATTTGAGCGCGTAGCAGCAGGGCAGGACTTGCCACAAGAAAAATGGGCTCTAGCTGTAAGAATGTGTCTGACTGGGGAAGCTTTAACTGTGATCGGTCGGATGACTGCAGCCGATTCATTACATTACCCGAAGGTAAAGAAATCTCTGCTACAGAGGTTCCAATTCACGGCTCAAGGCTACCAAGAGAAGTTTCGGAAAGCACGAGCAGTAGAGGGCGAAACTGGAAGAAAGTTAGCAGCAAGAATTTCAGCCTATTTTGATCATTGGATTGGGATGGCCAGCGTGCCTAAAACGTATGAAGGTCTACGAGATCACATGATCTTTGAACAGTTTCGGCGCTGTTGTGAGCCAAAGCTTGTCATTTTCATGAGGGAGCGAGAGTGCAAATCCCTTGACGAACTTGCTAGCTTGACGGATCGCTTTCTTGAAGCGCAGAACTGGACAAACCTAGGAAAAGGTCCCGATTACACAAAGGATTCCGGTGGGAAAAACATTGAAGCTCCAAGGAAACCGCAACTCATGTGCATCGTCTGTCACCAGTTTGGACATTTGGCTCCTGACTGCCGCAACCCACCTAAACATATGCTAAAGTGTAAGTTGTGTGACAGAACGGGACATACAGCTGAAAATTGCCGACGTCGGTACGAGGACAACAAGCCGAGTTCTTCGTGTGCACTCACCGAATCTCAACCAGTTCGGACTCGTCCAGTGAAAGAATCAGAGCGTCCAGGAAAGAAGACTCGCCGATCAAGTGACAGCGACGACAAGAACCTTGAGAATGCTGTAACTTTCCTCATCGACGGGATGCCAGTAGTTGAAAACCGGCTACTAGGAAGAAGTGTTCGTGTATTACGAGACACCGGTTGTAATACCGCAATTGTCAGACGAGAACTCGTTCCAGAGGTGTGTATGACGGGAAGAACGAGCAACGTTGTCCTTCTGGACGGCTCAACAAGCTACCTGCCTGAAGCTGTCATACAAGTGAACACGCCGTATTTTACAGGCAAGTTAACAGTGGCATGCATGGACGAGCCCCTCTACGACCTTGTTCTGGGAAATCTTCCAGGTGTCACAGGACCATATGATCCGGACTCTGACTGGAAACACCCCGCTGCTCACAACGAGGAGTCGTCGTCGATAGAAATTAAGCTTAATAAGGCGCCTAGGAAGCCTCAGCATGTATCGAGCATGGCTGAAGCAAAAACTGAAGAACAAGAACAAGGCAAGATTCGTCCCTTGTGCGTTCCGACAATTGTCTTAGGTGAAGTAACAAAAGGACAACACATTGAAGAACAGCGCAAATACCCGACGCTGAAACATACTTTTGCCAAAGTGAGCAAGTCGTTTAACTCTGGAAAGGGTCACAGCTAAGAATTCGTCGAAGAAGGAGGATTGTTACATCGCCTTTACCGCCTGGCCACTGGCAGAACATTTAAGCAGGTAGTCATAGCAAAAACATTTAGATATGGCATATTAGAAGTGGCACATGAAAGGATCATGGCAGGACATCAAGGTATCAGGAGAACAACCGATTGTGTCCTACAAGAATTCTATTGGCCAGATGTACACGGAGACGTAAAACGCTTCGTGAATCGTGCGACAAATGCCAAAGGACAACCCCTCAAGGGAAAGTAGGAGTCGCTCCTCTGGGCAACGTGCCTCTGATCTATACACCTTTTGAAAGGGTGGCTGTTTATTTAATCGGGCCATTTTCACCAAAGTCGGACCGTGGGAGCCTATACGTTCTTGCGTTAATCGACTTTGCGACTCGTTATCCAGATGCTGTGGCACTCCCTGCAATCGACGCAGCTCATGTTGCAGAAGCGCTGATCGAGATGTTTTCTCGCGTCGGTTTGCCAAAAGAAATAGTCACTGACCAAGGAGCAAGCTTTACCTCAGAATTAGTGAAAGAGGTTAGCCGACATCTCTCAGTGAAGCTACTCAAGACGACACCCTCCCATGGGATCGCGAATGGTCTCGTCGAGAAGTTTAACGGCACCGTAAAGATGATGTTAAAGAGAATGTGCCAAGAGAGACCGCGATCTTGGGACAGATACCTTGCTCCTCTGCTTTTTGCATATAGAGAGTGCCGCAGGCAAGCCTCGGGTTCTCTCCGTTTCAGCTCATGTACGGCCGGAACGTTCGAGGACCGTTGACGGTATTACGTGAACTGTGGACGAACGAGGAACTAGATGGAGAAACGCGAACGACATACGCTGATGTCTTTGATTTGCGCAATCGTCTGGAGGAACCATGCAAGATCGCACATGAACAGCTAGAGAAAGCTCACGACAAACAAAAAAAACTTACTATAACAGGAAAAGTCGCCCTAGGAAATTATGTCCAGGCGACAAAGTGCTCATTTTGTTGCCAACTGACTCGAACAAGCTTTTAATGCAATGGAAAGGACTGTTCCAGGTTAGGGAACAAAAAATGACTTATGTAATTGACGTTTCTGGAAAGAACAATCTTTCATATAAGTATGCTCAAGAAGTACGAGGAGCGGAAACCTGCATTACCACACCAAGTCTCTGTTGTTGCAGAGGTCAACGAAAAGTCATCCGAAGGTGACACCAGGGAAGAGGACGAGGTGAAGCAAATGCCTGTCTAGAGCCTTCATCGAACACAGTTTTCTACTGGCGTTAAGTTGGCGACAAATCTTACGGATGAACCAATTCAGAAAGTACAGGAGTTATTTGAAGTGTATGGGGACATTTTTTCAGAGCTACCTGGGAAAACTGCGCTCTTCGAGTGTTCGCTTCGCCTGACCTCCGATAAACCAGTGCACGTTCCACAGTACGCTATACCCCTTGCTTTGCAGAAAAGTGTCGAAAAAGAAGTACAAGAGATGTTGAAAATGGCTGTCATTGAGAGATCAAAGTCGCCGTACCACGCGCCAAGTGTAGTCGTAAAGAAACCGGACAACACTATTCGGCTGTGCGTCGTCTTCAGGGAATTAAACAAGATACTCATCACGGACTGCGAGCCAATAGCACGTATTGATTGCGTGCGTTTGTAGGTCAAAAGTTTTTCTCAAAATTTGGCTTCACTAAGGGATATTGGTAAGTACCCATGTTTACCGAAAGTCGAGAAAAAACTGCTTTCTCCAGCACGTCTGGTCTCTACCATTTCATCTACATGCCGTTTGGCATTAAAACGGCCCCTGCAGTATTTACGCTCCGCGCCTCATGAGATCCGTACTGGGAGGCTTGGCGAACGTCCATAATAATTTTGATGACGTTGTCGTTGCCACCGATACATGGCAAGAACACATAGACACCCTCAGACAAGTCTGAGAAAATCAAACAAGCCAACCTCACAATCAAGCCAAGTAAATGTGAAATAGGAGAGAGCAGCATAGGATTCTTGGGTCATCTGATTGGGAAGTCTAAAGTTGAACCACTTCTCAAAACATTACACAAGATTCTGGCTACTAAGCGTCCTACCAACAAGAAAGAAAGCAGTGCAGTCATTCCTTGGCCTGACCGGCTACTACAGGAAGTTTATACCGAACTACGCCGAACTGACGAAGCCATTCACGGACCTTACAAGGAAAGGACAAAACAGTACTGTTGTGTGGGGCTCAACTCACGAAGAAGCGTTTACGACACTAAGAGCAAGTTCAGTGAGGCTCCCATCCTCCTCGCTCCCAACCTTTCGAAAGAGTTCGTACTGCGCACCTCCAACACAAGTCTGGGCGCAGTATTGCTCCAGATTAAAAAAAATTAAATTATGGGGTTTTACGTGCCAAAACCACTTTCTGATTATGAGGCACGCCGTAGTGGAGGACTCCGGAAATTTTGACCACCTGGGGTTCTTTAACGTGCACCTAAATCTAAGCACACGGGTGTTTTCGCATTTCGCCCCCATCGAAATGCGGCCGCCGTGGCCGGGATTTGATCCCGCGACCTCGTGCTCAGCAGCCCAACACCATAGCCACTTGCTCCAGATGGGAAAAGACCAGGTGCTGCACCATGTTGCTTACGCATGTCGTAAATTATTACCCCGAGAAACCCAGTATTCGACAATTGAACGGGAATGTTTAGCACTCGTTTGGACTGTACAAAAATTTAACATTTACCTATATGGCAAGCCTTTTGTTCTTCAGTCAGATCACCAACCCTTACAGTACTTTAATTCCACCAAGCACGTCAACAGAATGTTGCGTCGGAGTCTGCTTTTGCAGGACTATTCTTTTACTGCTCACTACATAAAAGGTTGTGACAATGTCGGAGCTGACTACATGACTCGCGCGTAATCACATGTTCATATAACAAAATGCGATTGGACAACGCGACCACTCAGGTGCTTAGTCTTATTTGAAAGCGAACAGACTTGTGCGTTCGTACTTTATCTGGGCGCAAGGCCCTGTGAACAATGTGTCGTGTGCTCATATGAACAATCGGACAAACGTACATAACAATTTTCCTTTTTCTGTTTCTCATCCCTCATCCTTGTGTTAGAATAGTTGCGAACAACTTTCCCGAAAAGGGGGGTATTGTGATAATATATGGTACGCGGGAGTTGGAAGCATAAACATATGAAGACAGTGCGCCGCCGTGCAGTGGCGAAGAGGACCATCATCATCATCGACACCGATTTGGGAGCGTCGGCAGTGGCGCCTCAAAAAGCGTGGCACGAGAGAGTGTGGCCCGTGGCGTGAGCGGTGCGCGAGGTTCGGCGTTCGACGGAAAAGAGCTTCCTCGCTGGGCGTCCGGCCCATAGGAACTATGCCGCCCGCGTCACTACGCCACACCCGAGTCAACGCTGTCGGCCGCTGAGAGGATACCTAACCCCGCTCTTCCGCTGGGAAACTGGTCCAGGAGGACTGGCGGTCCTGAACTGGAGTGATCGAGCATTCGGGTGAGCGGCCACAGACAGGGCTACCCCGCCAGCTGTGGACGGGACCCGCTGACTGTGTCCGTGGGCTCCCGAGCGCGAACCCCGCCAGAGGGAAACCGGGGACGCAGGGCCATCTGATCCCCGCGAGGCGGTCCGACCTTGCTGTCCGACTCGGCTGTCCGACCCGGCCGTCCGACACGGCTTTCCGACCCTGCTGGCCAACATCGGTTCCACGAGGTCTCCGACACGGTGACATGCGCTTCCGCCTGAACTATAGGCCAATTATGATTGACGGATACATATATATAGCTGCATGTCGTATTTTGGGG
This sequence comes from Dermacentor andersoni, assembly GCF_023375885.2. NCBI lineage: Eukaryota > Metazoa > Arthropoda > Arachnida > Ixodida > Ixodidae > Dermacentor > Dermacentor andersoni. The sequence goes on from NC_092818.1 coordinate 60,458,597, forward strand.
AACTGTCGCGTGTGAGTGCCGTTTTCTATGTGTTATGTGCGTCAATACAAGTCTGATGTGTATTTGTGCTTCTGCGTGCTGCTTCTGTCTCTTTCTGGAGTGATCCTGCACCCAATAACATCACAATCGGCTTCACCTGCCTGGCCGTTTCTTCTGGACGCCTGGTGTGACAGTCTTGCTGGGCTCTGCTGGCGTCAAATGCCGACCCTAACCTACCCCGAAGAGCGATCGACGCCTACGACTTGACGCCTTCTTGCATGGCTACGCTGGCGACACTGGCCTACACATGGCCATGCACAAGCTTCGAAGAGCGCTTTCCGCCCTCGACTCGGTTTGCCTTTAATAAACTTCGCCCGTGCTGCAGATGGCAGCCGGAGCGGTGGGTGGGCGGTTTTGGGGTTCTTAAGTAGGATCACGCCTTTCCACTATGCGAAACAATTCTATGTTTCCCTACGGCAAACACATTTTTTTTCCTGACCACCTATTCAGGCTAGCCTCCGTTTTTTTTTTTTCTTTTAATCCTTGCCTTTCACGCAAATTTCACTTGGGATAGCTCAGGCTTCCCCTATTCATTCAGTTTTTATTGTCTTTTACGCCTGCTATACCTTTCTGGTGGTGCGGGCTTCCCCACTTTATTTTGTTCTTACTTTTGGGGACACACAAAGCAACTAATGCAATTCGCGTGCGCGAATGAATTAAGCATCCTCAATCATTCCGATTCGCTCCCCACTTTCGACACGCCTTATGCTCGATCGGGATTCGCGTTTCGCTCGCATCCTTTCCCTTAACGGAGAGGGGATATCGTAGGTATGTGTCATCCGAGGAGAAGACGTTGTCGGATCGCAGACATATAGAATTCACCCTTTTCGCTGCCACGACGGCCCCGTCACGTCGTCTAACGAATTTTGCGCGTGGACAAATGTTAGTGTCTCCGGGCGATCACTGGCTCCACGGAGTCTCCCGCTGTCGCTATTCATCACCTGCCATGCTCTTAATGGTGTTAGAAGGTTTCTGCTCTCTATATAGCATCTTATGCAGGCGCCACCTTAGAAGGGTCCATCCGCGCGGCAAGTGGGCGAGGTCTTGGTGGTCACCTCAATTGTGGGACGAGCTTGTCAGGGTGCGCGCGATGAGACGCCGGTTCCAGCGCACGTGGGATCCCGCCATGCGCGAGACCTTTCACGTCCAGTATGCCGCCGCCAAGCAAAGCTTGCGGCAGATCGGGCGATGTGCCGAGACTTCACGGCATGGACACTCCTTGGCGCACCTTTCAGGATTACCTTTGAAGAACTACCATCCATGTTAACTCTTCCTCTGCTAGAGGGTCCACACGGCACTTGCCCCTCGACAGTCTTAGACTTGGCGGCCGCCCTTTTATTAAGAACACATGTAGCCGCGGACGACCCTAAAGATTTTAGCGTCATAGTTGATGTGCGTAAAAAAGGAAGTACACCATGTTTTAACTTGATACTGAGCTGCCACTAAGCGGATTGTGTGTGTTTGGCAGCCAGTGTGGTAGATCTCAGTAGGAGAAAAAAATACATTGCAGACTGTTCTAAGCGGAAATAAATTGCAATTCTTAACGTGAATGTTCAAAACTGCTGTCACTATGCTGAGCATGTTCGTTCGGCACGGGCATATTCATTAACACCTGAAAAATGTGCACAGTCCAGCCGGGTATCTTTGTTTCAACAATTATTATTATAGGAATCGTTTGGGATTCAAAATAAAAGAAATGCGAGAATAAGTACACTGCGTGTCACATGAACCTGTCCTGAAACGAAACGTACCGTTGCTGGCACCGGCGATCATTACGGTTGTCTAACTGCTCATCATACTGTAACATAACGAAACATCATAATGGTACTCATTCATAGTGCCATGCAGTCTTTAATAAGTGGTAAACAAAGTTAACTGGAGGCATAAGTAATGAGAGAAAATTGTATAGAAAACTATTATTGAACCGTAAAAATAACTGATTGAATAGTTTTCCCTCACATTGTTGCATTTGCTTTACATGTGTGTCTCTGTGTCCTTTTCTTCCGTGCTGTACTCGTGTGGCCATCCATTACGAATTTGCCAAAGCCCTTGTCAGCTTTGTTAAACAAGGGATTCAATTCAGTTGAATCTAATACTGCATGTCAAGTGACTGAGGCGTTATTCGTTTTCTCTGAATATTATGTGCTAGCAGCACCTGGCAAGCATTAAACCACAATATTTTTTTATTGCACTTAAGCTACGGGCGTCATAGGTTGCCAGAAAATTTTCATGAAAACAGCCAGGGAAGGCTTCGAAAAAGTTCGGCGAATTTTAAAATGACAACATAGGTATGCTGTCTTGTTAATGTCATACAAAGTTTCCAGAGAATCTCTCTGTTAAACATATTTTTAAAACGTTGTACCTTATAAAACGTTGAGGGAAATTGGTCCCATGTATTGAAAAAAGAAGTGAAAGACAAGCATACTGACATAACATTTCTTACTAAATTTTTTTTTTTGCCTTAATTAATCCTGAACCTCGAAACCCTAGAAAAATTTTTCAGCTTCGAAAGCACCTTAAATAATTTACTGTGATAGAATTCATTCGAACTATAGTATCAGTTTTGTTTCCTAGGAGGTGCATGTCTGTCGTGCCATGACACAAAGTGCTCGCGTGGCATTTCGGGTGCTCATGTGGTATAGCTAACTTTGAAACCTGTTAGCATGCCCAAGAGGCGTCATTACCTGTAAGAAACTAAGTGACCATATCAATACAATCAATCTATCTGCCTTCTGTTGAAGTTATGGCGAATGACCCATTGATTTAAGAGAATGAGAAAGACATTTAAATGTGTATTGAGCAAAATAAATTACAATCTTTGGCATGATACTATGAATATCCAGTCACGTCTTCTGAGCGTATCCCTCTGCACGGGCATATTTAACTACCAGCCAAAAAAATGTACAGACAGTCCAACTGGGTAACGTTTCAGCATTAAATTTGCTGAAACGTTACCCATTTGGGATAACTACATTAATGCATCATATATGAACTTGTCATAAAAGGGAACATACTGTTGTTCACCATATCATAAGGTAAAACTTTGTATAATGGTACTGATTTCTATTGACAAGCAGCCATTAGTCATAGTTAAACCGGATTGAGTATTGACTTAGATGGTTTGAGCAAATATATTAAGCTGCTTAATGAACATACAAATAATACACACTTGTTATTTTTGCCTCATATTGCTGCATCTACGTATTTGCAGCATACACCTGCAGCACCTTTGGGACTAATGACAAAAAGGTCAAGGCCAGCCTGGCGACCATGCTTGCCAAGGGGAAGTATTGTAAATATTTAGTCTCTTTCCATAATACCATAAGACATGTATTTTAAGAAATTCATCCATTATATCGTGCAATAAAAACAATTCAATGCCGGTGCACTTGTTTTCTTTATCGCACTCCATGGTTCAGCACTGCAATTCTTTGTTTATGGAACATATATAAAAGTACAGCTGGTTAATCTACTAACGTTAATCCGTAAGTGCAAATGAAAAGCAACTGGTGCACATGCATAAATAAATTCAAATTTTTTTGCTACCATATGTAAACAATAATGTAAGCTAACTTCTATAGAGCACATAGCTATGGACTTATGGCCTTATACACTCTTTGTAGACTTGTCTATAAAATGTCTGTCTATAGACTGTCTATAGATCATTGAAAATTCATGTTTGTCGACAAATGTCCGCAGAATGTTTATAGACAAAAGTGTATAGGATTATATAGTTCTGTTTTTGTAGACTAAAGTCTATGGAATGCCTATGGGCGAATGTCTATAGATGGCCGATAAACATTTCCCTAAACACATTCTATAGACTCCAGTCTACAAAAATAGAACTGTATAACCCTATACACTTTTTTCTATAAACATTCTGCGGACATTTGTCTACAAAGGTATATTTTCATTAATCTATAGACAGTCTATGGACTCAGACGTTTTATAGACTAGTCTATAAAAAGTGGATGGCCACAAGTCTATAGACTGTCTATTGACTAGTCTAAATAAATGTCTATAGACTTCATAGACAAATGTCTATAGACTGTATATAGACGTTCTATAAAAATGGGTCTAAGGGTTATCCATACTACCTTCATCGCTTCCATCTTAGCAGCACCTCTGATCTGTGCGCGTGCGGTGCTACTTGTGTGGATGAGACCCATTACTTGACCTCCTCCACGCGTACCGCGCACGTTGCGTCGCAATTGCGAACCCTCTAGGGCCTCAAAAATATTTCGCCTGACGTTTATCCCGCCTTGATACAATCAAAACGATTCCGCGCCCTGCTCCTGCAACTGGTACACCTCATCACTCTTTCTGTTTCTTCCTCTTCCGTTCCTGCTTCTTCAGCTCTTCCTGATGCGCATAGCCCCCTCCACCGTCTCACTCATGTTTCACTGTTTCATACTGCTTTTGCATGACTGTTCTTTGCCATCCGCACTGTATAAGCCAACTATGGCGGGGGCTTTCCCGTGCTGGATGGCGCTAACCGCATCCCTCATTCCCATTACTATCCGCTTTCTCTTCACCTCTGTTATCAATCTCCTTGTGTAACCCACCATTGTGTCAGAACTTTGCAGGGCACCACCCTGATGGGCCTCGTGGTCACCTCCTACTGCACACTACCCTGCTTACCAGACCACTGGCATCGAGTCGAGGCAGCAGGCGTCCGACTGAGAGGAAGGAGACACCGGCGCATGTGAAATAATGCAATAAAACAGAAGTTTTGCGGGTCCCTGCGTGGTCGTCGGCGGGTGGCCCTGGGGAGCGGTCTGGTTCTTGGTGCGGGCGCTCCTTGCAGACATTAATCTGTTTCTTTCCGGGGGCAGTTTTCCGAGTCCTTTGATAATGCCTTTTCCACCCACTAACTTGCTTGTTTAGCTGTTCATTTCTGATATTTCCAAGCTTATCTCCGCCTTGTTATTATATATTGGTTTCTTTCTCTAAATTCATCTTGGGTTGCCTCTGCAGCACCTTTTCATTTTTTTCTAATTGGTCTTTCTGCCTACTGGTCCTTTCATTGTTCGGAGACATAAAAAAGGAATGGACTGAGCGGCGCCTGTTCGAGTACCGTGACCCTCTCTTGGAATGAGGCCTGTCAGAGGCACTGGACGTGTGGTTCGTCTACACCTCCAGTTCAACACTAAGTACAGCCGGCCGTCGAGGCTGGCAGTATCAACGTGCCGTACGGCAAGAACCATGCCTCCGGTGCCATCTGTATGTGGAGGGAACACTTCCGGCGGAAGAAGAAATAATGTGACGCCATATCCGTTAAAAACAGAAGCGACGTCATTTTCTTTTCGAAAGCGCGAAATTTGTTTTGTTAGCCTGCCTTTAGAGCTATATATTCAAATGCCCCGCCATTCGACTTTTTTTAATTGCGACAGCGTGCCTTCTGGCATAAAGAAATATTTAAACAAGTAGATACACTCCAGATTCGCGGAGGAAGTCCAGCAATGTCCGGTGGTGGGGCCCCAAGATCCAACTTTCTACATCTGGCGGCCGACCTGGGGGTGGTCCACATCGAAGCAGGTGTTTCTGGCGGAGGGCATGTAGAGAAGGGCAAGTTCAGAGGAGGTGCCCAGTGTCCACCTCGCAGACAGGAGCGGGACAGAAGGGACAGGAATCGCTGATGAAGGCACGGTACTGTGCCGATTACGACCAGGTTACCGCAGGGGTGAGGGCGACACGGGGGCGTAACCTTCGTAACAAGACCTCTTCCCAGCGCGCTAGGCCGCCAGGGAGGTCGGTGCCACACGGTGGGAGATGTGCTCGTGTGGCGCGCCGAAAGTGTTCTTTTTCTGTGAGGAGCCTTGTCTCCGGAGAGGTGGGGGCCAGTTGAAGTGGACGCGAAGGTTTGTTATGGCTCGCTGCATCCACTAAGGCTTGTGTGGGATGTGCATTGCGACGTATCCATTGCACACGTACTGTAACGGATAATTTCTCCACTGTGTCCTGAATATTCGACTTTATGGGTGCTTCGAGCTTTCAGTGCGGAAAGCGATGCAGGAAAAGGCCAGCCGTACGGTTGTCGAAATCGCACCCCTGCGCAGAACATACTTTCTTTGGAGGCCGACGAAAGCTTTAGGTGTAGAGTGCTCATCCTATCGTCGGACGCCAAGCCCGTCGCCCAGCGCTGTCACACGAAAACAACTACACAATTATCTGACGGCCGTAACTCCCTACGTTTGACTGAACAGGTTAAGAAGCGATGAAGGAACCCGCGTCACCAAATTCAGACAAACTTCGACAAGCAAAAAAGCACAAAACGTGAGGGGAGCGACTTTCAACAGGTGAATTTTACGAGCGCGCCTTTCCGCTCATTTCAAGAGGTGCATTGCATTGCGGATGATAACGGCGTCAACGCCCCCTGTAATGATGGGCGCTGAAAAGAAATTTATTTGTTAATAATATAAAATTTAAATAAACTTGTATTTTCTTAACTCGTCGCGAATACATGAAGTTGACCAGGAATTTTATTTTCGTTGAATGAATCTAACTGCATCTCGCTTGAATTAAAAAACGCCTTTTTCTTTCCCATTGTTTGCTGCCTCAAAACATAGTCGCGCTTCAATCGCTGCTCCCATAACCATCCTTGCTGATGTCGGTGACCATTTTTACTGAACCGCTTTTCGCACGAAGCTTCGCGACCTATTTGGATCGACCTTGTCAGAGCCACAAAGCGACAACTACCAGCTCGCCTCCCTTCGAACAACAGCGAACCATGGGACGACCACTCAGTCTTTCTTTGACTTTACGCGTTCAGGACATTTATATTGCGTGCGATTTCTCCCTTTTTCTAAATTTAGCCTCGCGCCTTGACTATCGCGTTAAACTATCTCTGATGTGTTTCGACCATTTGCCTCGTTGTCTCGTACCTCACGAGATGTTTCTTTTTTACTAGTGCTTTTGACGAATGCTTTCTCATATCTTTCCACAAAAATATGTGATGAATTTCGCAATCACCAAGGCAGGAATAAATGACAATTCCTACCAGCCAGAAATATTTCGGAGGCCCGTACGAGCGGCAGCTGCTCAGCCTCGCGAATCGACAAGCCTGCCTGTTCGAGATCACAGCGATGTGCTGTTCGCCCATGTCGACACGTTTACGTACCTTCGTGATGTGGACCTGCCCCGACCAGCGTCGAGGCTGAAACGTGTCAAGAATTATCCTTTCAAATAGAGTGTCAGAGGAAGAGGCAAGTGGCTGTCACAACGGTATGCAAGAGGAAAAGGATACTGTGTTTGCTTTTTTCCTTCGATATTCTTCCTCCCACTCTCTTTTCACGTGACTCATTTGAATTCTCCGCCTCTATAGTGTCTGAAAAGTGTGCTAACTCAAGCAGTTTGATGTGCACATATCCGAAGAAACGGCGCTTTTGAACGGACCAGCAGCAGACGACAAACACGAGCGCTGCTAAGCTTTCGCTATACAAGTAAACATTGTGGTTCATTATATCTAGTGTCATGCGTGAGAACAGACCGATCAAAGTATAATATTGACATTACTTCGACTGGCTCTTACTTCCATCTAACTGGGTTTGCAGCGGCGCGCAGCCCTCTCACGATACAGACGAAAAATGTCTGCCCCAGTCGAACGTGCCAGCAGCTCCCAAAGCCATCTGATTAACCGCGTGATCGATTTCGTGTCAGTACTCGGTCGCGCTCCCAGATTGAAGGCACTAGCGCCTCCAAGCGATCTGAGCTGGAGAACGGTGCTTTGAATAAACCCCATGAATGTGTTCAAATCGCTAAAGTTTGACCAGCCGAATGTTAACCGCACAACGTGAGCGCTCGAAAGCGAACAGTCGAATGTACCGTCAGTTTCGCGCAGGCGAAAGCAAGGAGATCCATCTGTCGGTGGTCAGCAGAAACAGAGGCCTAGGGATACACAGCGGGAGAAAACAAGGCCCATGAGGTCATTCTCCATGAAATGCAATATACTGAAGACAGTAGGGACTCACTCACGGGAACCGCTCAATTGGCAGTTCTACTTGGAAATGGCGTTCAGTTGGAAAATCAATTAGGAATCCCTTTAGGCTAACTTAAATTGCGCGAAAGTGGCGACAACAGCGCATACTCGCACTCTGGATTCACACCATAGAAGCAGGAATAGACCTTGTCATATCATCAGTGCACACAATTGCCAATTACGCCTGCGGCAGAAGCGCGCAACCTGAAATCGTTTGAAAGGCAGGCTGCAAGGTACACAAATCAATAAATACTTATATTGTAAAAATATTTATGCATTACATTAGGTATTCTTATTACATGATGTATTATTATGTAGTATTATATTTATGTACCATGTATTACAGGCTGAGTGTTCTGCAATATTTTTTTTTCTTTTTTACTTCATTGATGTATCACAGAGTGACACGCTGAGTGTTGTGCAATATCGTGATTTGGGCGGCGACTGGCGCATTGTCAGGCGTTCAGTTGCCTTTTCGCCACCCATTTCCGCTGTACATCTGGATAAGTATGCTTGAACTAATGATGAAATAAACCACTCAAACCATTCAAACGTGACGCACGAGACACAGTATCTAAGAAATTTAATATGATTTGTGATTTTCGAGCTGGACTAGAAACAAAATATACAGACAGCAAAGAGCTACCCCTCATACCCGAGAAAACGTACTGTGATCTCCGGAACTCGGCGTCGAAAAAAAAAAAGATTTCGCGCAATGCGGAGACGCTATGGATTCACCGGAGACCCAGTAATCAAGTAATCAGGGTAGAGCTGACCGCCTGGCAGAGGTGACAAGCGCAAGTGAAGAAACAGCAAAAGAAAGAAATAACAGCAACCAAAACAGGCCTCCAGTACCTTGGCGATCCAATGACGGGCCGCACGAGTACCAGGCTCGGTGAACAGCAGATGGCCGTGTCCGCAACAACAGCCGACGCGGACTTCCTGGGACACGCCGCTGAACGCGGATACGCGAAGGCTGGCTGCGGCCAGTCCCCGTCCCGTCTACGAACCTAAGCTGGACAGGTGTGCACCAGGAGCGCAAGCCGGCACGAGTCCCGTTCTGCCGGAGCGTGACAGCTACCGAGCGATGGTGCCTTCGCCACATCAGCCGGGACAAGGTTGACACCGGACACCAGCGACGACGGACCATAGAGCGCGTTCTCACGACATCCGCGACGGATATACCAGTGCTGTAAGCGCCACGACCCTAGCGTGTAAATAATCGCCTTACAGACGTCGATCAACGTGATGGTGGGACCGCAGAACGTAATTAGGGAGGACGCATTCCGGGTGGAAAAAGTGTTGCAACATAACTTCATGTAATTTAAAGTGTGCCATGGCTATTTCAACTCGCCATTCAATCGATGTAGTGTTTTTGCCGCACCTTGCGTTCATGTGTTCATTCTGTCTGATCAGCGGACATACCAACCGCTGACGTAACGGACTGCATCATGCATAAAGGCACTGTACCACGAGGAGCAGAAGCAATTCAGAGAAGAACGTGCAGAGGTACGAGATGCGGCGAAGGAAGATGAGAGAACCAAAGCAGCTGAGCAGAGAGCGAAAGCCGCGGACAACCGTGCGTATAGGAACCTAGTGATAGAAAAAGAGCTGACGGAAAAGAAATTTCAGTTGCGCCCGAGTACCGCTGGCATAGAGGTGCGAGTTAGGAGATCAGATGCTGCACCTCAGCGGAGAGCGGAAGTGTGTTCCCAAATGCCAATCACGCCATTAGACTAAATGCGAGACGACCTCGACGCGTACATAGATCGTTTCGAGAGAATAGGAATTGGACAAAGCTGGCAGAAGAGCGGCTGGGCGACTGGATTGAGCATGTGTCTTGTGAGGAAAGCGTTGGCCGTTTCCTGCCAGATGTCAGCGACTGACGTGCTTGAATAGGACGTTGGAATCTTGCATTGTGCCACTAATCATGGGCATAACGATTGCGTCGCACTTACAAGGGGAGGCCCAATACCATTCGACTGTTGACCACACCCCGCTGTTGGTATGCGCCATGACCGAAGCAAAACGAACGAAGATCGGTACTGACATGAACAATTAGTGACTCACTTTACACATACTGGTATATCTTATATTCATACTTGAGGAAGACGAAGACGAAGTGATCTGAGCAAGCGTCGCTTCCTGCCTTGCTGCGCTAGTTTTGTCGTAGCGGAGGCTTAATTGTGCTTCTTGGACGAGAAGTCGTCCGAAGCGATGGTAGACAAGCCACCACTTGCGTCGAGCACGCCTCTTCGCACTGCGTCTCACAGGGACATATTGTAAGGCTTGCAACGTAGCCATGGAAACGTCCGGTTCCTGTTTCTCCAACAGCGAGCCAATGGACTCCGACAACGACTACACCGTCGTGGAGGGCAAGCGACTGAAAGGAAAATACCGCAAGACAACCAAAGACGTGAGTGAGCAAGGCCCCAACACCGACTTACAGGATTGCTTTTGTGCCGCTCGACTAAGAATTTAAATTCTGTACACAGACAGATTTTTAACACCTACATTGGTTATGTGTCTCCGAAAGAAATTAAAGAAGTGCGTTTCAACACCAAGAAAAATGTAGCCACAGTGGAAGTAGCGACGCAGGCCGCCCTAGAAAAATTGGAAACTGTGCGCATACTAGGACACATAGAAGTCCAGTCGTTCGCCGTGCACAGTGGTCGCACTAGGACAGGTGTTATCTCCTATGTCGTGATTGACATCAGCGACGAAGAGCTACAAAGGCTTCTGTCTTCAACAGTGAAGGTCATCGATTTTCACCGCTTCGGTCGCTTGACGAGCGCCAAGCATCTTTTCGAGGGTTACACGCTACCTGATCATGTCAAGTTGGGCTACGTGAGACACCCGGTGCGCCCTTATGTGCCCCGACCATTGCAATGTCACAAGTGCCTAAAGCTAGGCCATGTCAGCGCTGTCTGCACAGGCCAGACGGCATGCCTCCGCTGTGCCGGCAGCCATGACGTATCTTCATGCACAGTAAGGCAAACGAAGTGCTCGAATTGCGATGGACCCCACGAGGCCAATTCCAAGGATTGTCCTAAACAGAAAAAGGAGAAAAAAATACTGAACCAAATGAGCAAGACAAGTATGTCCCACAAGGAGGCGGCAGCGTCAATGCGACACCGGAGGAGACGAACGCGTCGGCGGCGTGGACAAGCTGTAGGTCCAGACGAGAGCTTCATAGCTCCAATTCCGCAGGTCCAGCAGAAGGTAATTGAATCAGCATTGATAGATCTCTCCAAACCATTGTGTCAAGCGAGCAGCGCAAGCCCGGAACCGAATGTATGGCCACGCTTACCGCCGCGCACCCGGGCCTCAGACTGTCAGCGCGAGCAAGGGCAGTGCACTCAGACATCACCATCGGACTCTGTCATCAAAGCCATGCTACGACAAATAATCGCCGCCCTGCAGCTGCTACTGTCCGGTTTAAATAAGCCAGTGGCGCTAACAGCGGCAAAAATTATGAACGCTATAGACAGTCTCTTCGCTACGTTGCAGTAACTTATACCTCTGCCCGCGAAGATGACTCTGCTGTGCTGTGAAGTGTACACAACGCATTACACAGAAACATTATGCTGTGCAGCTCTCATCATATTCACCATACCACCACCTTCCTTCCTCTTCACATCGTGTCTTTTATTTCCCAAACTCCTTCCCCAGAGTGGAGTAGCAGGCTAGAGGCATTTCACTCAGGCCGACCTCTCCACCTTTCTGCCATTGAATATATATAATATGTACATATATATATAAACGAGAAAACGGGGGGTTAACCGAGGGGCCCGATTTTTATTAGTAATATCATAAGAAGCCAACAAACACTGACACCAAGGACAACATAGGGGAAATTACTGTGCTTAATAAATGAAATAAAGAAACGATAAGTTAATGGAAATTGAAGTGGATGAAAAAACAACTTGCCGCAGGTAGGAACCGAACCCACAACCTTCGCATTTTGCGTGCGATGCTCTACCAATTGAGCAACCGCGGCGCTGTTTCCCCATCCACTTTCTTGGGTATTTATGTGTCCTAGTAGAACCCTGGAAGTGTTAGCCAGCGCCACCATTCACAGACCTTGACAGCGGACATGGAACGTCTTTTTTGCCGCAGGCGTCCCGAGAACGTGATCTTTTTGGGCGAAGGCGACTGATCAATAAACCCGCATATGCTACCTGAAGGCATCAATGTAGCCGGATTGGAGACCCTCGTTGGTAATAAACGAGAAGAAAGGGGGTTAACCGAGGGGCCCGATTTTTATTAGTCATATCATAAGAAGCCAACAAACACTGACACCAAGGACAAGATGGGGGAAATTACTTGTGCTTAATAAATGAAATAAAGAAACGATAAATTAATTGAAATTGAAGTGGATGAATAAGAAACTTGCCGCAGGTGGGAACCGAACCCACAACCTTCGCATTTCGCGTGCGATGCTCGACCAAGGTCTATGAGTGGTGGCGCTGGCTAACACTCCCATCTTTGGCAAAATGGCAACAGATGACGTTTTCATTATTTTCCTATCATGAGACCAACATCGTGCCATTCCGCTGAACATGACGATACCTTTTTCGAATTCACACCTATAGCAACTAACGCACTGTGATAGTGTGTGCGGTGTCCATAGTGCTGTGAGCTGCGCCAACGAAACCACAAACTTCCCCACGAAGGAGGAGGAAAAGATGAATGGAGCGCAGGAAGAGCATCGTGCAGCAACGCAGAAGCAAGCAGTTCCAGGCCGCAATGAGCTCGCCATATCCCGGGCCAAAAGCCCTGCTTCTGCTTAGTGACTTTACCTGTCTGGCAGCCCATCTACGGGCCACGATCCTGAGCACTTCCACCGTCATGAGTTGCACCCCGGCGCCTGCTTGATTACATTTTGGTACCAGACTGCGCATGGCCTACCGTGCCACCTGTAACTCTGTGACGAGTGGAAACCAGCGCATGGGACGAACAAAATGAAAATGAGTAAGTGCATGCGGTGGTGCGCGAAGGCGTAGCATGCGGAGAGCGCGTGCCGGGATTCGATTTCGGATGGCTCGGCAGAAGGAGCTCGGACAGGCAAGGACCTGGTGAGACGTGCTCCAGCGGTGGTCGAGACGGCTACCGGTTTGCCTTGGCGCCTGCCTGTTCATGGAGCACAGCGGGGCCAGCCCACAAACGAGTGTCTAACGGTCCACTCGGGCAGCTGTCTGGGAATCCTCGGGACCAGGGAACGGCTCCGGTCGCGGATGGTCCATCCTGTTGGCCGCGCGTGCCGCCTGAGGCCCACCGCCGTAACCAGACAGCGCTGCAGCTCGCGTCGCCACCGCCAGTGCTGACGACCCGCAGGAGCCAGCGGAACTCGCCTGCCACTGCCAGTCACGCGCACGAGCCCGAGTGGTGAGCTTCTTCCGCGCCCCGGTGCCGGGGTGCGACAGCTTCGCCTGACGTCACGGCCGCGGTCAGTCGGCATACCGTGGTGACTTCGCCGTGGTACTGCGCGTGGTTGAGTCACCCGACGAGCAGGAACGGACGCTTCATGTCGACGAGCACTATTTCGTGGCCACGGACGATTAGGTGCGCACCGCGAAGCCAATTCTAGACATGGTAAAGTATTTGTCGCACCCTTGTGTTTAGGTCTGTGTTTGAAAATGTCATGCGCGTCCTGGTATAAAGCGTATAAAGACAACCATTGTGTGTTGAGACCCTGCACCCACAAACCTCTATCACAACATCACAACCTCGTCTATCCATGCATTCGTCGTGGTGTGCCTACTCGCCGCCAGTTCCACGTCGACGTCTGACTCTAATTTTAACCCGAATACTCTCAAATCCTTCGTCTCTGCGCTTTAATAGTCTGTTAATGCTGCAGACTGCCTCATTCCTCTCGCCAACGGGGGTTCTGCCGCACTCGCCGTGACCATGTGAACCTTCCCTGACACGCAAAGCCTAATAAAAAGATATGGGAACATATATATACGCGGTAGCTAGTGCATGTCGGGATAAAAACGCAATGACGGTCCACACGAAGGATTTTAGCGCAAAGCAGGCGCTTTAAGTAGATGAGCTTGGGGCAACGGTGGACCGGCTATCATGCACCTCTACTGCGAACACGGGCTGCAAATTATGAACAGCATGGTAATCTGAACACAACATTGAAAACGCATACAGTGCTAATTGGATTAACATTTCCAAGACTTCCCCAGCGATGGTGGCAATAGAATACGGGTGGCGGGTGTGGCAGGAATTGACCTCGTAATGCCATTAGTATACCGAATTGCCGTTGGCATTGCGACAATGGTCACGCTGCAACAAAATTAACGTACGCGCGAAAAGCGCGCAACCCGGAATCATTCGAATATGCAGATTCGTTTATATGATTTCTGAACAAGAATTCCAGCGCAATTTCAAGATAGAAAAGAGCTGATCTCAACGCGCAAATGCACGATGAACTCAGGAACTCGGTGCCGATCAAAACAGATTTTGCACGATGAGGAGACCATACACCAATGCACCAGAGACTCAGAAATCAGCAAAGAGCTATGGCTCACTTTTTCGAAGTCTGAGAATTTTGAAGTTGTTATTACACGCTCTTTCAACGTATATGTTGTAACAAAGACGAAGAGGTGCACTTGGACTAGGGCGCTAGCATGGCAGGCGTTTGGACAGAAAACGACGAGGCAGAGCAAAGACGCCATTAACAAATTGGTTGCCTACGTATCCTATTCCCTTGGAGTAGAAATTTCGACCCAATTCGAAGTAATGAAGTCCTCCTCACTAAATTGTGCTGTCGTGTATCTCTCTCAAACTGTTATCTGCACAGAAATAATCTGAAGTCCTCTCCTTTGCGCTCATATTGTGGTGGTGATCGCATGATAAACCTCTTTTTTATCATGCTGCCATTTCTCAGCTTTAAGGAAAATATTTTAGCAGGACCATTTCACTGTGTTGAAGCTGGCCGTTCCCGATATTCCGTCTGGCGGCACCTCTTCTCAAGGACATTGTCATAGGGATTTCCGCGCAGTTGTTGATTACATTGTAACTGAACCAGGACAATTTAGTTGCTAAATATTTTAAATATTTGTGTTGACTTTACTAACCAAACTAATAAAATAAACAATCAACTAAGCTTACTAATCAAAATTTATTAGTGATTCTTTCTAAATTTATCTAATTACCTTGATAAGTCATCCGATTCTTAGCAAAACCAACTTACTGGGCATAAACCTGTAGGGGCGCGACTATCGCCTCCAGAGCCAGTGAACAAGAAGACAGCTCATGTGCATGTAGCGTAACAATAGAATGCGCTAGCTCGCTCGATGTGAGCGGCCGCAGTATCGGCCGCTCCCGATTCTCGCTGCCACCATGGCTGACTGGCTGGCTGGCTGGCTTACGTGACCCGTGAGACTACAGCGACTACCCCTTCGCACCGCCTCCCACAAATTGGTGACCCCGACGACCAAGCACAGCCAGCGTCAGCGCACCGACTCTACCAAGGCGAGTGATGTGGCCTCACGTGGTCCGGCAGACGTCCAACGGTTGTACATCCTACATCGACATGCGGACATCCGGCTCATACAGCTGGATGGCCACTTCCGAATCAACAAGGTTCCAGGCTCCCGCTGCACATCAGATTCCGGCTGCCACCTCCCAGTCATGACTTCTACGAGGATTTGCAGACAGCCGTCCTTGCTCACTACGGCACCTCTAGCGCTCCGTCTTATATAACAGCTAGCGCAATCTGAACCATCGCGTCATTACGCGTCTTGTCGTCCCACATCGCCGGCGTTCGCTTGTGCTGATCGTCGGCACGCGCCGGCCCCAGCATCAAACTGTAGCGCCCACCGACGCCGCAACGCAGGTCGCTTTGGTCCGCGCTCTGAAGAAAATAGTTTGGCGGCGCGTGCGCGAGGTTCGACCTCAGCACGCGTAGTGTCGTTCTAGAAGCCAGCCACGCTGGTCGCCGCAGCCGCCGCTCCACTCGCCGCCTCCGCTGTTCTCCTTAATTAAGTGAGGGATGACGGCAATGCTCACTGGCCGCCGTTACTTCCTCCTGCAGTGGTGACCCGGGAGAACGCACCTTGCACCGAGCGACACGCTGCCATGGCTCACTGGCGGGAGCCACAGTTCGACCCACCACTACCACCGTTCCGGTCGAGCTACGTCAGCGCATGGTTCGCGCAGTTCGAGGTGGCTATGGAGCTGAAGAACTGGCTCCAAGAGTTCAAATACTAGGAACTCCTCTACGTCCTGCCGCTTGATCTCCAGCTCCGCCTCAGAGTTCCGTCGCCTGGCCCGGCCCGTGCGACGAGCTGCGGCAGTCCGCCTTGCACTTCTACGGCGCTGCGTATATCGCGCTCTTCCCGAGGTTGACCGCACGGTGCGCGACTCATCTCTGCCGGTGCCCTCACGGCCAGTACCAGGCACGTCTCTTACTGTGCCTGTGGGTCATCGTCAGCCGGCCGGCGTTCTTCGCTCGATCTGACGTCTCGATCTGACGTCTCGTCGGCAGACAAATAGGCTACCGTGCGGTTCCCGATCTCATCACCTCCGATGCCACCAACGATGGCACGTGCCAGCGGTGACTTCGCCCTCCCGACGCCGGATCCCGCGTTGCACGCCAACAGGAGTCCCGAGAGGGCTACCCGGGTGTACCGCTGGGGAGCCTCGTGACTGGTCGCGAGCCACGGAACCGAGGTCCTGCCCGTGTTCCGTTCTTGGCCAGGTCCCGAGATCTTGCAGTTCCTATGCGCTCGGGAGTCTGGCGCTCTTGCAGTTCCGGCGTCTGCCCGTGTCCCGTGCCTGGCCGGGTCCTGAGATCTTGCAGTTCCTCTGCGCCCGGGAGTTTGGTCCTCTCGCAGTTCCGGCGTTGGAATCTTGAGCCACCAAGCAAGCGGCTGTCGCTGCGTCCCCGCCACACGGCCTACCCCAGCTGTCTCCAACGCATACGGCGTGTCAGCGATTTTTTCAACTAAAGTTCCTTCCACATGTGAGCAACCACCGGGGGGGGGGGGGGGGGGGGGGCATATGCCGCGACGCCCGGACTTTGCGCGTTATTCGGCGAGTGACTGATCTCCGTAGTATACCCCGTCGTAAGAGACTTGATAGGCTAGAAGATAATCTGCTAGAGAATATCCCTTGTTTATTTGTACGAGAATAGTGTGAATTATATGTCCGCCTGTGCAACCCGTCCCATTACCACCTTCGAGTCTTTTTTTTCACGTCACAGCACGTAAACAAATGTGACGGTCCACGTCAATAACCATCTCGACAACGTCGGTACCGAAGACGCGAAGCTGGCGGCGAGTCTGAAGTCATCTTACGTTGATGACTTGCTTATAGGAGTAGATACATACAAAGGAGGCCTTGACGTTTACTAACGGAAGAAGGCAATCATGAATGACTCCTGAATGAACTTCCGAAAGTGGAGAATAATAACGAGACACTGCAAGAGATTTTACTAACAAAGGAACAGCCGATAGATGGAGGCACTAACGATGGTACGGTTGTATTGGGCATGCAGTAGGGTCCAAAATAACAGTTTCGAGTTTATTCTGAAATCAGTAACCAAATACTTAACGTCAACAAAGACAAATGCAAAACAGTATTTGCTGAAGACAGCATCCAGGATCTTTGATCCTGTTGGAGAACTTTCTCCTTTCACAAAGACAGCGAAACGTCTATTTCAACTATTGTGGGTTCAGAACGTTTCGTAGGACGAAGAGTGGCCGAAGGAAATTAATACGCCTCCGAGTAAATGGTGCACGGGCTTCCTACAGCTCGGCTCGATTAGAATTGAGCGCTGCCTAAGAAGCAGTCTTCAAGGAATCACGGATACGACGGAACTCCGCATTTTTGTGGATCTTAGCTTGAGAGTATATAGTACATGCGCATATCTGAAGGCCAACAAGCTGCAAAGCGAGTCTTACTGCACTCACAGCAGCAAGATGTCGCATTGCACCAATGAAAACGCTCACGTTGCTGAAATTGGAACTAATGGGCATAGCTAACGGAGAAAGTTTGTTGAAGTATATCCGATCTGCGTGGGATTTCTGACAGTTTCCGTGTGTTATGTGGACTGGCTCTACTATTGT
This sequence comes from Dermacentor andersoni, assembly GCF_023375885.2. Classification (NCBI taxonomy): domain Eukaryota; kingdom Metazoa; phylum Arthropoda; class Arachnida; order Ixodida; family Ixodidae; genus Dermacentor; species Dermacentor andersoni. The sequence goes on from NC_092818.1 coordinate 60,476,696, forward strand.
TCTCAGTTGAATCCGAGGAAGCGCGGATAAGCTGAACCAGTTCGCTAAGAATAGAGCGTGAAAAATTTCAAGTGTAACAATCCCCGAAGAATGGCATTACTGCCCAGGACAAGATAATCCGGCAGACATGTTCACACGCGACTTATCTGCAAAGACTTTTTTGGAAAGCCGCATTTGGCGGAGGGGTCTAGAATGGCTCATGCGAGTGAGTTCAGAACGGCCTGCAGAACCAACTATAGCATCAGAGCGAAAAGTCGAACTAAGATCCGAGTCTACAGTGTTTAATGTCCTCATACAAGTCCAAAAATAAGGTGACACGTTCATCGATTTAACTAGAATCAGTGATTTACAGAAGTTACTACGTATCACTGCGCTGGTATTACGGTTTGTTGGTAGATGCCGTCATACTCGAAAACCTTGCCAAGAAAACTTTTTGCAGGAGGAATCAGGCACGCTGAAGAATTATGGATTCTTCGGGTTCAGAAATAAGTTTTCTAAGATATCTGTCAATTGCCGCGCGTAAATGCTATTAACAATAATTGTGCGCCGAGACATCTGCATGCACTCTTTGTTCCCAAAGGAGAACTTCCCCTTGCAATGTGACTTCAAGAGATGGATAGTACCTACCAGAAGAAACACCCTGTCATTCGTCCCTATAAACATCCGTTTACAAGACTGATTATGACAGATGCAGACTGCCGTGTTCCACATGGTAACGTATCAGGCAAGAGGCCAAAACAGTAATGAACGCCTATTTTTAGTGAGAAGAGCACAATGCAAAACCGGCACATGTGAAGTATGTTCCTATGACCGTAGGCAAGATCGGAATGTCTCGACCTTTCGAAGCTGTGGGAGTAGATTTTGCAGGCCCGCTTTACGTAAAACAAAGGGAGCTTGATTCTAGCACCACTAAGCCTTTTTTTACTAGAGCGGTGCACCTTGAACTGACAAGTGGCCTCTCAAAAACGGTCTTCCTCTTTGTATTTCGCAGATTTCTATCGGGCAGAGGAGTTCCTCTATCTATTCTGACAAAGCCCTGGCATTCAAAAGAGCATCACGGGACTTGCAAAACTTGTGGAGCGTTATGAATGGCTCACCTTTTGCCACTTTCCTTGTTTCCCATCGCATCTAATGGAAGTTCATTGTAGCGAGTACAACATGATAGGGAGGATGGTGGTAGAGATTTATATCGTCAAGGAAGTTGGTGCTACGCAAGACACTTGGAAAACACACGCTCGATAGCGAAACGCTAACGGAATTACTGGTGGAAGTCGAGGAACCCAATGCCTTATGATGCGTTTGGCCATTCGGAAGAATAGCTGAGGTCTATCCTGAACGTCACGGATATGTACAACCTGTCGAGTTCAGACTCAGGACAGAAAGTTAACAAGATTTGTGCAAAAACGGCACCCACTAGAGATGACATCTATTTCTTCGGGCCGGGAGAGTGCAGAGAAGGAAATGCTATAATAAAAAATGGGTGTTCGTCGAGAAAGAAGGCGGATGAGGTTTGATAGGGCCCTCGGTGTACGAATCAGTCTCGCCTTGTTTAATACTGATCGTGGTGCTTTAACAACGAAGCGTCGTCGCACTTGCAGAAATTCGCCTAGACTACTCCAACAAGTGAGTGCTCTCTATCATGTATATTATAGTAGGGTGGATATTATGTTGATCGAGCTTAGCATGTGAAAGCCCATTCCAGTTCAGTGCGTTGGGAATAGTCGATGAAATTCATTTTTATAAAGAATATATGGCTACAAAAGCCGTTTGGGGCACTGTTCAATTTCTCAATGGTGCAGAGCTTCGCCTTGCAAAGTTTCAAATAAATGCCAATATCGTGCCTGACCACACAAACCGCGCATGATAATTATGCATAAATCTGCTCCACGCCTTCTCTGACTATAGCGTTCTTCGCATTGCTTTTCAGTAAATCAAACGAGAAAACTGATTTTTTAAATAAGAAAGCTGCGTGTCGTTTCATTCAGTAGGTATATTAACGGTGAGAACAATTTTCATAGCTCATCGCTCACCTCAATATTTGCTCGTTGCAGAAACAATTGCGACCACTTGATGCAACAACGAGTGTTTCCGGGGCAGCTGCAGCTAGCAAGATATAGTCGGCTGCCCCTGTCATTGTGGTATGATGCGCGTGACGTCGGACTTGGGTTGAGACGTGTCGACGATTGCAACACAATCATTGGTCCCGGAAAAAGAATAGCAGACAGGCGGCGGAAAGCTGAAGAGGGAGAAGGAAAAAAACAGGAGCGTGAGCTGCGGGGTCTCTCGAAAGCTGCCGACAAGGAGACGGCGCCGGTTCGTGGAGCGAGAATAAGAAAAGCGTGCCTAGGCAGAGCCAGGAAGCAGCCCTGCTATTCCAAGGGACCGGACTGTTCAGGGGATGTCCACGGACGACGGTCCACGGTCGAGCTGAGCCTGATGGATGGAGCCAACTGACCGGTCACGCGAGAGGACCCGGGCCTACCGCCCAACCTGGGCCCCGCTGACCGTTGCTGAGCGCTGCTTCTGCTCCCCAGCCCGACCGACGCTTCCCGACGAGCGTGGCTACGACCCGTGCGCCAACCGTTCTTAAGTTCTGATCCAGCATCCGATCCTACTGACGTCGCCCGGAGAAGGCAGCTGAAACCCGTTCATCGACCGTGCTGGTCGCGACCATGCTGGCCAGCGTCTACAAGGGACCCGGCCATCTGGTGCGACGCAATTTTTTCCAGGTGAACCCACGTTTGCACGATCATTGTGCGTCTCACTTATCGCGTCGTTAATGGGCGAAGTGAAACGTGCAGAGGAACTGCATAGGTGTGATCGCGCTGCTTGTTGATTCTTGCCAGCTATAACGACGTTTTATTCCGAGTGTTCCTGCATGTGCTGTAAATATAGCTTATTCAATCTCATGACGCGAGGCCCATACCGCGTCCGGTGTCACGCGGGTCTCTGCGGAAGACTACAACCTCATCGCTCTCGTCGGAGGTCAACGCCCACGCTGCGTCGGAACCACGCAGGCCAACGTCCTTTGCCACGTTGGGCCGGAGTCCGACACAACTGGTGACGGCCAGAACGTTCGTTTGCTCGTGACGTCGCGTTGGTTGGTCGAGCGGAGGAACAATATGTAGTTGAGGGCTTGTTTGTTTTTTATGTGTATAGCTAGTTTATGGAGTGTATCGTGTGTGCATAGTGTTTATAGCGTGTCAGGGTAGTTTGGTGTGTGTTCTTTCTTTCGTAATTTTTTTTTCGAGATAAATGTTCGCTAACATATTTGCATTGTGTCTCTGTCCATTTCTGGAGCGCTGAAATTCGTGACAGCCTTTCAGAACCAATTCGGAATTGCACTATGGTCTTTCCTGGAGCTTCACAATGTATAATAAAGGTCCACCATTGTAGAGCACGGCGACAAGTATGCAGTTGAAAAACAAGGCATTTGTATTGGTTCGAGTGTCGCACGCCTTGTTTCAGTCTTTGTAATTTTTCAATTTTCTTTTTCTTTGGTGTTTGCCGAGCCGCTGTTTTTGCGACTGCCGAAATGGACGTGGAATCTGCCCATACCTTCCAGGTTGACTGCAGCCGCTCCAACAAAGCGCTCTGGCCACTTGAGCGACGCCAACGGCGGGGACACGCTGATACCAGTGACGAAAGCTCGGATGAAGGTGACCATGTGCCCGTGACAACGCGTAAAGGTAAAGGACTGCTTACGTCCTCTCCTTTAGCAAGTAAGGATACCATGATTACGCGAAAGCAAACGGTTCACACTATCTTTGTTGTACTGGTGAATGCTGCTGATGGCCTGAAACGACTTAATCGTTAAGCCAGGTCTGTGTATCTTGAGCCCTCGCTCCGAGACAAATCACAGGTGTGGTCAGGATAAATGGTCGCAAGAAGGTTCTCGTAACCTGCTGCCCTGGATGTACTGAACAAAGTCAATGTATTGGGGGACATCAATGTACGTTCTTACATACCAGACGGCAAGGACTCCGCGGCTAGTGTTATTTACGATGTCGACACTTCTATCAGCGAAAATGACCTTCCGATTCTCATCATGCCGGTGACGTAGGGTTTTCTCATACTGCAAGCCCATCGTCTTGGCAATTCGCGATGTGTAAAAGTTGTCTTCAAAGGAGACTTCCTTCCATAACAAGTCAAAGTTGGTCATTTTAGACATGAGGTGCGGCCGTCTGTGCCAAGACTACGTCAGTGTCGCAACTGTTGTTAAATGGAACACGTCAGCGCTGCTTGTACGAATTGTGTTGTGTGCTCGCGATGCTCAGAGTCGCACAGTAAAGACGCCTGCCATGCAGAACATCAGAAGTGCAGCAATTGTCACGGCCTTCACGATGCATCTTCATAGGTTTGCCCAAACATGAAGAAGGAGATCCAAGTGTTGAAGCAAATGGACAGAGACGGTTCCACCCACAGGGCGGCTGCTGCCAAGGTACGGCGTCGGCGCTTTCGTCGCCGGAAACCTACTAGGAAACCTGCTGCCAAAGCTAGCGATGCGCGTCTCCCACGGACTGTGCCCCCACCACCACAAGCGCCAAGCAATGCCAGCAACAAGCACCCTGAGAAGGACACCCTGAGACGGACACAAGGACAGTAAAGGGACCGCGTTCACCGCGAATAATCTAGGAAACACTGCGGTGTCAAGACATTCCCGACGGACAATCTGTTCTTTGTACAGGAGCTTCAAGCAGCTCTGGCAGCATGCAGTCGTTCATCACCTGGACCTGATGGTGTCACTTACATGGCTCTGTGTAACATCGATCAAACAGCTCGGCGTGTCCTTCTAATCATATACAACGACTTGTGGTGCAACGGATTGGTTCCTCCCTCGTGGAAGTCCAGCCGTATCGTTCCTATGCTCAAATCAGGTAAATCTCCCCTGAACTTGGCCTCCTATCGCTCCATCGCACTCGCCAGATGTTTTGGAAAAGTGATGGAGGGGATGGTACTGGCTTTATATCCATATCGAACAATACCCTGATGCTATGACCGGCTTTCGGCGTGGATGGTCTTTTATAGATCACGTGGCTGACCTTGTCTGGTCTGTATAGCAACAAAAAAGCCTAAAGAGATTAGCTGCGGCAACGTTCTTAGGCGTGAAAGGCACATATGACAATGTAGTGCATGAAGCTATTCTGGATGCCTAGCAGAACATTGGATTCGGTGGCCGTGTCGACCAATGGATTGAAAGTAATACGAAGGACAGGCCTTTCTTTGTACAAACAGAAGATTGTACAAGAACGTAACATTGTATTTGTCGCGGTGTGCCTCAAGGTGGAAGTCCAGATCCCCACTCTAACCTTGCTGATGTAATTCCGCGCTCCGTGCATTTGTCGATATACGCAGACATCTGCATTTGGGAATCAGAGGTGACGTGTCTACATGTACGTGCCAGGCTTTAGAGAGCGGCTACATTGACGTCAAACTACCTTCAAGGACCGACTAGAGCTGTCATCTGAAAAGTGCTCGCTGATAGCCTTCACGCGCAAGGCGATAGCCCCATACGTCTGTGATAATATCATCATCATCAGCCTGGTTATGCCCACTGCAGGGCAAAGGCCTCTCCCATACTTCTCCAACTACCCCGGTCATGTACTAATTGTGGCCATGTTGTCCCTGCAAACTTCCTAATCTCATCCGCCCACCTAACTTTCTGCCGCCCTCTGCTACGCTTTCCTTCCCTTGGAATCCATTCCGTAACTCTCAATGACCATCGGTTATCTTCTCGGTTATTCCATCGGTTTTTGACCATCGGTTATTCTTGATTTCAACAAAGATATCATTAACTCGCGTTTGTTCCCTGTGATAATATATGGTACGCGGAAGTGGGAAACAAACATATGAAGGCAGTGCGCCGTGCCGTGGCAAAGAGGACACCGACTCTTGGAAAATATCCGTGAGTGGGTATGTGCGAAAGGGCCCTCATCATCATCATTGACACAGATTTGTGAGCGCCGACAGTGGCGCCTCAAAAAATGTGGCGCGAGAGTGTTGCCCGTGGCATGGGCACTGCGCGAGGTTCGACGTTCTAGGGCAAAGAGCTTCCTCGCTGGACGTCCGTCCCATAGGATCTGTCGCCACCTGCGTCACTACGTCTGCACCCGAATCAACGCTGTCACCAGCTGAGAGGCTACCTCGCCCAGTTCGTCCGCTGGGCAACTGGTCCAGGGGGCCTGGCAGTCCTGAGCCTGGCTCAACGAGCGTTCGGGTGAGCGGCCACAGGGCTATCCCGACAGCTGTGGACGTGATGCTGCTGTGTACTCCCGAGCGCAAACCCCACGGGCGGGAAACCGGGCACGCGGAGGCTCTGGTACATCGACTGTGGCGCAGGGCCACCTGAGCTCCACGAGGCGGTCTGACCCTGCTGTCCCACACTCCTGTCCGACACCGGTTCCACGACGTCTCCGACATGGCGACACCTGCTTCTGCATGAACTGTAGGCAGATTACGCCTGCCTAATCCTTATATTATATATATATATATATATATATATATATATATATATAGCTTCATGTCTTCTAGAATGTATTTTGGGGAATTGTCGCGTGTGTGTGCCGCTTCAATGTGTTAAGTACGTCCAATACAAGTCCGATGTGTGTTTGTGCTTCTGCGTGCTGCTGCTGTCTCTTTCTGGAGTAATCCTGTACCTAATAACATCACAACGTCATTAAAATCAGTGAACAGACTATTAGTTATGAAAATATCCACTGCTTTTTGTGAATAATAAGAGATCGCGACCTGTCCTGAAGCGCTTATGTTGTCTAAATGAAAGAGAAATTCACCATGATCACCCACGTGCTGATTTCTTGCTGGAAAATCGCGGGTTGCATCTCTACTAGCGATGCTTCAACTTTGTACTCTTCCTCGGGTTCATGCGCTTACAGCTCAGCTATGCTGGGCAGGACCCGAAGAACAAATGTACATGTCCTCTAGTCGATGCAAGCTCAAGCACTGAGAATATGCCTTGGCATTCCGAGATGTGCAGCTTCAGCACGGACTGTCGTCATCGCGCGTGATCACCCAATCACAACATATATTCGCGTCGATGCCTTAAGAATGCACATCAGGCATTTCACCCGGATACCATCCCAACACTTCACCTCACTTCCTGCTTCTAAGCCACAGTGTACGTTCAGCGAAATTATTGTTTCACATCGTTCAGTGCTCCCTCGAATTTCCCGCTCGCAGCAAGACAAACGTTACAGTTGTGGTGCCTACATCCCCTCGAAGTACTACTAACCATTTCTGGAATTTAAAAAAAATATACGATCGTCATTTTTAGCCCATAAAAAGCCACACTACTGCTCCTGCATGAGAAACACATTCGACGCCTTCACATTTACACGCGTGGTTCCGTTTTTTCTGCAAGCTCGGCAAGAGCAGTGGTTATTCCCGCGAAGCCCGTCACCATAAAACTTATGACATCGCATTTTACTCAACAAGATCTATCCGGAATTCTCCACTCCTACAACATGTCATAAATGCAACGCCACCATAGATCTCTCATATAATCTGGCGTTACTCCGTGTTACGCAGCGACAAAGAGGACACTGAAGAGCGGGGGAACGCAGCTCTACGCAGTCTCGTAATACAAGAACAGCTATGGGCAGTCGAACGGGCCCGCGAAACTAGCCTTTCGGTCCCAATGTGGGAGCGGCCCGCTTCGGGCTAGGAAACTAGCGGGACCTAATGGACCTCAATAAGTTTTTCCATCCTTCCATCCGTCACATTTTACCAGATCGACGGCTGCATAACTCTCCGCCTTACATGCTGCTCTAGAATTCGTAATTGAAGAACCGTCACAGAAATGGTCAACCTTCTCCGACTCCAAGGTCGCTCTCCAGTGCATCATGTCACCGTTTCGTCATGGACCGAATCAACAATGAGTTGTCGACATAGGACTTATTCATCACCAGGCAATAGAGAAAAAATACAACGCAGTTTATTTGTGGATACTGGTCATTGCTGTATTTACGGAAACGACTGTGCAGATGAGGCCGCTAGATCTGCTCATGATGGCCTCGACTGTGTAGCTGCTATACCGTCATCCAGAACACGCAGCTACAGGGCTTCGTTCGCTCGCACGTGAACTTACACTTGCACAGTGGAACTCGATGGAATTTACGAATGCTCGTGTGCACAATTTGGATCCGAATCTACGGCTACGTCATCCGTCAGGACTATCTAGAGCTGAGGAGACGCTCCTGTGGCGCTTGCGCTTTGTCGTGGTCTTTACGAATGCTTACTCATTTCGCACTGGAATGGCCAACACCCTTACATGCGACAACTGTAGCTGGGAGGAAAAAATTGCCCGCCTACTATGTGAGTGTCCCCGCTTCAGTGCACCCAGAAAAGAACTTTCAAGAGTATTAGATAGGCTTGACAACTCTTTCCTTTCCCTCCATCTGATCTTTTTATTATTATCAAACCTTGATCACGATCGCGAATTCCGCTGTCATTTCTTTGCACATTAGTCTCACGGCGGCTTTTTGTTTACATGACAAAATTTCGCAGCGCTGAGATGCTCATCTGGGTTTGCGCGATCATTTCTGCTTTTCTCTGCAAAATGATCAACACCTAGTTAGGGGTAGTAACACTGATTCTTGATTCATCCTGCGGCTTTTCTCTGGAGAGGCCGCTCGTAGATACGCCTGCACTCACTTCTAGTTCATTTATTTCCTCCAACTTTGAAGTTCCAAGTTCGCGACCCGTACTTGCAGGTTCGGCACATTATCAAACCGTTGAAAAAGAACTACTTCCACGTTCCGCGCTACGAAAGCGCTGGTGGTGTTCTAAGGCCCACAAGCTTTAACTAATCTTCGTGAAAAGGTTGTGAATCGGTGTGTGTTTCGAGTGTATGTGGTATTTGTGCGTATCCTGGCGTTTTAACCTTTTCTTCCGCACTTAACATGTTTTTTACCCTGCAATGTTAATAGTGATTATGTTAGAGTAGAGTTGCAGAAGAAATTGTGGCGACAATGGCGATGTTCACTGGATCTGGTGTTCTAATTTCCAACCAGGTAAACATCGCCACACATATCATTCACAGTATATTTAAAATGCGCGCTCAGGAAGTGCCTCCGACTCTACGATATGGAAAAAAGAACACTCATAGCATGAATCATTCATCGGACTCGCAAAAACAGGGCCACGTTCCCGAACTTGTAAGAGCATGAAGATATTGTGATATTCCTTGTAAATATTTTGTAAGCATATTTCGAGCTTTTCTTTTCCTTGTAACATCTTCTCGCGGAGGTTGCGGGCTCAAGAGCAAGACGCTCTTACGCAGCGGGCGCTCCTTGGCTGCGTCTCCAATACCATCTCAAGGCGAGAATGCATCGGGCAATGCATCGGGCACGTCGTTAACCGCGTTCGCTGTCCTTATGGCACAACCGTACGACTCGAGAATCTTTTCCGGCAGTGACAACACCGATGCTCAACATTCGCTTCAGCTGTACGAACGGGTGACCGCAAGCAACCACTGGGATCAGACCATCATGCTAGCTACCCGATATTCTACTTCGTGGGACCGGCATGCGTTTGGCACGATAGCCATGTGGAGAAACTAGCCAGCTGGGACGTGTGTAAACAAAATCTCAAGGATACGTTTGGCAAGCCCATACCCCCGAAGTCCGCGATACAACTGCGCTCTTCGTCATGGAAGATTACTTGACGAAGTGGGTCGAGCTATTCTCATTGCATACCATGAATGCCCAAAGTATCTGGAACTACCTAATGCATATGTTCAAACTACAGGGCCGACCGCTGTCATGACTCCCGGCACAGGCACTGTTTCTAGCGCCCCCGACTATCCTTGCCAAGTAGCGAGACCGTCCACCTATACAATCCAGCCTAAGCAGGCGTCTCTGTTTTGGCCCTACAGGGCGCACGGTCACAACGTGGACAATCCTGGAGTATAGGCCTGTCACAGCTCATGGTTGTCTCTCCCATGAGAACTCCAGTGCTGTCCAAGTCAAGGATCTCCACAAGCCTTTGTCGTGCCCTTCGGTGGCAGAGCCACCAGCAAGAGCCACCGCCGCCTTCATATTGCCCCGGTGAACTGGGACGCCTTTGCCCGTTGTGCCACGTCACGGAGCTTCACGGGAACACCCATCAGGCGCGGACCGCACTCGCGCAGCCATTGCTCGAGCTCAACAGATTTTGAACAGTGATCAAGCAATCCAGGTAGCGCTGTCGCGGCTGCACCATCCTCATCTACGCAACCCCAAACAGGATCCTGAAGGCACTGTAATTGACGTGACCAATAAGGACCGCTAGACACCCTTTTACATCTTGTTCGCCGGCAAGGCGGGATAGGGAGGAGGGTGGGTGCCCGAACGAGGCCCCGAACGCTGGCGGTGCGTGTTAAGGACGCAAACCTGGCAGGAAGAGCCAGGCGTCCTCGTAAAATGTAAAGACTTTCTTCTTCTGATCCCGACGTTGCTCTTTGGCGGCTTGTCCAAGTTTCGGAACCCACGTCCCTACAATTTCCGCCTGATATCACGGTATAGAACAGGTGAAAAATAAAACATATCCTATCACAAAAAAAAACGGCACTTCATGCGTAGAATGCCGTGCTTGCGCCAATGACCTGGCCTATGCTGACGACGATGAAGAGCGGCAGAGTCAAGCGAATGAAACGAATACACGCGTCCGTGTGCAAACGTAAATGTGGTCGGTTTCTGCTTTCTGACGAGGCCACATCTTGCTTTGCTATAGTGGCGACATAGAATCACAGAGCATCGCGTTCCACGAGTTTCCGCTGGGACCCCGCCGAGCACCATCTCTGACCTCTACTATCAGCACAACACTTCTGCGCGAGAAAACCCATGTTCTCTGGCTCCTGGAGCAACCACCATTTCCGCATTTGTTGTCGGGAAACGCGACCACCTGGCTCCTAAAGCTCTGTGGCATCTCGTCGCAGCAGAAGAGGTAGTCCAGTGCGATAGCTATGCTTCTCCAGCTTTGCCCTGTGGTGTCCCACCTCCTGGGCCACAGGCTTGCGACACGCTCTGGGCCTCCGTGCTAGCACAAACCTGAAACAGCATTGTTGTCAATTCATATGCCCGCTGTCATGAAGCCAGGACGCTGCGCACTTTCATTTATCACAGCACTGGTGCTCCCGACAGCCGCGTCGAGTCCGCCCCACATTACGATCACTCCTAGCGATCTGCAAAGTCGTGCATTAGCTCAGTACTTCTGAGATTCAAGGGCGACCACAGCAGAACTTAGTACGGGACATTTGAGAGGCCCGTGCTGGCGGGCTACACCCACCTCACGTTGGTCTTTGCTGTCCAGCACAGGGCCCCCCGAAGACGTCTCATGAGAACTATCCAAAGTAAAAAAAAATGGTTAGAAGTTCTCCGATGATAAATAATATTTGATCGATTTTATCAGGCCCCCGCTTCTGTTCCAACGTATTGTTACGTTGCAGAACTCATACATAACGTTGTATTTACAACATTTACAAGAAAGACAACGATGCATAAACAAAACGGCTGTCGAGACCGATTCCTCCTCTACGCGTCAAATCGTCTTCTTCTGACTGGCGCCACTAATGGTTGCGCCGTCATACCCCCGCCTGTACAGGCGCCGTCTCGGCTTTAACTATAAGGGAGGTGAACTCGCGGCAAAGTAAGGCTTCAGTCGGGACAGATGCACAACGTCCGCGTGTCCGCGGGGACACGCGAGTCCAATGGAGTAATCTCGTAGTTCACATCGCCAAGTTGACGCAATGTCGTGTATGGCCCTGTGTACCGCGGCAGCAGCTTCTCAGACAAGCCGACGCGGCGACATGGTGTCCATATGAGGATAATGGAGCCAGTAGGAAATCGAACGTCCCAGTGTCGGCTGTCGCTTCGGATCTTCTGCGCGGCCTGAGACTCCGTGAGCCGAGAGCCGGAAATCCGGCGTGCCGTGTGAGCCCGGACGAAGACGTCTTCAGCATATTCAGTGGGAGCGTTCGTCGAGGAAGGAAGCAGTGTGTCAAAGGGCAAAGTAGGGTGGCGGCCGAAAAGAAGGTAAAAGGGCAGAAAAGCCAGCGGTCTCGTGACGGGACCAATTATAGGCAAATGTCACGAAGGGTAATGTGCTCTCCCCAATCAGAGTGGTCGTCAGAAACGCACATGACAGCATTTCGCTCAACGTGCGATTCAGCCGCTCCGTCAGTCCGTTTGTCTGGGGGTGGTAGGCGGTGGAAAGCTAGTGCTCGGCAGCAGAACAGGAGCGAAGAAGGTCATGAACTACTCGGGCCAGGAAGGTGTGGCAGCGATCAGTGAGGAGGATGACGTCATGTAAAAGGAAATCTGTCACCTTAGTAGCACAGCTTGTGCGCAAAGCTCGCGGGATAGCGTACCGGGTCGCGTAATCGGTCACTACAACGACCCACTTACTGCCAGATTTCGACGCCAGAAAAGGGCCGAGAAGATCCGAGACCGAAGCGAGAGAATGGTTCTGAGAGCACATCGATGGGGTTCACAGCAGGGTTTTTGCGGCGATGACAGCGCACAGGCTGCAACGAGCGTTGCAGAGAGCGGTACAGGCCTCACCAGTAGAAGCGGCGCCGCACGCGGTCGTAAGTACGCGAAACGCCGAAGTGGCCTGCAGTAGGCGCGTCATGCAGCTGCCCAAGAACTGATGTCCGGAGATGGCGCGGTACGAGCAAAAATTCTGGTCCTTCAAGGCGTAAGCTGCGACCGTAGAGAACGCCGCCATGGAGCACGAACATGCGCAGCGTGGGCTCCACATGTCGTGTCCGCATGAGACGATCGATGAGAAACACGTAAGCAGTCATCACGCCGTTCTTCAGTGCCGATATCCTGCCGACCAGAAATGGCCAGGACGCAAGAGTCATTGTCATGCGCATCATATTAAGGGCGGTCGTCAGGATCACGGGAGAGGCAGTCCGCGTCCTCGTACAAACGGCATGGTTTGTATGAAACAGCAAATGAATATTCTTAGAGCCGTAGCGCCCATCTACCCAATCGCCCAGTGGAATCTTTGACGAGAGCCAGCACAAGGCATGTTGATCGGTAACCACAGAAAATGTGCAGCCGTACAAGCTGGGGCGGAATTTAGCAACTGCCCAAATTAACGCCAGACACTCCCGTTCGATAATCGAAAAACTCCTCTCGGCGAGTGACAGGAGGCGGCGGGCGTATGCAATTACGCGTTCTGCTCTACGCTGCCGTTCAATAAGCACAATTCCGTGGCCACTTGCACCCGCGTGAAGTTCAGTGGTGGCAGCTGGATCATCATAAGCCAGCAATGGGGGAGTAAGCGTATGAGGGCGGAGAAGGCTTTGGGTTGAGCAAAGCCCCATGTGAAAGCAACGTCCTTCTTAAGTAAGTCGGTGAGTGGACGAGTGATTTCCGCGAAATTCTTGATAAAACGACGGAAATACGACCATAGCCCAACAAAGCTTCTTGCGTCTGCTGCGGAAGACGGAACAGGAAAGTTCTGGAGAGCGCGAATCTTGTCAGTGTCGGTTTGAACACCAGCGGCACTGACGAGATGGCCAAGGAAGGTTGTTTTACGACGTCCTAAGTGACACTTGAATGTGTACAGTTGCAGGCCGGTGCGTCAGAAAACAGCAAGAATAGCCGATAGACGCGTTAGATGACTCGTGGAAGTTAGTGCAAAAACTATGATATTGTCTAGATAACATAGACATGTGTACCATTTATAGCCGCGAAGTAAGGAGACCATCAATATTTCGAAGGCTTCCGGGGCATTACAAAGGCCGAACGGCACAACTTTGAATTGATAGCGGCCATCAGGTGTCAGGTGTTACGAATGCAGTTTTCTCACGTTCCATATTATCTACCGAGATTAGCCAATAGCCTGACCTTAGGCCTATCGATGAAAAGTACGCCACAATATCCACGTCACGTCATCTGATGATGATGGTCGTTGTACTCCTAGCTTGTCGTCGCAAGAAGATGTTGCAGCTGTGTTCGGAAGACGTGCAAACGGCGTTGCAATGCCGCGGCTCTTGGCCTGCTCAGAGGATGGACACTCTGTTATGATATGCTGTATTGTTTAACAATTTTTGCACATGAGCAGGTTGAAAGCATCATCAGCGATGGCCTTCAGTACATGCCCAACCTTGTGTGACTCAGACACATTGTTGTCGGCCTTACGGCACTGAGCCAGCACGTCTTGCATGTAAGAGACGTGTGATTCTGTGGACGTCTGGGCGCGGGTCACTAGTTCTGTCTTAGCTGTTCTCTTCCGCCCGGCGGGACGGCCGAAAAAGTCCATCAGCTTCTGTTTGCACGTGTCCCAGTCGTTAAGCTCATACGTCCCAGTCGCCACGCTCATACCTGGCGATCCAGTCTTTCACGTCGAGGTGGTCTGTGCCACAGAACGTTCCTGGATCCCGTGGCCGAGCCAGCACAATTGTCGGGTTTTTAGGCGTTGATTCGGGCCGCGCCATGTGGGGTCTTGTTTCGTTCGTCATGTTGTCCAGTGCGAGGTGACGACCACTGCGGAGCTCCGTTGTTGTTTCTCGTGGGTACTCCGCACCTCTATCCAATTTGTCAAATATAAATGATGTATTTACGATATTTACAAGAGAGACAACGATGCATAAACAAACAAGATGGCTGGCGAGTCCCATTCCACCTCTACGTCACATCGTCTCCTTCTGAATGGCGCCAGTCCTGGTTGCGTCGTAACAATATCAAAACAGAACACGGGCGGGCACAAAATCAAAGGTAAAAAAAAGTTATGCGAATCCCGCGCACTGTGAGAATCGACGTAAACGAAGCTTTCTGTACTGTTCGATTTGATCGACAATAGCTAGGGGTGATGTTGACAGTGCATTTTTTTTGCATCGTTTAGTCCACTGCAAGAGTGGCTAGTTCATGTTAAACTTCACCTCACGTACACCACTGCTGTTTGTCTGCCTAGTGCACACACCACACAGCGAGACGTAATTGCTCGAGGAGGCATTGCTAACCTCCGAAAGGTTCGAAGTATCACTGCCTCAACGGCACATCGCATCGTGGTCAAAGTGTTGAAAGGAAATGTTAAGTTCGGGAGCTACTATCTAAATAGATGGCAAAGCAGAAGTCACGTCTCACACAGCACGAGCTAGAGCATTTACGGGCGCTTGCGTCACGAGCGGGAGCGTGTCAGTTTGTCCCACAGAAATCTTTTTTTTTTCTCGGCACCCACGGCCCCGCATTTGCTGAGGTTTGTGGCATTTGAAAGAAAACGTGAAAATCTAAGAACTGCTGCTCGCGAATTTTTCATTTAGGCCGCAAACATTTTAATAAAGCTTGTTGAAAATCTCAAATTTGAAGCCGCGCAGCGTGAGAGCGAAATCCTTGTGGTCGTCTCAATTGCGTGACGACCGGCTCAAAGTACGCGCTTTGCACCGGCAGTACCAACGGGCGCGTGATCCACCCCTGCTCGAGCTTTTTCGGGGAGCATTACCCCACCGCTTTCGCTGCTAATAAACGCAATATTAGACAAGCTAAAGTACCAGCCGATCGGGCACTGTGTCACGATATCACGGCGAGGAACGTCTTCGGAGAACATTTCAAAGTGGCATTGAAAAGCTCCGATCCGCTTTAAACCTTCCCCCGCTAAAAGGCCTGAATGACACCTCCACTGCCTCTCTTTTAGGCTGGGCAGCTTTTTTACTGCGGAAGCATGTCGCCGCGGATGACCCCACAGCCGATAGCGAGTGTCATCATCCATTCGCGCTGTAGCGGGGTGTTCCTATCCTGCGATACAGGATGACTACCCTATGCGGAATTTGAGCGTGCGGTGTATCAAGGCAACTCGCATGCCGCGCCAGGGCTGGACGGGCTCACCCGCGTAAAATGTTCGTGCGAAATTTATATCACTTATATCCCAGTTTCTTTTTAACCAACTTTAATACAGCGCTCCGACTGGGCCACTTTCCATCTTTTCGGAAGGTATGTCGCATAATTTTCTTTACAATACCCGGTCGTCCCCCTCACCTACCTTACGTTTACCGGCCCATAGCAATGAATTCTCTGTTTAGCAAGGTGTTGAAACGCTTACTAAATTCTCGGTGTATTATTATTATTTTTCAATCACACGACCTCATTGAAGCCTATCAATGCGCGGAGTGCCCCTCTGGCCCAGCACGCACTTAAACAAGGACTTAGTGTGCTGAAAGCCGCAAAGACGCCGACTGTATTAAATTCCCTCAATTTCACTGGCGCATTCGACAGTGTCTGGGATGATGCCCTCCTCTTTTCCCTATGTCAGCACTGATGCCCCGCGAGGCGTTATCACTTCCTGAAGTCGTTTCTGACGGACCTCAGGGTGGTGTCTCGCAAAATGCGGGAGATCCATCGGCGCGCCCATTCATTGTAATTCCGCAGGGCTCGCCGATCATCCCCTTGCTATGGGAATGTTGTAATTTATTCATTCCTCGATCTCCAACTTACAGACGGTGCTCATATTCACGCGTACGCAGAAGACACCACTGCATTCTTTTCCAGTTCATCGTGTTTGCAACTGCAGGCTCTGGCGGAATCTGTACTAACGTTGGCTTCTAATTGGGCCCGTCAAAACAAGGTCAAAATTAGTCATCAAAAGTCCTGTTTCGTCTTCTTCAACAATAGGCACATTGGCACTTCTAAGCGGCGTTCGTCGATTTGATTGACGGTGCCTTCCTAAAATATAGAAAGACGACATTACACTTCTCGGCGTGGTCTTTGACGACAAACTAAATTCCCATGCCCATATTGCTTATATTGAGACCAAAGCCGAGATATTAGTTGCGCGATCACTCAAATTTATACGCATCAATTTCACCCTGCATCCTGTGATTATATGGCGCTTGTGCAGACAGATTCAGCTGCCTGCAATTGCATACGCGTCCCGGTGTGGTGGCCTGCTTTTCCATCGTCGCACCTCGACACCCTTGTATTATCCATGCAGCGCCCCACGCTCATGGCGCTGAGTGGCGCATATCACACCACGAGAACCACGGTGCTGCACATTCTCGCTAACTGCCCAACGCTGAATGTGAAGCTGGGCAGGTTAGGCGCGCAATTTTGACTCTTTACGCTTCGCCAAGTCACTCATTATGATCAAGATACGTTCCAGCATAAGACCATTGAGCACCTTTTTTGATCGATTCAAGCACCATGCACACGAGGCTTGACGTTTCTCGTTTGAGCGCTTGACACCCGCCCAGGCTGCCTAAATTTCGGGCGCACCTGACTACCATATTGACATCGATGGCGCCTTCACGAATGTCGCGGCAGGTGCGGCGTATGTCACATTCGACCCGCGCGGCCGGCTGATAATGGTGCGCAGGTTTCGCGTGGAGAACGTGACGAGCGCTTACAGTGCGGAAATCGTCTCCTCCGCTGAGGCGGCCGAATGCGTAATGGTAAAACTTGGAACTTGCTTAAGCATCTGTTTAACGATACCAATACTAAGTGTAATCAGAGGCATGTGATTGGTAGAATCATACATGAGGCCGTACGAATGACCTCTGAGGATGAGGTAATCCGCACGCTTGCTCACAAATATCTCCCAGTCAGCTCAGGGCAGTCTCCTGTACAACTCGATTACCATGGCCAGGCCAATTCCTACCTGGATACGGAGTTTGGCGTTGAGGAGACTCGTAGGGCTCTACATGGACTCAATGGTAGATCCGCACCAGGACCGGAGGGCATCTCCAACAAGATGTTGCGAAATCTGGATGGTAAATCAATCGCATACCTCACAGAGGAAATTAATGAAATTTGGAGGAATGTAGCCGTCCCATTGCCTTGGAAGACTGCTCTCGCAGTACTCATCCCCAAACCTGGCAAGACACCTAAAGTTGACAACTTGAGGCCCATCTTGCTTACATCCTGTGTGGGTAAGGTAGCGGAGCACGCGGTCCTGAATCGACTCTCCCGGTTCTCGGAGAATAACGACATTTACCCACATAGTATTATAGGATTCAGAGCACGCCTATTCATACAGGATACCATGAAACTCATTAAGCATCAAATCATACACAACGACTCTAGCGACACTCGTGCCATTTTGGGACTTGATCTTGAGAAGGCCTTCGACAAAGTTCTACATTCGCATATCCTAGCCCCGATATCTCGGCTCAATCTGGGTGAGAGATTTTACAACTATGTTAGATCGTTCCTCTCGGATAGGAAGGCTACCCTCCAGGTGGCCGATCTCGAATCACAACAGCTGGAACTTGGCGAGAGGGGCACCCCACAGAGGTCAGTCATTTCCCCATCTTTGTTCTACATAGCCATGGTCGACCTTAGCAGAAAGCTTCTCGAGATTGAAGGCATCAAACACACTGTGATGTGTGGTGCGCGACATGGTGCGGCGATCGGGACGGTCAGGAGCAGACGACGCTGAGTACACGCGCGCCGAGGTGGAAGAAGGAAAACAACGACGCCGAAGAGCGGCACGAGAACGCGCGGCGCATGAAAGGCAACACAAAGAAAAAAGCCTCACCAATCAAGAAAGACCACGGGGCGTCAGGCAGCCAATCCGAGAATGCCAAATCGGCCCGATCAGGAGAAAAATCGTGGTGCACTGGCAGAACGGGGGGACACGCAAGAGGACACGCAGGGAGACGCCGGGGAGACGCCAGGAGAGTCCCAGGAAGCGACGGCAGGAGGAGGTCAACCACCGGAGCGGGCGTTGAAGACGGGCCGTCGGGTTCCGGACCCGAGCCCACCAGGACTTCACCCGCCCGGGGCCTCCTGCCAACCTGTTCCTGTGCGTCGCCCGTCTACCCGAGCGTGCCGTCAGCTCCTCAACGCCGGTGAGCTTCTGCGCCAGTGGGCAGGACGAGAACAGTCGGGCTTCGGGCCCGAATTCTACGCCAGCTGCCCGGCCAGAACGACACCCCCGTCTGCCTTGCCGCCTGCTGCCCGAGGCCGGCGTTCGAGCTTCCGCGCCGTGGGCGAGAGAGGAGCAGTCGGGCTACGGGCCCGAGCTCTACATCCAGCTGCCCGACCAAAACGCCGCCGCCGTCCACTCCTGCCACCAAGCCGCCCACCTTACCTCGCCTAGCCAGAGCTGGCGCGCTCCGGTCGCCCGGTCGGTCAGCTTACACCGCGACCTATGGTGAGACCGGCACCACTCCTTTCGCCAGCTTGTCGCCGCGTCGCCGCGTCGAGACTGTGACGCGTCCCCGCCCTCGTGGCAAGCCCGGACTCGCGCACCCGTTAACCTCATGCAAGCCCTATGAGTGTTCCTTGCCGCAATGTCTTCTTGAATGTTTATTTTAGGCATGTTTTCTATTTTCTTCTGTTTATCTTAAGCCTTTCTTAGTTTGATTAAAAGTCTTTGTGTGTGTGTTCAAACCAACGGCTTTCTACTCAATTGGGTTCTCGGAGGCTCCGCCTAAGAGAACCGTTAAAACATTGAGTACACGAACCTTTGCCCCCATAAGTGGTCATCACAAATTGGCGTCCGCGACAGGACAAAGCCGTTCGTTTGGATTTTTTTTCTAAAGGCTAGGAACTACGGCTGCTAGCACACGAGATCTGTTAGCCCTAGCCGAACGCATGGGCCTAGAAGGGGCGGAGTTGAGGGCATGGTTGAACGAGCAGGAAGCGCGGGCACGAGAAGAGCGGGCAGCGGAGCGCGAGGCTAAAAGGCAGGAGCTTGTATTAGAGGAGAAAAATTTACAGTTACGACTTAAAGTCGCGGAAGCTGAGGGCAATCGTGACGAGACGAGCCAACGGCAGCTAGAATTGGAGGAGCGAACGCTTCAGTTGCGCCTCCAAATGGCGGCAACGGACGTTGCAAGGACAGCTGACCGAGGGCCAGGAGGGAGTGCCCCATTCAGCGTGAATCCTCACAGTTTGATGCCGGGATTCAACGAAAGCCTATTTAAAAAGGTTCGAGAGCGTCGCCACCGGACAAGAATGGCCTAGAGATAAATGGGCCACGGCTCTAAGTTTATGCTTGAGCGGAGAAGCTCTGAAAGTCTTTGGACGTCTGTCTCCGGAAGACTCCCTCGACTACGATAAAGCTAAGTTGGCGTTGCTCCAGCGTTTTCGTTTTACGGCGGAAGGCTACCGGGAGAAGTTCCGACAGAGCAAACCCCAAGATGGCGAAACTGGAAAGCAGTACGCAACTAGGCTACTGAGTATCTTTGATCGGTGGGTGGAAATGTCCAAAACCGAAAAGGAGTATTTGGCACTTCGCAACCTAGTGGTGACAGAACAGTTCCTAAACAACTGTCATCATCGGTTAGGACTCTTCCTGCGCGAGAAGAGCTACCGCCAGCTAGATGACATGGCCGAAGCTGCCGATAATTTCTTAGAGGCTCAGAGACAGCCCAATTTGTGAGTGTTTCGGCAGAAATCGGAAGGCATTAACCATGCAGAGAAAACTGAAAGCTCATCCGAGAAAGTTCCAATGCGATGTTTCGTATGTGGAAAAATGGGTCATGGGGCGTCTGACTGCCGATCTAAGCTGAGACAACCGTACTGCGGATATTGCCGTAAGCCCGGGCATGATGTCAAAGCCTGCACCAAGAAAAACGATCCACCAAGGACGTCTTGCCTGTTGTCGCCAGAAGAGCGCCTGGAAGAGTCAAACGCAGTAGTCGTTGAACAAGACATAGCTAGCACGGTGAAGACTCACACAAAGACTGTAGCACGCAGGATGCCAGTGCTAAAGGGCGTCATCTTCGGACAGACCGCGTCAGTCTTGCGAGATACGGGAAGCAATACGCTGGTCGTGCGTCGTTCCCTCGTACCAGACAAGGCTCTGACAGGTACCACCGCTAAGCTTGTCCTGGCGGATGGCAGCAGCACTGAAGTTCCCGAGGCTAAGGTTGAAATTCATTCACCTTACTTTTCCGGTACGTCGGTTGTCAAGTGTATGACAGCTCCTTTATACGATGTTATTATCGGAAATGTACCAGGCTCACGAGAACCTCATGATCCAGATAAAACCTGGACAGAAAGGCTGAAGAAGGCCATCGAAGATGGTATAGCAAGTCCGAAAAGAACCAAGGGAGAAGGCCATTCCCCGGATGCTTTGCTGGTCGGTATCAAGGGCCGAGACAAACAGCCGAAAACATCCACTATCAATATCAGCGCCTTGAAAATAACCAGGAAGGACCTTACCACGGCCCAGAACGAAGATAAGACCTCAAAGTCTTGCAGGAACAAAGTGGGTCAAGTGTTCCAAGGCAAAAGATTGGCATCCTACTCATTCGAAGTAGTAAAGGGAGTGCTGTATCGTCATTACCGGCTACCCTCGGGCAAAATGACCGAACAAGTGGTAGTACCTCAAAGATTACGCCGCCAAGTGCTCTCTTTGGCACACGAAAGCCTTATGTCAGGGCACCAAGGAATTAAGAGAACAATTGATCGGGTTCTGGAATCCTTCTACTGGCCAGGAGTCCAAGAAGCAGTGAGAAGATACGTACGCTCTTGTGACACTTGCCAGCGAACGTATCTTAGGAGCAAGGTGGGCAAGGCACCTCTTGGTCGCGTGCCTTTAATAAACACCCCTATACCTACCTTCGCAACAAATGAGGGCTCGGGTGTAGAAGCAATTGAACTCGGCGATGACCTTCAACAAAGCCAACGTGCGGAACTTCGTAGGGCGGACTACATGAGTAGAATACAGGGGAAACTACAACCCTACGCCTCTAGAAGTTATTGTTACCATTGCAAGGTTATGTCATCGCAATGCCATGCTGTTAGTCTTTGATGCTCGTTTCTTTGTTTTTTTTACTTGGTGTGCTTTCTTTGAATTAGTGTTTTCCTTTAATGTCTCTTATCTGCGTGCTCAGTGAACTATGCGTTGGAACCATACAGCGCAATCTCGAGGACAGATCATGACTGTAGCGGTGTGCGCAATCTCGTGGACAGATCATGACTGTAGTGTTGTGCGCAATCTCGAGGACAGATCATGACTGTAATGTTGTGCGCAATCTCGTGGACAGACCATGACTGTAGTGTTGTGAACTACGTCGCGCACTGAGCGGCAGTTTTTCTTCAGAAAAACTTGTTAAAGAAAGGGGATTGTGTGATGTGTGGTGCGCGACATGGTGCGGCGATCGGGACGGTCAGGAGCAGACGACGCTGAGTGCACGCGCGCCGAGGTGGAAGAAGGAAAACAACGACGCCGAAGAGTGTCCGGCACGAGAACGCGCGGCGCATCAAAGGCAACACAAAGAAAAAAGCCTCACCAATCAGGAAAGACCACGGGACGTCAGGCAGCCAATCCGAGAATGCCAAATCGGCCCGATCAGGAGAAAAAGCGTGGTGCGCTGGCAGAACGGGGGGGGCACGCAAGAGGACACGCAGGGAGACGCCAGGAGAGTCCCAGGAAGCGACGGCAGGAGGAGGTCAACCACCGGAGCGGGCGTTGAAGACGGGCCGTCGGGTTCCGGACCCGAGCCCACCAGGACTTCACCCGCCCGGGGCCTCCTGCCAACCTGTTCCTGTGCGTCGCCCGTCTACCCGAGCGTGCCGTCAGCTCCTCAACGCCGGTGAGCTTCTGCGCCAGTGGGCAGGACGAGAACAGTCGGGCTTCGGGCCCGAGTTCTACGCCAGCTGCCCGGCCAGAACGACACCCCCGTCTGCCGTGCCGCCTGCTGCCCGAGGCCGGCGTTCGAGCTTCCGCGCCGTGGGCGAGAGAGGAGCAGTCGGGCTACGGGCCCGAGCTCTACATCCAGCTGCCCGGCCAGAACGCCGCCGCCGTCCACTCCTGCCACCAAGCCGCCCACTTTACCTCGCCTAGCCAGAGCTGGCGCGCTCCGGTCGCCCCGTCGGTCAGCTTACACCGCGACCTATGGTGAGACCGGCACCACTCCTTTCGCCAGCTTGTCGCCGCGTCGCCGCGTTGAGACTGTGACGCGTCCCCGCCCTCGTGGCAAGCCCGGACTCGCGCACCCGTTAACCTCATGCAAGCCCTATGAGTGTTCCTTGCCGCAATGTCTTCTTGAATGTTTATTTTAGGCATGTTTTCTATTTTCTTCTATTTATCTTAAGCCTTTCTTAGTTTGATTAAAAGTCTTTGTGTGTGTGTTCAAACCAACGGCTTTGTCCTCACATTGAGTACACGAACCTTTGCCCCCATAAGTGGGTCGTCACACATACTATGTATGCTGACGATATAACTATATGGTGCACAGGAGGCAATGATACAGGAGGCCATAGCACTAAAGAAACCTATCTCGAACCCACTGATCTCAGATGCTCCCCCTTGTAGTCGGAACCCTTAGTGTATAGTCCAAAGAAACGCGGTCCAAGGCCCAGGGGGAGGACATCGTTAGAAGACAGATACGTTAACCTATACACAAGAAATGGTTGCCGCATACCCAGAATCGGTTCTATCAAGGTCTTGGGCATGATCTCTGAGTCAGGGGGTACAAATGGCAAGACTATAGGCAAGCTAATTGCTAAACCTTAAAGTGCCATTCGTTTAGTTCGGAGGCTATCCAATCGGCATCATAATGCATGCCTTCGTTCTGTGCCACTTTACCTACATGGCGGCCATGCATCGATGGAAACAGGCAGGGCGGAATAAATTGAATGTACAGCTTAGCAAGATTACTAAGCGGGTTCTCTGGTTCCCCATATACACATGTACAGAGCACTTAATGCAGCTTGGCATTCATGATACTCTGGAAAAGATTGCAAAGGCCCAGGAGCGCGGACAGCTAGCTCGCCTCGCTACAACGAAGGCAGGGAGATCCATCTGGCAGGAACTCGGATATCGGAACTCGGACATCGGAACTCGGAACCCCAATATAGTAGCGGAGGAGTTCTCTGACGTTCCTCCATCGATTCGTGAGAACATTACGTTCGCGCCCATACCTAGGAACATGCGTCCCAATCATAATCGCGGTAGGAGGGCAATGGCGGCCAACCTCCTTAGGCAAATACTCAGTGATGAGCGACAGGTCAACTTTGTGGATGCCGCTTCTTGTAAGGGACGTCGGCCGTTCACCATCGTCACTGTCGATGGCCGGCAAGGAATCAACAATGCTGCCTCGGTTCGGACGATGGAATCCGAAATTGCTGAACAAATGGCTATTGCACTAGCCCTGCTGGATAGCTCACGGGGTGTCATCTATAGTGATTAAAGGGCTGCAGTCACAGCATTTGAAAAAGGCACTGTTTCTAAACAGGTCCTCAGACTACTTGGTGGCAAGGCAATCACGCACCACTTCATTTATTGGTTTTCAGCACATCAGGATCAGATAAAGGGTGCTCCTCCCAGCCTCTACGAGACGGCTCATGGGGCTGTGCGTGAACTTGCCACCACGCTACCCTCGACCAATCGGAAGCCGACTCCCCAAAGAACAGGGACATGCCCTCCACCTACAACGAGATTGCTGAACACTACTATCTCAGCCGCACAACCTACTTCGTTCCGCATCCGCGGCTCAATAGAGCTCAAGCATTAATGCTCCGCCTACTACAAACGAATACGTATCCCAATCCGTCGCTCTTACATAAAATCTATCCGGATACTTACAACAATGGTACTAGCCGCGATTGTGGAGATATAGCCACGTCATAACACATGCTCTGGCGGTGTGCCCGGTCACGCTCTATCATCGATAACAGCTCGGCCAGATGGGAGGCGGTTCTCCGCGGCCCTCTTCTGGCTGACCAACTCTGGGCTGTCCAGCAGGCCCACGATGGGGCTGAGAGGCTCGGCATCCCGGTTGCCACGTGGGAGCGACCCGCTCCGTGAAGACTCCTGATCTGCAGGACTTCAGTAAAATTTTACCATTCCATGCCATGCATTTCTGACGGTCAGGTTAGCCAAGAAGACCGAAGTATTTGTTCGCACAGTTTACTGTAGGCACATAGTCTTCATGTCTTCAGATATAAAGTGCGCCGTGCGTCAAGCTCATGTATAGGCTTTTCCTGTTGCACTGAACAATCAAATTCACTTGTGGAACATTCCAACTTTAAAGCAAAACTGATGTCGGCTGGAGGGTTCTGTTAATATTGCTACCGAACAATATGTGCGATCACGAAAAGGCGAGCAGTGTGAAGACGACGACGACGATTAGAAGCTAGCGCGGGTTGTTGTCTCTTGGCCAAGCTCAGCGTATTTTCTTGTAAATATAATTGTACATAGCTTTTCGTCTGCGTCTTCCTACGTAACAATATTATTATGATATTATCGCGAGATGCTCAAGAGACGAGCCGCCGCGAAACGACGAAGTGGGTCTGTGCCTTTGGCGCGAGCGAGTGTCGGCCTGGCTCTCTGGCTCCAGTATAAATAGCCTGTATGTAAATACCCTCTTTCGTCTGTGTCTTCCTACACGTAACATTCTGGTGGAGGGTAGCGATCCCCGCCCTCGCCACGGAACTCCGAAGTGGTCCTTACATCGAGCTTGCCACCATGCCTACCGGTGACGAGCCCGCTTCTGCAACGGCTTCGGCTTGTCCAACTGCTCCAATCGTCACGTTTGCCAAATCGCGACCCTGGTGTGTTCTCTGGCCTGGAGGGACAGGATGTTGACGAATGGATCAAGCTCTATTAACATGCCAGCGCTAATAACAGGTGGAACACAACCATTATGCTCGCCAATGTCATCGTTTATCTCGGTGGCACCCCACGCGTGCGGCACCAAACGCATGACGACGAGATAACTAGTTGGGACAGTTTCAAAGAAAAGCTACGGGAACTGTTCGGCGATCCCATTGGGTGTAAGGTTGCCGCGAGAAAGGCTCTTGCATCTCGTGTTCAGACACCTACGAAGCCATACGTTTCATATATCCTCGACGTCTTGGCTCTCTGCCGCAAAGCTGACTATGCTATGTCTCAAGCAGATAAAGTGGCGCATGGGCTAAAAGGCATCGCCGACGACGCTTTCCATTTGCTTGTATTCGGCAACGTCTCAACTATCGACGTCATCATAAAAGAATGCCGTTGCCTTGAACAAGCTAAGAGCCGCCGTATCTCACACCACATCACGCGGCTACGCAACACTGCTGCTACGTTGACATGCGAATGTCGACCGCGTCAGACTACCACCTGTGACGACGTAACCCGTGCTGTTCGCCGCGAACTCGAGGCCGCCTGTTCGCCAGCTTTCTCAGCGACACCTCCCGGTCCACCAGCAACCACGATTGCGATGATTCAGGCCGTCGTCAGACAGGAATTTGAGAACCTGGGTCTAAACTCCGTCTGTTCAGCTTCTCAACCCAGCGTTCCCCAGTTCCCTAGCGGCCCTCCTCGTCCCCGGCAGACTTTTTCTGCCACATCTCGCCGCAACCCATCCGAATGGCGTACCCCTGATGACAGGCCGATCTGCTTCCACTGCTGTCGCATCGCCCACTTCGCTCGTCACTGCTGCAACCGATGGCCACCACCTCCTCGGACATACGCCGCCGCCTAATCCCGCACCCTTGGAACTTCTGTTCCCTATACTACCCGCCATGAACCCACTGCCGCTGATGCTCCTGCTCCGAACATTCGCTACAGCCGCTCGCCCTCACCTCCACGTCATCAGTCCCGTTCGCACCCAACCCCGTCGCTCCTCTTCGCCGCTTATCGCCTCCCGGATCCAGCCGGAAAACTAGGCTCTGCAGCTTCTGGAGGTGAAGCTGCGTTGTCGGCCCTGCCCTCAAATCCTCTGCTCACGTTACCTACGAACCAAAACCTTCTCGACGTTGACGTTGACGGCTACCCAATCACGGCACTCATCGATACAGGAGCAGATATTTCTATTATGAGTGCTGCCTTCCGACGACGATTGAACAAGCTCCTAACCCCAGCGTCGGCACGCGTCGTCCGCGTTGCGGATGGCGGTACTGTGCCTATCATCGGCATGTGTACGGCACGTGCCAGCATCGCCGGCCGGCACACTCCTGTGCTCTTCACCGTGATTGCTCATTGCCCACGCGACCTAATTCTCGGCCTCGATTTTCTCTCTGCGCATTCTGCTCTTATTGACTGCTCTACCAGTACCCTTCGCCTTGAGTTGCCGAAGCTCGCAGAACCTTCTGACGTACCCCAGTGCCGCTTATGCCCCACCGGCTTTCTTCGCCTGCCGCCAAAGTTAATAGCCTATATTGAATGATTGTCTTCCCCACCAGTTCCTGATGGCGAGTACCTCGTCACTCCTCTGCCCAACATTCCACTACAGTTTGGGCTTTCTTCGCCTGCCGCCAAAGTTAATAGCCTATATTGAATTATTGTCTTCCCCACCAGTTCCTGATGGCGAGTACCTCGTCACTCCTCTGCCCAACATTCCACTACAGTTTGACGTTACCGTGCCCCACAGTATAGTTACTATTACTGCGAACCGCACTACCATGCCTATCTTTAACTTTGGATTGGCAAAGCAAATTCTACCGCAAGGTATTTGCCTTGCCAACGATGATTGTCTCGGCGACCATCACGTGGCAGCGTCATCGACCGATGGTTCTTGCAAAGTCAGCAGGCCCCCCGCGCCAGCCTCAAGTGCCGATTCCAGCATAAAGAAAATGGTTGCGACGGACCTGTCCTCTGCACAGACTGGCGACCTCTGCCAAGTATTGTCGTCCTACCGCGATATTTTCGATTTCGGCGATCGCCCTTTAGGCCAGACGCTCATGGTCAAGCATCGGATTCTTACTAGCGATGCTACAGCTATTCACCGACGACCGTATCGAGTTTCTGCGTCGGAACGCCGAGTAATTAATTCAAAGTGAAGTGAGCAAAATACTAGATAAAAACATTGAACCTTCTTCGAGTCCCTTGGCGTCACCTGTGGTATTGGTTAAGAAGAAGGACGGCACGTGGCGCTTCTGTGTAGACTACCGTCATCTGAACAACATTACTAAGAAAGACGTCTACCCGCTCCCACATATAGACGACGCCCTTGACTGCCTGTAAGGTTACAGCTATTTCTCTTCTATTGATCTTCGTTCTGGATACTGGCAGATTGCTGTTGATGATATGGACATAGAAAAAACCGCGTTCATCACACCTGATGGCCTATATCAATTTAAAGTAATGCCGTTTGGATTGTGCAACGCCCCTGCCACCTTCGAGCGACTTTGCTCCAAGGTTTCAAATGGCCCACATGTCTCTGCTACCTCGACGACGTCATCGTCTTCTCGCCAACGTTCGACACTCACCTTGAGCGTCTAACAACTATACTTGATGTATTTCGAAAGGCGGAGCTGCAACTTAACTCGTCCAAATGTCGTTTTGGCCACCGCCAAATTACTCTTCTGGGCCATCTCGTTGACGCTTCCGGAGTACAGCCTGATCCAGACAAAACTCGCGCTATCCGAGACTTCCCGGTTCCGAAGACAGCCGCATGCGTTCCAAGTTTTGTAGGGCTATGCTCGTACTTTAGTCGTTTTGTTCAAGATTTTGCCGCAATTGCTAGACCCCTCGCTAATCTTTTGAAGAAAGGCGTAAAATTCTCGTGGGGTACTTCGGAAGCCGCCGCGCTCTCTCGTCTCGTCACTCTTCTAACCTCACCACCCATTCTCGCCCATTTCGACCCTCGTGCCCCTACAAAATTGCGTACAGACGCCAGCAGTCATGGCGTAGGTGCCGTCTTAGCCCAGCGTCAGCGTGGCCAAGATCGCGTTATTGCTAATGCGAGCAGCCTCCTAGCACCATCGGAGCGCAACCATTCCATTACGGAACGCGAATGCCTTGCTGTGGTCTGGGCAGTTGCGAAGTTCCGTCCTTACCTTTACGGTCACCCTTTTTCCATAGCCACTGACCATCATGCTCTCTGCTGGCTCTCATCGCTAAAAGATCCTACAGGCCGGCTTGGTCGATGGGCTTTGAGGCTACAAGAATTTTCATATTCCGTGTTGTATAATTCTGGCCGCCTGCACCAAGACGCTGACAGCTTGTCGCGTTACCCTGTTGACGACTCTGACTCCTCCAATATTGCCAGTGCTTCTTGCGTATTCTCGGTATCCCAGCTGCTTCATTTCGCCGACGAGCAATGCCGTGACGCCTACATCAGCGCACTCATCGACCGTTTTGAACACTCTCCGGCCGATGCTACTCTACGCCTCTTCGTCCTCCGCGACGGTACTCTGTACCGTCGTAACCTTCATCCAGACGGCTCTGAGTTCCTACTTGTAGTATCTAAACACCTCCGCTCCACTGTTCTAGAAGAGCTTCACGACGCACCAACGGCAGGCCACCTCGGCATATATCGCATTTATGACCGTGTACGTCGCCGTTTTTTCTGGCCGGGCCTTTCCCATTCCGTACGACGTTACGTCGCCGCTTGTGAACTTTGTCAACGACGCAAGAAGCCTTCCCAGCTCCCCGATGGTTACCTGCAGCCGCTCGACATCCCTGCCGAACCCTTCCATCGTGTCGGCTTGGATATTCTCGGCCGATTTCTGGAATCTACTTCCTGAAACAAGTGGGTTGCAGTGGCGGCGGACTACGTGACTCGCTACGCCGTAACCCGCTCTCTTCCGACCAGCTGCGGAACTGATGTTGCGGACTCCCTCCTACATGACATCATTTTGATTCATGGTGCTCCGCGTCAATTGCTCACAGACCGTGGCCGTACGTTTTTGGCCAATGTCATTGACGACATCCTGCGTGCCTGCTCAATACAGCATAAATTTACCACCTCCTACCACCCTCGAACGAACGGCCTCACTGAGCATTTGAACCGCACCCTTACAGACATGCTATCCAAATACGTTTCAGACGACCACCGTGACTGGGACCTGGCACTACCTTACATTACCTTTGCCGTCTCGAAACTGCTTGTCTTTCCCCGTTTTACCTCTTGTATGGCCGAGAACCGACGCTACCACTGGGCACTGTGCTTCCGTCCGCCACATCTTCAACTAGCGATTATGCCCGTGATGCAATCGCCCATGCTGACCATGATCGCCAACTTGCGCGCACTCGTCTACAAGTGTCTCAAGAAAAACAGAAGCAACGCTACGACCTCCGTCACCGCTATGTCCATCTTGCGCCGTCACCCTCGTGTTCCTTTGGTCACCATCGCGTAAAGTTGGCCTTTGTGAAAAACTGCTTTCCTGTTACACAGGCCCATATCGCGTGCTCCGCCAAGTGACCGATGTCACTACTGAAATCGTTCTAGCCACGCCCACTACGTCCTCCGCCGTGACAACCAGTGACATTGTCCCCGTCGCCCGACTCAAGCCCTACCCCTCTCCACGCGCCTTGGATATTTACCGGCACCGTGACGGCGCTTTTGCCGCCGGGGCGGGGGAAGAGGGGGGGGGTAGTATTACGAGATTATCGCGAGATGCTCAAGAGACGAGCCGCCGCAAGAACGACGATGTGGGTCTGTGCCCTTGGCGCGAGCGAGTGTCGGCCTGGCTCTCTGGCAGCCCGGACGGTCCTGGTGCTTCCTGCCTCTTCGTGGCCTGCTTCCTCTGGTTACACGCTGTTCTCTGCGAGGAATTCGTCAAGTATCGGGCGATTTAATTTTCTTTAGTATTGTTTTGTACTTTCCTCTCATTGCGTCATCAATCTGATTGTGAGTTCCTAATGTCTCTTGCTTCTCCCGGCCAAAGACCTTTCCTCTGGACGACTTATCGCTTCCCTCTAATGACATGCCTATAGAGGCTTTCTTGCGCAGTGGCATTCACGGCGCTCCAGTGTCCCTAGTGCCCACCAATGGGGGATTCATCCGCGTGAAGAATCCCAAGGTGATTTAAGAAGAGCTGCGGAAAGCAACCCCGCATTTCCAAAGCATAACCGGATGTTCGACAATTTGGCAGAGGGGACATTCATTCTGTGCTGTTCGCCAGACTAGACCTGTGTCTCCGACGTTCTGAAGCGCGAAATGTTCGCGAATCACCCGGTGACGCCTTTCATTCCTACTCATCTAGCTTGCGTTAAGGGACTAGTTCGTGGAGTCGACGCGAGTCTGTGTGCTTCCGAGGTCCTGCAGATGTTCTCCCCTGCAGGTGCCCTCTCCGTCTACCGATTTTCACGCGTTTGTGAGAATCAAAGAGCCCCCACAGAGTCGGTTATTGTCACCTTTGCAGGCACGAATAGGCCGTCAAAGATCAAGGTGTGGCCATTATTATACAAGGTGGAAGCAATTTCTCCCCACCCAGTGCAATGCGTTCAGTGTTGGCGATATGGCCACAGTATTAAGGGATGTCAATCAGAGCTTCGGTGCCGCATTTGCGGAGAAGGCCACGATGGAAAAACGTGTTCTTCTCAGAGCGAACGATGCTGTTTGTGTGAAGGTTCCCACCTTGCTGACTGTGCGCAATGGCCTGCGAGAGACCAAGAGCTCGAAATTTTACAAATTATAGAACGGAAACGGTGTTCGCGTCGTGAAGCTCGTGCACTCTCATTATAGAAATCATGTGACTATGCTGAAGCTGCTGCTCGTCACTCCAAAGCAATGGATGCATCTCTTGATGATGTTGCAGCTGCTGCCGTAGAGAAAGCTATGGCAAAAGCCCTTGACATTTTAATTACGAACCTTTCAGAGACCGTTGGACAAGTTCTCACCTCTAAGTTGTCGCAACTTTTGCATGTTACTGCGCGTCCAAGTGTTGCTTCTTAAATCACACTCTCTGATGAAAACATAGAGGAACACGTATCGGCAGAGGCCTCGCCTCGCAGTACTGATGCCTCCGAAGCTCCCGCCACTCATGCAGAACATGAGGGCTTTCACAGCCACGAATCGGGTTCGGATACCATGGAAAACATGGATTGGGATGCTAGAACTTGTAAACGTCGTGCTTCTCCATACTCCCCGAGAGCTACTACCCTCCACAAACTAAAAGCTAAAGAGAGTGAAAATAAGAGCTTATCAA
This sequence comes from Dermacentor andersoni, assembly GCF_023375885.2. Lineage (NCBI taxonomy): Eukaryota > Metazoa > Arthropoda > Arachnida > Ixodida > Ixodidae > Dermacentor > Dermacentor andersoni. The sequence goes on from NC_092818.1 coordinate 60,508,453, forward strand.
AGGATGATTTCCTAAAGCATAGCACTCTACAGACGGCAGTTAATACTGCCGGAATATCGTCAACATAAGGAGCTTGAAAGTGCTGCAGTGGAACTGCCATTCCATTTTTGCTGCAGCCGCTATCTTTTATATCTCTGTGCAGATATTTCTCCTGATTTGATTATTCTGCAAGAAACTTGGTTATCTACACAAAAGAGTTATCATTTAGAGAATTATCACAGTTTTCGTCTAGATCGTGCTTCTCGTAGAGGGGGATTAGCATTTTTCATCTCAACAAAAATTTGTCATAGAGCTAAAATTAGTCACCAGTCATTCTCCACGGAAAGTGAGATTCTAGCATTGGATGTAACGCTTCCTGGATGCGCCCCTTTTTCGATAATCAATGTTTATTTCCCTACAGGAGTCCGCAATACTGGTTCTCTTGATGCCGCGGTTGCATCATGTGGAAAGGATATAATCATAGCTGGTGATTTTAATTCTCACCAAGTATCATGGGGTTATCGATCTGACTCTTGTGGTAAACGATTGTTAGATTGGGGTTTCGTCAAATAACCTTAATTGTGTAAATTCGAGAACCCCAACTTATGTATCCGGCAAATTGTGTTAGGTGTTAGACCTAACTTTTTCCAGTTCGGGCTGTGTAATTTCCTCTTGGTCTGCTATTACCTCGGCTACAAATAGCGACCATCTTCCAATATTTTTTGAAATAACGCGCCGAATTAATTTGGTTGAAAAGCATGTCCGCACCTATGTTAACTATAGTAAATTTCAAGTTTCACTGCGATCAGCTTTAGAAAAACAGGTTGGCCGAAATGATGAAGTTAAGGCAGTTAATTTGTGTCAAGTGCTAAGTGACAGTTATAAAAAATCCAAGTTCAGTATGCAGTCAACTAAAGGTGGTACTTATTCACCATGGTGGAATCCGGACTGTGCACCCGAATATAGAAGAAGAAAGGCAGCCTGGAGAAAGTTACTGTATAATCAATGTTCACGTAATTGGATTGACTATAACTTTGTTGCAGCTACATTCAGGCAAACAGTTGACAAAGCGAAAGAAAATTATAACACCTAACATTACAGTTACCTATCGCAGTCTAGTAATAAAAAGCCCTATTTCGATTTGTTCGGTCCAAAAAGGTTGTTTCAGCCCCAATAAACGTAGAGTCTGTTAGCTTGACTTCCACTGAATTAGTGCAATCACTGGAGGATATTGCAAAAGGCTTAGAGCGTCGACTCGCATCACTTCGCCCTTATCGTATACCGGCACCTGAACCAGCTAATGAGTACATAACAGTCACATTAGAAGAATTAATGAGAGTGGTAAAGATGCTGCCAGCTTCAGCCCCAGGTCCTGATGGCATAACTACAGCAATGATAAAATTATTATTCGAATTGTCTCCCCAGGATTTGCTTAATTTTATAAATTACTCGACTAAATATGCATGGATTCATCCAGATTGGAAGGTTGCCAAAATAATTCCACTGCTCAAAAAGACAGTCTATGGATATACAATAGACAACATTAGACCTATTTCTCTGACCTCAAATCTTGTAAAGTTAATCGAGAGAGTTCTATAGGGTCACATCGATAGGTGGATAGGCAAGAACCAAATATTAAGTGATTCTCATATAGGATTCAGGCCCGGCTGCTCAATTTGGTGTGCTCATGTTGACTTGGAGAGTAGAATTCAACTCGCTCGCCGCAACAACCAGTACGCGGCCTTAGTTCCATCAGACATTGCGAAGGCGTATGACAGTGTCGACCACAATATTTTAATCAACAGACTCAATAGTGTGAATCTTTCACAGTATATCATTGCATGGATTCAAAATTTTCTAAGTGGACGAACATTTTATTGCTATCAAAACGGTGTTTCTTCTAAAAGTTACAAACAGACAAGGGGTGTTCCTCAAGGTGCAGTACTTTCCCCAGTATTATTCAATGTTTTACTAAATAACATCCCGACACATCATGACGTACAGGTATGCGTATACGCTGATTATATCGCATTGTTCACGGTATCCAATGATATACATAGCCTGTATAAAACATTGCAGTCGTATTTGAATCAGATTGAAATTTGGCTCAAAGGAATACAAATGTCGCTAAATGTCAACAAAAGTGCGAATATTGTCTTTTCCTTAACTTTTTCTATCCGAATAACACTGTCGTATGGCCAGGAGATTATTCCGCAGGTACATTCTTTAAAATATCTGGGAATGATTTACACCGAAAAGCTTAATTGGCAGACACACATAGAATACATCGCATCCAAAGGAGCTCGCGCCGTTGGTTTAATACAAAGAGTCTGCAGCAGTCGGTTTGGAATACGCAGGGAGACCTTGCTGATGATTTATTGCATGTATGTCCGCCCCATTCTAGAGTTTGGATGCGTGTTATTTTAAGGAGGTACTACGTATAAGTTACGTCCTCTGGTTTTTTTAGAACGCGAATCACTACGTCTGTGTCTCGGCCTTCCAAAATTTGTAGCCAAGAATATTTTATATTGACCCGTATATTCTACTTAGAAGACAACGACGATGGCGGCAATAACCGTCTAGTGGGTGGCTGAGATTTGGGAGAGGGCGAAGAAGACGTGCCTCAGTTCCGTTTGTTTTTGAACAGGTTGTCCTATTGTTCTTGAACGTCTCCCTGTCTTCCGTCCGCGTTGTACCGCGACACTGGTGGAGGCGCTGGGTATTGAGTTCGCCTGATGCTCCGGAGTGCTTCTGGGAGTCGTTCATCTAGCCCGGAGGTATTGTCACCAGTTACGACACCCGTGCATCGCTTTAGTCGCCGACTGCTAGGCCTTGCCCCGGAGTTTTCCCCTCTTCAACCACCTCTCTCCGGCAGCACCACACATCTCGTAATGGCCGAAACCAGCTCACCGCAAGCACCCCAAACAAAGCAGCCGGTTTCCCAATCCACAACAGGCAACCGTTCTGCATCCACTGGTTCCCGATCGCTATCGTGGTGCAGTCTTCGAAGACATTGAAGACTGGCTTGACAAGTATGAACGCGCCGCACAGATTAACCAGTGGACTGAGCAGCAGAAACTTTCCCACGTCTATTTTGCCCTTGACGACAGTGGCCATACTTGGTACGAGAACCGTGAAGCTAGCCTGACGACGTGGAATGACTTTCGGCAGCAGATCACGGATACTTTTGCAAGGGCCGAACGACACGACCACGCCCAGCAGGTGATGGAGCTACGGGTGCAACAACCTAATGAGTCCGTCATAATGTTCGCCGAGGACATGGCCCGCCTCTTTCGTAGAGCCGAGCCGAACATGACCGAAGATAGGCAGTTGCGCTACCTCATGCGAGGTGTAAAAGAGCAGTTGTTCGCGGGGCTTGTGCGGAATCCACCAGTCACCGTCGCTGCTTTATCAATGAGGATACAGCTATTGAGCGGGCCCTTCATCAACGCTGCAGGCAGTACGATCGACTGTACACCAGCAATGCAATCAATGCCGCCGCAGGGACTGCTGAGTATCAGAATTCTTTGCGTGAATTGATCAGAGAGCTTGTCAGAGAGGAAGTGCAAAAGATTCTGACACCGACGTTGAACAGACCTGTAGCATCAATCGCCGAAGTGGTGCGCGACGAAAAACAGGCAGGCGTTCCCGGCAGCCGATTTTCAAGATCACCAGCGCCCCATGATTTACGCCGCCGCTGTCCGATGTCCACCACCCGTCACAACCACACCGCCGTGCCACCAGCCTCCAAGAGCCGCTCCTTGGTCGCCGCCGCAAGAGGATGCTTCGAGGCATGCACCCGTTATGCCGCTACAGTCACACCAGCAGCCGTCGCTCGCCGCCCCTTGGTCAACGCCGCAAAATGACGCTACGGGACGGCCGCAATTTCGGAAAACCGACGTATGGCGCACCGTTGATAGGCGACCACTTTGCTTTCACTGCAGAGGCGCCGGCCATATTTCGCGTAATTGCTGGCATCGCGACACGTCATTTCGACCTCATCGTCCGTGGTCCTACGGTCTACGTGCAAATGACGATTCCATGCTATGCCGCGACGACGCTACTTTTCGGGAACCTCCAATAGCGCACCCGAATGACGAATCCGTGCCCAACGATAGGTCTGATTTTGGCCGTCGGTCGCGTTCTCCAACCCCTCCACGTTAGATGGCTTCACCTACTGGACGTACTTTTGCTGACCTCCGAGGACGAAGGTCGCCCAGCCCACGCCGGGAAAACTGAAGGCGGCGACCTCGGGGGGTAAGGTTGCAGGCCCGCCGCAAGACAATAAAAAGCCCCCAACACTCCCGCTGCAGAACGCTGTGAAGCCGATAAACATCGAAGAAATTGTGAGCGCCGACATTGATGTTTTGGTGGACGGACAGCCAGTGACAGCGCTAGTCGACACTGGTGCCGACTTCTCGATAATGGGTCAGGAACTCGTCCTCCGCCTGAAGAAAGTGAAGACGTCATGGACGGGACCTCACATAAGGACAGCAGGCGGTCAATTACTGATGCCTACTGGAAGATGTACTTCTAGAATTAATATCGGGGATTCTTCTTTCGTGGCCGCTTTCATCGTTCTGCCTGTGTGCTGTAAAGATTTGATTATTGGAATGGATTTTCTGAAAGAAAATGGCGCCGTAATTAACATCCCGGATCGCATGGTGACGTTTTATAAGAGTCCTGGTTTAGTGTATTGCTTATCGCCGCAACACCACTCCTTTCGTCTAACAGAAGACGACGTCGTCATCCCACCTCGATCATGTACCCTTGTTTCGGTAGCATATGACGTACCGTTTCATTGCGAAGGCGTTGCCGACCAAATAACCACGTTGTTGTTCGCTCATGGTATCTCGGTCACACGAGGAATCGTAAATGTCGCCGACGGGCGCACGAACCTGTTGCTACCAAATTTTAGCACACAGCGACGGCGCCTTCCAAAGGGCACGGCTGTGGCTTATTTTCACGGTGTTGCGGATGTCCGCGGCTGCTGTTCACTACCCGAAGACGCACCTACGAAAGACCCAGCTCCTGTACTTGACGTCAGCACTGCTTTGTCGCCACATGAACGAGAACGGCTTCTTACGCTACTGGCCGAATTCAGCGACTGCTTTGCGTCGACGTCCAGGGTCGGTCGGACACCTCTAACAAAGCATCGAATAATTACAGAGGATACGGCAAGACCAATTCACCAAAATCCTTATCGTGTTGCTCCCAGAGAACGTAAAGCCATACAACATCAAGTGACAAAAGTTCTTAAAGACGACGTGATCCAACCATCAATGAGTCCCTGGGCATCTCCTGTAGTTCTAGTCAAGAAAAAGGACGGCAGCTTGCGTTTCTGTGTGGACTACAGAAAACTAAATCAGGAGACAAAGAAAGATGTGTACCCGCTTCCCCGTATAGACGATTCACTCGACAGGCTTCGACACGCGCGTTACATCTCTTCAATGAATTTAAAAAGCGGATATTGGAAAATCGAGGTAGACCCGAGAGACCGTGAAAAAAACTGCTTTTGTGACACCAGACGGCCTATACGAATTTAAGGTCTTGCCTTTCGGCTTGTGCTCTGCCCCTGCTACCTTCCAACGCCTCATGGACACTGTGCTTTCAGGCCTGAAGTGGAAAACCTGCTTAGTATACCTCGACGACGTCATCATGTTCTCCGCAACATTTCAAGAACATCTCGAACAGCTTGAAGCGGTTCTGCAGTCCATCCGATCCGCCGGCCTTACCCTGAAACCGGAGAAGTGCCACTTTGGCTTTGCGGAACTACAGTTTCTTGGTCACGTCGTCAGCCACGCAGGTGACCGCCCGGAGCCCGAAAAAATTGCCGCCGTCGCACAGTTTCCCGTACCATCCAATAAAAAGGCTGTCAGGCGCTTCCACGGCCTCTGTGCCAATTACCGGCGGTTTATTGCAGACTTCGCTCATATTGCGTAGCCGTTAACTCGCCTGACGAGACGACGTTGCTTTTGTATGGGGCGACAAAGAGCAAGGTGCATTCGACGACTTGCGGGAACGTCTCTATGCACCTCCAGTGCTTGCTCACTTTGATGAGACCGCTCCTACATTGTTCCACACTGATGCAAGCTAATGTTGGCTTAGGAGCTGTTCTTGAGCAACAGCAGGAGGGCACAGAAAGAGTACTTGCCTATGCAAGTAGAACACTCTCACGCACAAAGGCTAATTACTCCACGACTGAGAAAGAATGTCTCGCCGTAGTATGGGCGGTTATGAAATTTCGCCCACATTTGTATGGCCGCCACTTCACAGTTATAAGCGACCACCATTCACTGTGTTGGTTGACAAACCTTAAAGATCCTTCGGGACGACTGGCGCGTTGGAGCCTACGGTTGCAAGGGTTTGACATGAATGTCAAGTACAAGTCGGAAAAGGACATACGAATGCTAACTGTCTGTCTCGATCGCCGATAGAGTCGACTGCTCCACCCGAAGAAGACTCGGCATTTCTTTATATTCTGGACACATCCACCATCGCGCAACAACAACGGGACGACCCTGAGTTGCTTGAACTCATCAATTACTTAGAGGGCAGATCTGCGAAACCTTCTAGAGTTTTCGCAAGAGGACTGTTGTCGTTTTGTTTGCGGGCGAAAGTACTATACAAACGAAACTTTTCTTCGACCGGGTCCCCCTATCTGCTCGTCATTCCTGCAGCTTTTAGTACGGAAGTACTTGAAGCCTCTCACAACGAGATGACTTCCGGTCACTTAGGCTACACGAGAACGCTGGCCAGAGTGCAGCAGAGGTACTACTGGCCGAGACTTACCACCACCGTGAAATATCACGTTCACACTTGCCTCGACTGCCAGAGGCGCAAGTCGCCTCCGTCGAAACCAGCCTTCCTCCTACAACCCGTCCAGGTTCCTCGAAGACCATTTGACCAAATCGGAATGGATATATTGGGCACACTTCCTACTTCTACTGCAGGGAATCGCTTTGTTATTGTCGCTACCGACTATCTCGCACGATACGCAGAGAAGTACAGCAGCCGAGGCGGCGCGCTTTTTCATTGAGCACGTTGTGTTGCGACACGTTGCACCAACCGTCGTAATAACAGAACGAGGAACCGCATTCACGGCTGCACTGTTAGATCAGGTCTTGCTGCTAAGTAGAACGTCTCATCGGAAGTCAACCGCCTACCATCTACAAACCAACGGATTAACATAACGCCTAAACAAAACAATTGAAGACATGCTCTCCATGTAAGTGGATGTTGAACAGAAAATTTGGGACGATATCCTACCTTACATCACCTTTGCATACAACACGGCGAAACTAGAGACAACGCGCATGACTCCGTTCACCCTTGTTCATGGACGGGATGTACGATGCTTCCAGACGACTTTGACGACACTGATACGGACGCCGATGTGTTTACGCAATGCGCAGAAGACGCTCGGCAGCTCGCACGCTTGCGGATCTGCCAGCAGCGAGACTACGACGCAGAGCGCTATGATCTTAACCGTCGAATGGTCATCCATGACGTCGGCGACAGAGTGTGGGTTTGGACACCCATACGCAAACGAGGCCTCTCCGAGGTCGTCCCCGATAATGTCAGTTGTATACGCGGCGCCGCACGCATTGTCCTGAACTTGTGCACGTTGTCCGCATGAAGCCGTATGTGAGCGAATAACTATGCGAGAGGTTCTTACTTCCGCGAGTGACATTTCTGGTTTAGCATCAGGGCGATGCTCTTTTAGGGAGGGACAAATGACGCGTATATTCTATTTAGAAGACAACGACGATGGGGGCAATAACGGTCTCCGTCTAGTGGGTGGCTGAGATTTGGGAGAGGACGAAGAAGACGTGCCTCAGTTCCGTTTGTTTTTGAACAGGTTGTCCTGTTGTTCTTGAACGTCTCCCTGTCTTCTGTCCGCGTTGTACCACGACAATATCATAAAACTCAGCTGCCTTCTCTTCAAACTCGATTTCGTATACTGACAGACCAAACATTTCTAAACATCTATGCTTCTCCCCAGAGACGCTCCTACTATATTTTTATTCGCGAACCAACTGCATTCTTTGAGAATCAATGGTCCAGACTGCATTGTCCCCAGGTAGTTTTTGTGCAGAAGCTATTAGAGCCACTACAAATATCAATCCGTGATGTGGCTTTTCTAAATTTACCTACTTCGACAGTAAGTGTTGAATTTGGCGATATATTTCCCAATAACGCTAAGCTCCTACATATTCGATGCCTAAAAGGTTTATTAGATGACTGCCTTGAAAACCTCCAAATAAATGCAGTAATAGCCTCAGATGCTTCTGTCAGTGAAGAGAAAGCCGGAGCGGGCATTTTTTCGACATCATTGAATTGGTCTTTCTCTCTTCGACTACCCGACTTTACGCCAATATTTCAAGCAGAGTTATTGGCGATCATCCTATCTCTACGGAAACTTACCACATCTATTTCCTCAGCCGTAATCTTAACCGGCTCTTTGTCTGTTTGCTCCGCTTTATCTGTGCCCAATTCAAGTATCATTCTCCGAGAATTTCATTCATTCATTCCCCAACATTTACGCCTCATCCAACTGGTATGGGTGCGAGGGCACGTGGGGCTCACTTTAAACGAGTCAGCAGACGCACTAGCAGCGGCATCTCTTAAAGGCCCGGTACTGAGGATCCTAAAACCTTCGGCATACGTCACTTCTGCAAGATTTTAAAAATTTTCCATTCAATAAGAACATGCCAAATCATGTGTATTAGATAACGCCGATTTTCAGCACCATAGATTTCCTTGGAACAGCGGATGGTGTGCAACAAGATAATTTGAAGTTTCATTTACGCGCATGCGTTGCCGAATACCAAGGCTTAATTTCTATTCCCATAGGTCTGGTTTGGCAACTTTTCCTAAATGTTTCTACTGCAATGAACCCGAAACTATGGATCATTTCTTTATAGAGTGTCGTAGGTTCAACGTGCATAGAAAACGACTTCTAGAAGGTCCCTTCCGCCAACTTGGATTAGCCATTACGCTACCTATCATTCTGTCTCTGGGGGCGTCGGCACTAGGACACTGTAATAGGAACGTGTGTGATGCCATATATAATTTTGTAATAGAAACAAGGAGACTTCCATGCTAATTTTACTGTTTTATTTTCCACAAGAAACCAAAAATATTAACTTCTAATTTTAAGAAACTATATCATGAAAATTATTATTAACGATTAGAATTCATTTAATATTTAATTTTCAGTAGGTATTTATTCTTTTTCGACCTGCTGACGCCCGATTCATGGCCAATCCCCCGTGGTGGGTTGTGCTACATCTACGGGCACCAAACCAAACCAAACCAAATCTGGCTCCAGTGTAAATAGCCTGTAAATAGCCTCTTTCGTCAGTGTCATTCCACGCGTAACAAATATAGGCCATTGTAATTTGCGCTGTTCCAGAGGGCTTAACCGGAAGTCTTCTTGGAAGCCTGTTTATAAGCATAAAAAGCGGATCACTGCGCGATAAGGCTGCTGTGCGTCTGTACATTGATTGCCTCTCGTCATTGACAAAACTTTCGAACATCTGTAACAAGGACGCGCGCATTTGGGTATTCAAGAAGACACTTCGTTCGAAAACCCTCAGGGGTCTCCGAATCTTTCTTCATCACGTCCCTGGTCACAGGGGCGTGTTGGGAAACGAAATCGCTGGCTCGGCCGCGTCGTCCGCGGCAACTACCGGTCTCGTTCGCGGGTGTCTCACTAGAGTCAGATCGTTCCATACTAAGTTCTTTAAAATCGCTCAACAGCAATGGCATTGTTATTGGTAACGAGAAGGCACCAACACCACCCTTCACAACTCGGTGCGTAGCGTTTATGACATACCGCGCCATAGACAGAGACATACCTCATGTTTACCATTATTTCGATGACGTTCTCGTGGCCACAGAAACATGGCAATAGCATTTAAAGGCTTCAACTTGCTTATTTCAAATCGAGCGAGCGGCTAAACTGGCCATAAAATAAAAAAGTGAAATAAATCGGCTCTCCAACAAAATGCTTCTTGTGGTTTGAGGTAGGTCAAGGTGTTGTACAGCCCTAGGAAGACACAGCCGACAAGATCAACACTGATAAATGACCTGAAATGAAGAAGGAGCTCAGGACCTTCTTCGGACTCACGGGCTATAACCGGTATTTCGTTCTAAACTAAGCAGTGCTTACCCATGCACTCACCAATCTTAAGAAGAAAGGCTCTCCGAACCGGCTGAATTGGCAGACGCCACACGAACAGGCATTTATCCGACTAAAGAACCTGTTATCACACCAGCTGTACTAAAGGCTCCAGATTTCAGCAAACACTTCTTGTTATGCCCGGACGCCTCTTCGAGAAGTCTCGGAGCAGTTCTTTTGCAAGAACACGACGGACGTTTGCCCCCCGTGTCCTACGCAAGCCGGAAGCTTGTCCCGCGCGAAGCTGCCTATTCCACAATTGAGAGGGTGGCCTCGTTCTAGTGTGGGCGGTACAAAAATTTCATGTGAACCTTTACGGTCACCCGTTTATCCTGCATTCCGACCACCAACCACTGCGGTACCTCAATTCCGCGAAGCACGTGAACAGTCGTGTACTACACTGGAGTTTACTGCTTATGGATTAGGACTTCTACGTAGACGCCGGAGTGTGCGGACGAATTCAATTCGGCTCTTGTTTCTACCAATGCTTTCGTGGTGATTTTTCATGATTTCACGAGAATATTTGTGCACGACGGCTTCGTGAAGTCGCACGGACTCTGTGTACAATTTCCTGGACACTGTGAGTGTTTATCTCTACCGTCTACAGCGGTTTTCCCATCGTCGCTCGGCCACCGCCTCGCTAGCCCTAACGAGGGGAGCCTCTGATCCGACGTGGCGAGCGCACGCTTGCGCAGCGCCACTTCTGGCGCGTTGCTCTCTTTCACGTCGTCGCTGCCACCGCTTGGGCTGCACTTTTTGTGCACAGATATTGCGACCTCGTGTTTTGACCCAGCGCTGCGTGCCCAGCAAAATCGGCGAAGACGACGAAGTCAAAGATCACACGCCAGCTGGAGAACCGTCCTTCTTGTGTCTGACATTTTCGTGTCTGGTTGCTGATACTGCTGCTTACTCTTGCCTTAGCGCGTGACAAACTGGTGGAGAGCTGGGTAATCTAATCTATGCACCAAACCCCTCCGACCAGCAGGAGCCCCAGCCCCGTTGCGGTGGTTACGCCTGTACACCGCGCCAGCAGAGGGATCCATGGACAAGCCCCTGAGTTTGAACTCCTCCCAGACAAAATGGCAGCTCCGATCACCCCAACAGGTATGGAAGGCACAACGCCGATTCATTGTACGCTACTCAATCCGCGAACGCCGAATCCCGTCCACGGCGCCATACCTGACGATGTTGAAGATTGGCTGGTGCACTATGAACGTGTTGCCGCGTTCAACAAGTGGGATGACGCAGACAAACTGAAAAACGTATATTTCAGCCTTAACGATGGCGCACGTGTTGGGTATGAGAACCGTGAAGCTGCCCTAACTTCGTTGCGGAATTCAAACGCTGGATTCTTGAGACGTATGCGAGCCCTGATCGCCAAGAGCGAGCTGAGCGTGATCTCCAGTCCCGTATACAAATTCCGAACGAGGGTGTCGCAATGTACGTCGAAGACATGACGCGTCTTTCGATGAGCCGGCCCCAGCATGTCGGAAGAAAAGAAGGTGCGGTACCTGATGCGCGGAGTGAAAGAGCAGCTGTTCGGCGGTCTCGTACGCAGTCCTCCCAAGACTGTGTCAGAATTTCTTTCCGAGGCCATCACCATGGAACAGACTCTTCGGCAGCGGACACCATCATACGAACGCCAAGTGAACACTGCCTCACCTACGGACTTTTTCGGAGCTCTCGGGGGCCACGTCGATTTCTTTCGGGAGCTCATTCGTTCCGTAATCCGCGAAGAACGCTAGAAACTCTTGGTACCCTCACAGCCGACGCTTAGCTCCTTGTCCAGCGTACTCCGTGACGAAGTCCAGCATGCGCTAAGAGAACCACCCTTCAACACAGAAGCTCGACCGCTAAGAAATGACAGCCCCCGTATGTCATATTCTCAAGCTTTGAGGCAACCTGCCCCACCTCCCTCCCCGCTTCGCACCGCGTGCCCGGCCATGCTAGAGCACGTCCAAGCGGCCTCGTATTACCAGGACCACCGACAAGCCCCAAAAAGAAATCAGACGTGTGGCGGGCACCTGATCGCCGTCCCCTCTGCTTTCACTGTGGCGAAGCTGGGCATGACTACCTACAGTGCTCCTATCGAGAGCTTGAACTACGCGGATTCTCAGCGAACTCGCCGCGACCTACGTTCGGCCAGCGTCCTCCTGAAATTAAAGAATATGTTGCCCAGCAGCGCGGATCTCCATCAGCTCGACGCCAGTCACGCTCCCCTTCGCCGCGACGGTTTTCTCCGACTCGCCGTACGTATTCGAGCGTGGTGCAGGGTCGGTCGCCCAGCCCACGCCGGAAAAACTAACCACAGCGACCTTTGGGGGCGAGGCCGCTGAATCTGGACGTGCTCAAGGACCCCTACTGACGCGTACGCGGACCGACGATACATCGACGACGACAGTACCTGATTACGCAAGAAGAATTTCTTTGGACATTCCTGTATTGCTCGACGGTCGTGAATTGACTGCTTTAGTGGACACTGGAGCAGATTATTCTATAATCAGCGAAAGACTGGCCACCCTTCTGAAGAAAGTGACAACGCCTTGAAATCAAACGCCAGTTCGTACAGCTGGCGGCCACATAGTCACACCACTCGCCATGTGCAACGGCACGAATACAGATTCGCGGCTCTACGTTTGTTGCCAGTTCGAGCAGTCTCCCTGAGTGTTCTCGAGACCTAATCATCGGCATGGACTTTCTCAGGGAGCACGCAGCTATCATCAACATTCGACAACGCCTCGTCACTTTGTCGACAAAGCCCGCCACAGCGACGACCGACACCACCCACCCTCGAGCATCTTTTCGTGTCATCGATGACGCTGTGACGTTACCACCACGTGCAAGTATCGTGGTTCAAGTGGCATGTGACAGGCTCGTACACGGTGAAGCGGTCGCATAAAGCAATCGCTCTCTCCTGCTTTCTCATGGTGTTTGCGTAGCAAGAAGCCTTATCGATCTCCATGATGGCCACTGTGAGGTTCTTGTCACGAACTTCAGCTACGAACACCGGCACCATTTCCCCGGTACTGTCATCGCCTACGCCGACCCGATCGCCGATGTCACTGAGTGTTTTGTTTCCGAGGCGATCGGCAGTGCTGAAGCACCTCTACGCAACGTCGACATTAGTCCAACGCTTCCTGATGAGAACAAACAACCCCTGCGCGAGCTGTTGCTTGAGTTCCACTCTTGCTTTGCACGGTCGTCGAAGATACGTCAAACTTCGATTACGAAACACGGTATCATTACCTATGACGACGTGCCCCCCATGCGGCAACAGCCTTATCGTGTTTCCCCGACAGAACGACATGTGATTCAAACGCAGGTGAAGGAAATGCTTCAAGACGGCGTAATCCAGCCTTCACGCAGTCCCTGGTCATCACCAGTCGTTCTTGTTAAAAAGTGAAATTCTTGTTAATGTGAAATTGCTCTGCTGGCAGTCATAAGAAACTGCGAACTTGAATGCCAATGTATTATTTTACTAGCAGCTCTCTGTCACCATAGCATGCAAACTTCCGCCCCTGCCGTCACCATTGCTAGGATGTTCTAGTCCGAGTGCGATATTAAGGAACCCAGCGCGCCATGTGCTATGTGCGAGAGGGAAAACATGCGATGCTAAGCCAAAGATGCTGGTGGCTTGATGCGGGCTCTCTTCCTGCGTACACGGATTGGATGGAAGGCGCGAGAGGCAAGCGCGCTGGAGGGCCAGGCGAGCGTGCGCCTCCTCCGCTAGGCCAGTCATGACTGCACATGACGCACCTAAGCTTAGACGTGTCCTGCACGCTCCTTCTTGGAGGCAGTCTGTGAACGGTTGGAAGGCTCACGGCAAGCCGAGATGGCTGGTGGCTTCACATGCGCTGCCTTCTCGCGCGCGCCTATTGTTGGAGGTCAGGTTACATCAAGTTTCCAAGACGCGGGGAAGGGAGAGGCAGCGTAAAGGCGTTTGCTGCCCGCAGCTGGCGCTTTTGAACACGCCAGTTTTGCGAAAACGAATGCTCCCGGTCTTCCGGTGAGACCCATTGATGTTTACGTCAGCGCGCACGGCACCGATGTTCTTAATTTATTTAGTGATATAAATTTGCTTGCGATCTATGCAGCTGATAAACCTGCAAGCTGTAATTCGTGTAGTGGTCTAATGCTTTAATATCGCATCAGTACTTCTTTTTTGAGAAACTGCGATGTTCTTAGCGATTATAAAAGTATTTTATGAAGTATTTATTGCATAATGGTCACGCTTCTCCTTTTCGCGTGTTCAGCAGTTCATCTATTTAAAGCCAGGAGATAGTGATGACATGTGTTTCTTTTCCTTTGTCGTAACCGCTAATAAAACGACCTTTGGCTGTGTATTCTAAAACAAAATTCTAGCATTACCTGCACACATCGACATCAACGTTTTCTCGACACTATGTTTTACCTTGTTTTAACTGGTGACCACGCAAAACACCCTAGTTTTATGGAGTCACCAACTCGGAGGCCCACTGTTACAACTCCAACGTTCACCGTGCTTTAGTTAGGTCCCTGGGATATTTTTGTGCCATCTACAAAATGCAGTTATCCAAGAACAACTTCCGATTTGATTCGGTGACAGCTGTTGTTCTTGTCACACTCGTTACCACCGACATCTTGCTTATTTTTCTTGGCACAAGTTCTCGAAAATTGTTTTTTTGTTAATATTTGTATTGTCACTGCGGATAAAGAGCGTGTAACCGTGCTGCAAAATAAAGGGAAGTTTGAAGCCTCTTGGCTATGTATTCGCAGTGCACTACTACATGCCACAGTGTCCCGGTCACAAAAGGCGGCGACAACACGACCAGCATGGTGACGGTGCGCGAGCTGTGGAATCTGTGGAATGAGGCTTACGCTTGATAGAGCGGGCTCGGCTAAAAAAAATAATTTGTAATGGCACGCTTCGATTTTGTGTTGACTACAGGAAGCTAAACAACGTCACAAAGAAAGACGTGTACCCGTTGCCTCGTGTCGACGATTCTCTGGACAGGCTGAGGCGCGCGAAGTATTTCTCCTCTATCGATCTGAAAAGTGGCTACTGGCAAATTGAAGTAGATGAGCGTGACCGCGAGAAAACTGCTTTCGTAACTCCGGACGGCCTTTACGAATTTACAGTACTCCCCTTCGGCCTCTGTACCGCTTCAGCCACATTCCAGCGAATGATGGATACCGTTCTCGCTGACCTCAAATGGAAAAGCTGCCTCGTCTATCTCAATGATGTCTTCTTTTCGGAAACTTTTGACGAGCACCTTCGACGCCTTCGGAATGTACTCGAAGCCATTCGATCTTCTGACCTTACACTAAAGCCACAGAAATGCCATTTCGGTTACGAGGAACTGAAGTTCCTTGGTCACGTCGTAAGCGTGGCAGGTGTTCGGCCCGATCCCGAGAAGACTGCTGCCGTAGCAGCCTTTCCCGCTCCAACCAACACGAAAAGTGTCCGACGATTTTTGGGCTTGTGTGCACATTATCGACGCTTCACTGAAAATTTTTCGAAGGTTGCAGAGCCGCTATTTCGCCTTAAGCGTGACGACACGCCATTCCTCTGGACTGATGAAGAACAGACCGCCTTTGCGGAGCTACAACGTCGATTGTCTTCTCCTCCCGTGCTCGGTCATTTTGATGTGGATGCTGATACAGAAGTACGCCCTCACTTGCCTCCTTCCTTCACCATAAATGCTGCAATACCCCCCCCCCCCACACACACACACACACACACACCATTCTTGTGATGTCCCGCCACGCCGGCGATTCCCTGGCCTAAATGGCGACGCGTTTTACAGGTCTATATCGACGCCGCTGTCAGGGACGCCGTGCCAGAACACAAGAAAGCGTTACTTCTCGACGCTTTGGACTGGAGGGCGTCAGCATTTACTTCCGAGTGTTCGAAGAACGGACGCGGGCAGGCGCCTAAGAGGTAACCGGTGACACCGAGGCGATTGCGGCAACCAACGTGTATCAAGAAGCATTAGCATTACTGGACAAATGCTTTGCAGAAGACGAAGATGAATTCTGCAGTCAGCTCCAATTCAAGCGAAGGATGTAGTGTTTCACTAAGGC
Source organism: Dermacentor andersoni (assembly GCF_023375885.2). Taxonomy (NCBI): domain Eukaryota; kingdom Metazoa; phylum Arthropoda; class Arachnida; order Ixodida; family Ixodidae; genus Dermacentor; species Dermacentor andersoni. Next base: position 60,524,681 of record NC_092818.1, read on the forward strand.
TACGGTCGAATTCATACAAGACGTGCAACGGCTGGCCAAACTATGCAAGTTTGGCGCAATGACGGACTTAATGCTACAGAACCAAATTCTCTGCGACTTGCAGTCACAACTTCGTCGCGGCTTCGAACAAATGGGCACTAATTTTACTACGACGAAAGCAATGGAAGCGGCCAAAGAGGAGAAGCGAACAGAAGAAGTGATGCAACTAGTCGTTCTGCAAGTCGACGCCGTATCACAGCGTATACGGCGTCCCTTTTACAAGTTAGCGGATAACGCATTTCAGGTTAGTTATGGAAATAGTTGGAATGCTTCCAAATTAGTCCTTCTGCATGCGGAAAGAAATAGTATTAGTAATCATAACACACAGTCCCCTGTCTATGCTCCGCGCGCTCTCCGGACGCCGGGCCCCGCCGTTTGCCGCTGCCGACAACTTTTTTTGCGACAAGGATGGGATCCCTGCTCCAGTTCCGGCTGAAGCTACGGGGAACCAACGAACTCCGGGAGTGAAACGTTTTTCTGACACTGCACGGCATGTAACCGCCGCCGACCCACTTGGCGTCGCGAGGCCTAACCGCCTAAGCCTTCTCCGACCCTTTTGTTCTAGCCTGATACGTGTGTCTTCTTTTCCAGCTTCAAGTTCTGGCTTGTCGTCTTTGCCTCCTGCACTCATACTTGGCATGGCATCCTTGGCCCTGAAATATACTGCGGTACAGATGGAAAAAACTTTTCCAAGCCGACCTTGAGGCGGCCGGCGGCGGCGAATGGACAGCGAGGGTCCGCGCTCGGCAGCGTGCTGGGACGGGAAGGGCAGCGCAAGTACTTCGCCGAAGAGGAACAGGAAGCGGCAAGACAGTTGACTAGGGGGGAAACTCAGGTGGCCTCAGCGTCGGCCGATACGGTTCCGGCTGAGTCGGTTTTTCGAAAACTGGTGCAACTACTTGACCGGCTGTTCGCAGCGTCGACGAATGTTTAGCGGAGAGGCACGAGTTTATGATCCGGAAGCAGCTTGGGAGAGGCGAATTTCTGGAGTTTGTTACAGCGTTGAAAGAAAAAGCGGTCCAGTGCAACTTCGGCACAACTTATAACGAGCGCGTCCGAGATCAGATTATCTGTGGTGTAGCGAGCGCCAGCGTTCGCGAGAAGCTGTTGGCTCATCGCGAAAACTTGTCCCTCGACAAGGCGGAAGAAATAGACCGCTTGTTAGAAGCACTGCATTGAGCGAACCGCGCGTTCGGCTCGGAAAACGTACAAAGGGTTGAGACATCTCAACATGGCATCTATTTTACGTTGTAAGACGGCAGACTTCTTCCGGGAAGGCACCAAGATGGTCGACACTTATCGCGCGGCTCCTCCGAGACTATCAGCCCTTGTTAAATCATATGGAGGACCAGGATGCGAAGAACAGCGTCAATTTCGAACGTCGCACATGCGATCGGTGTGGCAGCACCAGACATATCGAATCCTACAGGAATTATCCGCCAAGAAATCGGCGCTGCAATGCCTGCCACACGTTGGGCCATTTCGCTTCACGTTCCCGAAAGTCCTGGACAGCTGTGCAGGCGTCTCTTCCGCCGAAACTCGCTCAAGTACACTGTCTTCGACAACACTCGTAGATCAGCCGTCTGCGTCTGTCTTCACCAACAGCGCCTTTGAAACTAAAAAAAAAAGATTTGGAAGTTAAAGTCATAGTTAGAGGCGTCTCCATGCGACTACTGGTGGACACGGGAGCGTCGGTGTCATTGATGACTACCGAGGATTTTCGACATCATTTTGGAGGGCAGCACACGCTGTCAAAAACATCAGTGGACTTGAGAAATTTCCCCAAGCAACGCATCAACATTGGTTTCAAGCCACTATCCAGTTTTTTCCAGAGGTCGTGCTCCGTCATGTTTCAAGCAACGACTAAAGGGACATCGCTGCTGGGACTAGATGCCGTCCAGCGGCTGGGTATACAGATCGACGGTACGTCGTTGACATGTCTGGCATCATTTCGTTCAGTACAGAGCCCCGCAGGTGTGCCTCCGGGTTTTGATCATCTCTTCAGTGGCGAGTTCAGTCTCATCAAAAACTTCGTGCATCGAATTCATCGGCGGCAAAGTGTAACGCCAGTATCTTCAAATTGCGCAGACTCCCTCTAGCTCTCCGCGACCAGGTCACCAGTGAACTGCGACGTATCGAGGACTGCGACGTCATCGAGCGCGTCAAGGCTTCGGAGTGGGTGCCTCCACTCATGGTGTGCAAGAAGATGGAGCCATCCGGCTCTGTGTCGACCTCCGCGAACCGAATAGGGCAATTGTCATTGATGGTTATCCTTTGCCGCATGTGGAGAAATTACTACAAGTGTTTCATGGTGCAACTTATTTTTCTAAGCTAGATTTAACATCTGCTTATCATCACCTGTTGCTTGAGGAAAATGGTAGAGATCTCACCACATTCATAACTCATGAAGGCTCATTTAGATTCAAACATGTCTGTTTTGGTTTGGCATCCGTGCCAGCAGCATTTCAGAAAATGATGTCACAAATTTTGAAGAATTGCAAAAATGTCTGTTACCTGGATGATATATTGGTATGGGGTAAAACGCAACCTGAGCATGATGCTAACTTGAGAGAAATGCTAGTTTGCATTTCGAACAGTGGTTTTTAGGTGAGAGAACTTAAGGCCCCAATATACTCCGACGTAACGCGCGCGGCACGGCGACGTCATGTCGGCCAAGGCGCTCCCTCTATACACCGGCGTCTTCCAACCGCCGACGTAACCGGTCGATTCCAGCGCGCTCGAACGTCGTCCGGCGCCGAATGCAACCATCTGCATTTCGCGCCGACCGCGCCGAACTCGCACGCACCGAGCGCCCTCTCTCGTTGTAGCTGTTCACCACCAGAACAAGATGGTCGCTTCACAAGACAGCTTGGTGGACCTCTCTGGCTCCCTAATCGAGAAGTTTTTGGACGCTGCTCAGCAGCATCCATGCGCTTACGTTACGAAATGGGTCGACTATCGCGACTCGGATCGTAAGATCAAAGCCTGGAAGCGGACCGTGCACTCCGGCCTCTCGACAGGTGCGTCAGTGCTGCACACGTGTGTGGATACTTCTCCGGACCGAATACGCACTCACCGTTTATGCTTTTGTACTGCCATTTCAGTTGAAGAGTGCAACAGACTGTGGAAGCGCTAAGAGATCACTACGCTCGCGAACTCAAAGCCATAGAATCTACTAATAGGAGCGGCAGTGCATATGTGTCGAGGCGGACGTGGGAATTCGCCGAGTCGATGGCCTTCTACAGAGACTGCGGCCGTCTGAGAAAGTGAGCTATGCCTTTTCACACTTGCGCAATAACAATTATTTCTACTTCGTTTTGCACCCATTTTCATCACTGTTCCACAATCACTCGTTCTTAGTTTTTTTTTTCCCCTAAAGATTTGTTGCATGAAAATGCTGGAATGTGGTAAAGGAAACCTAGCTTGCGAGGCTCTATTTGCGAGGGCCCTTTCACGAGCCTGATCTGCTTCGCGGTTTGCATTTTTGAAGTGCGCGTAATTAACAATTTCTTGTCCGTTTATTTAAGATACGTCAGTTTGATGGAGTTGGCTAAGTCATTTTTTCTTTCTTCAACACAACGTTCAGGGTACTGTTTTTCTCTTATCCCTTGCACAAAACTAAATTGAACACTAAATATTTGGATAGAATTGTCTTCCTTACTAGGGTTTATTTAATCGCTTGGGGCACTGCATCAACGATTGTGCACGCGAGTTTTCACCCTTCTTTTTCTAAATGGTCGATAGCCATATTATTGCCTATATACGATAAATAGTAATTAGACCTCCGACGAAGCCTTCAGCATTCTTAGCGAGCGTTGCAGCCAAAGAAAATTGGCACGAAATCAATTTTTTTAGCTTTACAAATGCGCCTCTTTGTTTCCTTCACTAATGTCAGCCTTTTCACTGCAGAACAACGTGCAGTATGGAAGTCCCTCGCACTGGTGGTGATTCTGACGACACCGCCGAAGGTATTTTCTCAAGGATGCAGAGCACATCACCGTCATCTTCAGCAGCTGAAAGTTTTGGTGCTCTACTTGAAGAACTGCCATCGCCAGCAACGCCGACACCGGTGACAGCACCAGCGTTGGTGACCGAGTGAGGCACCAAAGCAAAGACAAGAAAAAAACAGACAGCTTTGCAGACAAACTTTTGGACAAACTGGAAAAACAAATGTCAGAAAATGAGGCATTTGGTTTGTCGATAGGCCTGAGTTTAGATAGGCCTGAGTTTAGGCCTGAGTTAAGTCTCGCATTATGCAGATCATTGCAGAACTGGAGGATGAGATTGACTGATCGAGATTTATTGTTCCAGCAAGTTGGTTGCTCATGACGAAAAATGTAGCACTCGTAACACAGTGACAGAACGAAGAGGTGTCCTCTTCGTTTTGTCCCTCTATTGAGAGCGCTAGAGTTTTCATAAGTAGCTTAACCTCAGTGTCAATTATTGTGGCATTTATTACCGTATTCTTTACATTAGGTATTTAGGCACTTAAATATTCAAGAGGTGTGCATTTAGCTCTTGTTCATGGTAATGATCTAACATCTTTGTTTGTTTTGTTTGCTGCTAGTGTTTAATACTTGGCTTAGCGATATAGAGAATCAAGAATTCTCTATCATATTTTCATTTATTCTCGCAAGACTGCGTGAATTACTTGAATGATGTAGGTGTGATACGTTGTGATGTAAGGTGTCAGATGCTGTTGTTTATTGCTGTGATAAACTAGTGCAAATATTAGTGATGCAATATTTAATGAAATGTTGACAATGCACACATTTGTTTTTGTTTATGGTGCTTAAAGTCCCAACACGACTCAGGGAATGAGGAACGCCATAGTGGAAGGTTCCAGATGGTTTCCACCACCTGGGTTTCTTTAACCTGCACTGACACCACACAGTACATGGCCTCTAACATTTTGAGAATTGTATTTATGGTTTTTTGAGCATCGTGAAGTACACAATGCGCAATATTTTCTAATGCACTGGCAATAGTACAATTGCATTGTTGAGATAGAAGTGCACAGCGTAAGCCACCGTCCTGCTGTCTTAAGCAACCAAAAACCCTTTATGGATTCTCATGAGCGTCCCGACTCGGGCGTACAATGTTCAGTTCCACTGCGATGATGAATGGCTTAGTCTCAAGACTCTTTTTCTCGCATATTTCAGAGTTTTTATTGCCATTAAATAATGGTTATTCTGATCTTTGTAATGTATCCAGAAGTAACAGGAAAAAGGGAGCACAGTGTCAACAGGTATTACAGAAGATAACGCATATACCACATCCGAACGTTTTTTTCGCAGTCTTGCATTTACTCTTGAACTAGTCGAATTTTCGATCGCTGTGTTGTACAGAAGCAAGACTTTCCATGGTTTGTTGACTGAACATAACTGCTCTGGCTTTTTTATGTTTCATTCCAAATGTTTCAGTAAATTCCATTTTTTGTTTATGACGTTTTGTATGTATATACATGCTGTAACAGTACTTCAGCAAGTTTCTCACAGGATGCTACAATGTACACTTGGTATGAAAATTGCATGCAGGTGTTCAATAATGATAGTCTTAATTCCTTGTGGTTCAGACTGATTACAGCACGCTTCCGTCGTATATAGTCAAACAACAGCTTGTTGTTTATTGAATTGCACTTGCAAACATATACGGGTAACAAATCACACAGCATGGCCCAAAGTTCACCTGTCAGGGTGACCTCCTCTTAAAGCACATTGCATTAGCTTTATATTTGAGACATCAAAGTGACAATACAGTAAAAAATACACGATTACAAAAAAGATACATTTCTTACACAAATCCTAGCGAGACAACGCACTGGTATGTAAATGCTATAAGCTTTTGAAACCATATTTCTTCACCGTAAACAAACAAAAGTTCTGGAAACAAAATAGTAGGGAGGGTAAGAATTTTACAAAATTACAGGAGCCAAAGTAATGGTTATGTCGCTGCAACAGGAAAATGTTATATATTAAGGCATGCTAAAGCTTGTGATAAGAGAGAGTACAGACAAATACTTCTGCAGCGATATTTGATCTCATTTCAATAAAACTATGAAACGTCACATGCAATGGTATCAGCTCCGCCTGACAACACTTAGCTGCCATGGCAATGAGCCTTCAGCAGACGTGAAATAGTCTGCAATTTCATCCCTCATCGCCATGGCAGCTGAGGTAGGCCAGTATTTTGATGGCGGTGCACTGCTGCCAATTTGGGCAACCATGCTCCGCCACTCTCCATCCTGCAGTCTCCTCAGATGACCTGTCCCCGTAATTATCCCGGCAGTATGCATTGTCAGCCAGCCTTCAGGAAATTATGAATGACCACAGCTGCTTTTATCATAGAGCTGAGGAGCTCTGGCTCGTCCTCCATTGTACCCAAAAAACACTCGCCACCGCGAAATTAAGATGCCAAAGGCATATTCAACGCAACTTCGGGCTCTTGAGAGGCGATAATTGAATACTGTACCTTTTTTCTTTCTTCTAGCTTTCTCCCGGGTAGGAACGCATCAGATAAGTTTGTAAAGGGAATGCTGCGTCTCCAACTAAACAAACTGGTCACAAAGAAACTCCTCGAGATAGTCCCCGGGTTTCTTCTATGGCTTTCTTGAGTTCGCTATTTCTGAAGAACGAGCCATGTGAAAGCCGACCTTAGGCTCTTATGTTGACCATGACAAAGCGATAATCGGCCTCTGCAACAACAAGCATTAGCAGCGAGTAGTACCCCTTCTAATTGAAACAGTCTGATCCACTGTTGTCTGGGCATTTGATTGCAAAATGTTTACTGTCAATACTTCCAATGGCATTTGGGAAATCCCACTTATGTTCATAATCTTCTCTTATTTTTTGCAACTGCGTCTCAGTTGGGCCCCCAAGTACAACAGACTCCAGGCAATCCCAGATTGCTGGAAGAGTCTTCTTTAGGATCCCTGCCGCTGTGGATGCATTAACTGTGTAGCTCATTGAGATGTCTTGTATCGATCCTCCAGTAGCCAGGAATCTACAAAAGGAGAATGTTAATGGAACAAGTGATTCATATTAATGTTCAAATACTTATCACAATGAACTTTATTGCTGCAAACATTAGTAATAAGGTGAAAAATACCTACACTGTCTTTCACAATTAGGACTAAGAACAAAACAAAACAGTTACAAGGCCATAGGTAGCAGCAGGGAACTAGAGTATTGCTGAACAAATATTCACCTGTATAGGCGGCAAAAAGTTTTCGTGATAAATAAGCCATCAGCTGTCTATAACATGCACAAACTGTGAATTTACTCTAATGTTACGCGAGGAAGAGTTTGGGGCTCAAGAAAACGAAAGAGAGATTGCGATCATAAACGCGACCACATATTGACCACTTATATTTACGAGCCAATGAACACGGATACGGCACTAAAGAATGCAGAAAGGGTTTTGATTGAGTCGTAGCACTTCGCGCGTAACTTAACGGAACGTGGCAGAACCACTTCTCCAAGTAGTGGCGGCCGCCGACACCACGCTGTTACGTGTTTCGTGCGTACCGCGCCCGGGCGTCCGCAACTTTTTCCGTTTTCTATCTGCGTCGCTTTCTCAACCTTCCCTTTTCATGGTCCACGTGCTTGCCGTGATGGCCCCATGATTGTCGAAAGGTGAGCTTCTCCTCACAGTTCATGAGCATTGCGATTGTGGTTGGTGAATGCACATTGACTACCAGGAAAAACAGAAAGAAACACGCGCGCTCAGTATTTATACGTTGCTCCCGAAAATAACGCGAGGTGCATTTTGAAGCACATTATGTACAGAAAACACTTATATTGGTGCGAACACGGTAGGCATGCACGCAGCCTCACTTGCTTATTTCTGGACAAATACTAGCATTTTACATCAGTGTGACCTCAAGCCTTTCTGCAGGAGAGATGGGCCTCCTATGCGTTGGTGGGAGCAGGATTCCCTCGTAGACGAGGCCCAATAGCTTGTCAAATGAAGCCGTCGTCATTCTGCTTTCAATAAATGAACGGAAATTCTGCATGACAACACGCTTTTCAGCACAAGCAAAAACTTTCCGAACGCTACTTGTAAAGCAACTGAGAAGCAGCGCGCGTTATGTGTATCTACGTTTCATTTACCTGAAATACTTGAAATGGTATTCCGGATCAGTGTGTCATAGCTTCTGCACAAAGTGATGGTATTCCCAGTACCACGGACATTTGTCAAATATTTCTGAGAGCGGAGATGCAAAAAATGAAGGAAGAGATCATGGCTGATGTCAAGCACATGCTACAACAGGTCATACAACAAGCCATGACTGACATGAAACAATTCATTATTGCAACTTTTAGCTCAACTTTCAGCCATCAAAACAACTCACTTCCACATGACACTAACGCCACTCGAAAACCAAGAAGGTCACACCCTTATACCCGTCCGGCTCGTACAATAACACCTGCCCTCACCTGCGAGGCGGCATCAACCAATCATGGCCAGCAAACCTAAGAGGCGCACTACCCCCACCTTCCGGGTGTGGCAATGGAATTGTAGAGGGTACCGAAGGAAGAGGGGTTCCCTCACACAGTTCCTAGCCACACGTCCTCACCCACCAGACGTTATAGCACTTCAAGAAGTACATTGCACTCCCACACTCACTGGATACAATGCATACACCGACAAGCATGACACCACCAAACAATCACTAGCTGCCACCCTTGTGTCCAAACAAATCACAGTGATCGAGCACACGCTCGACAGCTCCTATATTCCGCATGTGATCCTAGAAATTGTACCTAGGAATCGATATGAAACCAGCTTGTTTTTACTTAATATCTACAGTGCACCCAAATCGCGACGAGACGACTTCGGACAACTTTTTTCAGCCGCCAGTAAACAAGCCAAAAAATTGATTATTCTGGGAGATTTCAATGCGTCCCACCCAGCCTGTGGGTACCAAACAGAAACTCCAAAAGGCCGCCGTCTAGCCCACACCATGAACCTTCATCAATTCCCTCTGCTGACAGAACCTTACACACCAACCAGAACGGGCAACAGCTTAAGCAGGGATACCTGCCCGGACCTAACAATGGTCAAGGGGTTGACTCAATGCTCCTGGAACACCCTAATGGAGAATTTAGGCAGTGACCACAGCATTCTAGCCACAGAAGTCCAACTGGGGGCCATACGCACCCCAGAACGTCCAATTAAAATAACGAACTGGAACACTTTCCGGCGCAACAGAACCAAATCTCAACAACACGACCCGCCATCTCTACACGAGTGGACACAGCAGCTACAAGCAGATTTTAAAGCATCCACTAAGCACCCTACTGCAATAACGGAGATACCGGATGTGGACAGACATCTGCTCCATCTCTGGGATGCTCGAAGAGTCCTGACCAAACGATGGAAGAGGCAGAGGCACAACCGTAGGCTGAAACAAAGAGCAGCCCGGATCACAGCAGAAGCTGAAGAATACGTCACCAGCCTCACTAATAACAATTGGCACAACCTCTGCGACCGCCTTAATGGCACACTAAGTAGTTCCAAAACGTGGTCCCTCCTCAGAGCACTACTCAACCCAACGCACACAAAAACGCGCACAACGAACACAGTCCGCACTATCACCCACAAAGAACAAAAGTATGATGACGCGCTCCTCCAAGCACTGCAACAGAGATACATTGCTACAGGCCACCGGCAGGAGTAAAAAGACTATCCACACGAGGAAGAAACCCAATTGGACGGCGATATTACAGAGACAGAAGTGAGGGCAGCCACAGTGTCATGCAACATTGTTGCTGATGCCAGCGCACTTTTTACGCCATCTGCAATTTTCGCTCGTCGCAGATGCTCCCCGCTGCCTTTCGCTCTTTTGGACGTTCATGCTGGCGTCAGCAGACTGCTTGTCGCCAACCGATTGTCCAGTCCTCTCACTTTGCTTCATGGGGGAGTGCGTTGGCCGTGCCCGGTGTGTCGACCCTGCTACCATCATTGACAGGCCATCAGGCTCCATCACCACTCATGAGGTCACCGGAGTGACCTGTAACCCCGCGCAGGAGCCTACATCGCCCGATGTTTTGCATAGCTATATCGCCGACACGTTGACTGTTTCTCAACGCACCCTGCTTCTACGCCTTCTCGACAAGTTCCGTTCGTCTTTCGACTGTCAGCATGTTCCCTTGGGGCCGCACGTCAACTTTTTGTCATGGCATCGCCACGGGTGCCAGTGCTACACTGCGACAAAGACCATATCGTGTATCCGCGACAGAGCGCCGTGTTATCGACGACGAAGTAGCTGACATGCTCAAGCGCGGCGTCATTCAGCCTTCGGATAGCCCCTCGGCATCTCCCGTTGTGTCTTGTTAAGAAGGATGGATCGATTCGATTCTGTGTCGATTACCGTCGTCTTAACAAATTAACTCGTAAAGATGTTTACCCTCTTCCTAGAACTGACGACGCCCTTGACTGTCTCCAAGGCGCGGAGCTCTCTTCTATTGACTTACGCAGCGGCTACTGGCAAGTCCCCATGGCACCAGAAGAGCGACCAAAACGGCCTTTGTAACACCAGATGGCCTATATGAATTTCGTGTCATGCCTTTCGGCCTTTGCAACGCCCCCGCAACATTTGAGCGTATGATGGACAACCTTTTGCGTTGTCTCAAGTGGAAAACGTGCCTGTGTCTCTTAGATGGTGTGGTTATTTCTTCGCCCGATTTTCCCACCCATCTCTGTAGGCTGGAGGAAGTGTTACAGTGCCTAACTGCCGCCGGCCTTCAGCTAAACCTGAAGAAATGCCACTTTGGCGCAAGTCAGCACACCACCCTTCGCCATGTAGTATCTAAACACGGTATTCTTCCTGACGCCGCCAAGCTCTGTGCAGTTGATGTTTTTCCCAAACCTTCCTCCGTTAGAGAACATCGCAGCTTCCTTGGCCTGCGTTCTTACTTTCACCCCTTCATTCGGAATTTTGCGTCCATCACCGCTCCCTTCAATCAGCTTCTACGGAGCGACTTGAACTATTACGCTTGTGACGATGCCTTTCAAGAGTTGCGTCGTCTGCTGACCTCGCCGCCTATACTGCGGCACTTCGACCCGACAGCTCCGACCAAAGTACACACCGACACCAGCGGTGTTGAACTCGGCGCTGTGCTCACGCAGCGCAAATCTGGATTCGACGAGTACGTCGTTGCATACGCAAACCGCCCCCTCACCAAAGCCGAGAAGAATTATTCCGTTACAGAGAAAGCATGTTTGGCCATAATCTGGGCACTTGGTAAGTTTCGACCCTACCTCTATGGCCGCCCCTTCGACGTGATTACAGACCACCATGCACTTTGTTGGCTGTCCACATTGAAGGACCCCTCAGGTCGATTAGCTCGCTGGGCTTTGCGGTTGCAAGGTTTCAATGTGCGCGTTGTCTACAGGTCTGGCCGCCGCCACACCGATACCGACGCGCTTTCCCGTTCGCCCGTGTCAACCGAAAGCGATGCCTGCCTCTCTGCCGTTGACCAAGTACTTTCGTTCCCAGCAGGCTGCAACATGGCTTCGGAACAACGCAAGGATGTCTGGATTAGTGCTCTTATCCGCTTGCTTTCAAACCCGTCGTCTGTTCCTTCACCTTCTCGAGCTTTACGCCCTCAAGCATCTCGCTTCGAAATTCGGGATGGACTTCTCTATCGCCGGAATTACGTCTCTGACGTCCGCAAGTGGTTGCTGGTCATACCTCGACATCTACGTGGTGACGTCTGCCTTCCACACTGACCCGCAGTGTGCACATGCGGGTGTCTTCAAGACGTACACCCGGCTTCGCTCCAGGTTTTGGCGTGGCATGAACACCTTTGTGCGCAAGTACATTCGGTCGTGCCCTCATTGCCAACGCCGCAAGGTTCCTGCTCAGCATGTCTCTGGTCCACTACAGCCAATCCCGTGTCCTGCCAGGCCCTTCGATCGCATTGGCATTGACCTGCATGGACCCCTTCCAAGCACGGCTTCCGGAAACCGCTGGATAGTCGTCGCCATCGACCGTTTGACGCGATACGCAGAAACAGCCGCTCTGCCTGCTGCCACCGCTCGTTATATAGCATCCTTCCTCCTGAAAAACTTTTTTTCGGCGTCACGGTGCACCTCGCGAACTTTTGAGTGAAAGAGGACTCTCTTCCTCTCCGAAGTCGTAAATGCGCTCCTTGCTGAATGTCGCATTGTTGATCGCACCACCACCGCCGACCATCCTCAAACCAATGGTCAGACGGAAAGACTTCACCGCATCCCTGGCGACATGCTCTCCAAATACGTCGCCTCTGATCACACTGGTTGGGACCTCATTTTGCCATTCATCACGCTCGCCTACAACACTGCACCACAGGCGACCACAAATTTCTCCCCATTCTTCCTCTTGCATGGCCGCTAACCTTCGACTACCCTCGACACCATTCTTCCGTACAGACCCGATTCATCCGAATGTACGCCCATCTGGGCACGGGAGGGGGCACGGGAGAGCAGCTACCATGCGGCCGCTGCTAAGCTCTCCTTTCTGCTTTCTTGTGCACTTTGCTGTTTTCGGCTCGTGGTTGTCACCGATAACACGTGTGCTACGTCTACATATATATAGAATTTATTGCTGGATCCACCGCTACAAGCAGCTGACAACAGCCTTGATTATCTGAGCATGGATGACGTCATCATCTTCACGCCCGTATCAAGTGGGACATGGACACTGCCGCCAGCGGCAGCAGTGCAGCGCTCAGATTTAAGCAACTGGCATCAGCAAGGCGCTTCCAGTGGGCACGAGAGAGCAGCTGCCATGCGGTCGCTGCTAAGCTCTCCTCTCTGCTTTCTTGTGCAGATTGCTGTTTTCGGCTCATGGTCGTCACCGTCTAACACGTGTGCTACGTCTACATCTATATCGAATTTCCTGCTGGATCCACCGCTACAAGCAGCTGACAACAGCCTCGGTTATCTGAGCGTGGAAGACGTTATCATCTTCATGCCCGTATCAAGTGGGACATGGACACTGCCGCCACCGGTAGCACTGCAGCATCTAGATTTAAGCAACTAGCATCAGCAAGGCGCTTCCAGTGGGCACGGGAGAGCAGCTACTATGCGGTCGCTGCTAAGCTATCCTTTCTGCTTTCTTTTGCAGGTTAGTCAGTCGGAATCGCTTTTTTGTAAACGTACAATGTCGGCTTGCCGCTCTTCCCTTGCCCACAAGTGCTGGCTGTCACTCTGAGTGATTGTGTCTCTGTTGCTATGTTGCTGTTACTTTCCGGGGATGTGGAATTAAACCCTGGTCCCCATACTTAAGCTGAACATCAGCACAATGAAGTTATGGCCGCCATAGCTGCTTTGTCATCCAAATTTGACACGCGACATGCCGAGATGATGAATACCATAGCTGAACTAAAGGCTAACCAAGAAAACCTTACTGAGACTGTTTCAGACCTTTCCAATAGAGTGACTGGCGTGGAAGCTGCGGTTAAGTCTTTTGAAAATATACTTTCAGGAAGTGACATTACTACCGCATTCCAGGAAGCAGTTTAGAATGAAACCGCTGCGCTTGCGTCAAGACTAGACGTTCTGGAGGACCGTTCAATACGCGACAACTTTATCTTCTATGGGATTTCAGACAACGTATCAGAAACGTGGGCTCAATCAGAAGTCCAGATCCATCACTTTCTTAGCAAGTGTCTCAACATGAATTCCTCGGAAGTCACAATCCATAGGGCACATAGGTTAGGCACATACGTTGTCGGCAAGACACGGCCTGTTATAGCTATGTTTGTGTCTTCCAAAATGAGAGACCATATACTCTCGCAAAAAGGGCAGTTTAAAGCAGATGGTATTGCAATCGGCGAAGATTTTTGCAAAGCCACTCGTCAGTAGCGGAAAGCACTAAATGACTTTGGCAAGACCAGCGGTCAGTCCTTTTCCTTGCGACATAACAAACTAATCATAGGTAAAAGATGTTACGTGTATTGCGCAGCTACAGATGAAGTCTGCGAGATCGGACCAGCTAGGAGCGCGATTACGCCAAAAAACAACAAACCATCGGGTCCACAATCTTCACATTTGGGTGCAGCATAGCTATTTCGTGTTCAAAAGCAAGCAAACTGCTTATCACTTCTTTTTACAAATGTCCGAAGTATCAGCAACAAACGCACATCACTGTCATCACATATTGACGCATGCTCAGCTGATATAGTTGTGCTCACCGAAACATGGCTTTCAGCAAAAATAAAAAATAGTGAAATACTATACTGTCAAAAACATAACTTTTAGAGGTACGATCGCGATTTCCGTACAAGCGGAGGTGTACTGATTGCCGTCAGCTCTGCTATCCATTCCTTCACTAGCTCCATTGACTCACCATTAGAAATAGTTTGAACTCTTGTTGCTTTTCCCACTGGCGACCTGATCTTTTGCGCGTGTTATAGGTCCCCATCCTCCATTACCAATTTCTGCGCTGACCTTCATGATGTCCTTAACAAATTAGTTGTTCGATACCCAAAATCACATTTGTTCTTACTAGGTGGTTTCAATTTTCCAAACATTGCGTGGCAAAACGGTGTTTCCTCCCTTAAGCAGTCATCTTCTGAGTGCACCCATTTTTTTAGACATCTGCGCGGATTTTAATCTAACCCAGTTGATTCATGAACCCACACGCACTACCAGCACTTCCTCTAATACTTTAGATATCTTTTTTACAACAGCTCCAGATTTGGTTTCTCCGCCAACATACCTTAAAGGAATCAGTGACCACTAGCTTCCCCACTTAACACTTAAGAAAGTTCGCTCGAAGAAAACCGTTAAAACTATATGTGATTACAATGCCGCCGATATCACATCCATTACAAATGAACTAGTATCATTCATTACTGACTACACAGTCAACTCTTTTTAACATACCGTTGAAGAAAACTGGTCATTCTACAAGAACAAACTGCTAACACTAATAGATCGCTATGTGCCTAAAAGAAAGATTGTTTCAAATTCTGTAGCACCATGGGTTACTGGAATTCTACGCTGTCGACGCAACAAAAATAAGCGTATTTTTCGTCGCACCAAACCAACTAACCCTCCCTAACGGTGGGCAGCATATCATTGCATTCACGCAGAATATGCCATCGTTATTACCAATGCAAAAAAAAAAGATTTTTTCGATAACGCCCTCCCATCACTTTTGAAGTCCAATTCACGTAAATTCTGGAATATTGTTGGTGGCGAAGAAAGCAAAACAATCCAACTAGCCCGTTTTGACAATGTCTCGATCCTTCCGAACCAGTGCTGTTCCGTTTTGACTGATATATTTGCTTCCGTTTTATCACAAATGTGCTCCTGCCACTCTACACCGTCGGTAACTAAACGCTCTCATTTACCAATGAACTCCATTTATATAGATTGGGTCGGCATACAAAAGTTGATTGAAAACCTGAAAATATCTTCTTCATCGGGTGAAGATTCAATCAACTTAGAATGCTTAAAATTACTGAACCATATTCTTCTATTATGCTTTCGAGGCTCTTTTTCCCAAATTCTACGTTCCTCGGTTCTTCCAAGCGATTGCAGGGTTGCCAAGGTTGTTCCGGTCCCTAAATCAGGTAACAATCATTCGCCCGATAACTATCGTCCTATATCACTGACAAGTATACCATGCAAAATATTGGAGCATATTATACTCTCATCTGATTGGTTTCCTTGAGTCTAATTTCTTCTTTTCGACTGAACAACACGGTTTCAGGAAAACATTTTCATGTGAAACGCCACTCATATATGTTTTACTGATGATGTATTTAACCATACTGACATGGGCTTCGATGTAGACTGCGTGTTTTTGAACTTTGCAAAAGCTTTCGACACTGTTTCACATGATCTCCTCATTCTTGAACTTAGCATGCTTAACATTGACCTTAATGAACTTAACTGAATTAAAAGCTTTCTGTCTAATCGAACTCAGTACGTTCCGGCTAACGAATGTTCATCCTCTCGCACTCCCGTAACATCGGGTGTACCACAGGGATCGGTACTGGGACCTCTGCTTTTCCTTATTTACATAAACGACCTTCCTAAATGCATTTCCCATTCATCTGTCAGGCTTTTCGCAGACGACTGCGTCATTTATTGCAAAATAACTTAACCACACTGATTCTGATAAGCTTCAAGGCGACCTTAGAAGCATATCCAACTGGCTCATGCGACTAAACGTTAATAAATGTGAAACAATGCATTTATCAGGCCGCACTAACACTGACGACACGCGTGTTTACTTACTTCACGATACTTCTCTTGAATCCGTCAACTCGTACGAATACCTAGGAGTCCATATTTCACGTAACTTATCATGGCATACACACATCAAACACGTCACTAATAACGCTAACCGGGTTCTTGGATACTTGCGTCGAAATTTCTCTGCTGCGTCTATGCTGATAAAGCTTACCCTCTACAAAACATTAGTGCGACCAAAGCTAGGATATGCATCCACAGTATGGGACCCCTATCCAATCACACTGATGAACACACTGGAATCCATCCAGAATCGCGCAGCACGTTTCATCTTATCTAACTATTCCTGTTACGCCAGCATTACTTCCATGAAAAACACACTTACTTTACCGGACCTTTCATTGCACCGTAAATGTTTTAGACTGTGTCTTTTCCACAGGCTGCATCACCACAACCCACTATTAAAGGATCATCTTATTACTCGCCCTTCATACATTTCATCCCATTTCGATCACATGTTTAAAGTTGGTGTTCCATTTTTTAGAACGAAAATGTGTCATGGTTCTTTTATTCCTAAGACCAGCACCGACTAGAACGACCTTCCTCACTCCATCGCTGCGATTTCTGACGTTGACAACTTCAAGACTGCTGTGTTTTCTGCCGTATTGTAATACCTATTATTGTATATTTATGTAGCTTTTTTTTACCTACCACTCCTTTCTGCAATGCCTTCGGGCCAGGAAAGTATCCGAAATAAAATAAATAAATAAATAAATCTTTGAAGCTGCCCACCACGCAGAGGAATGCCGTCAGCTCGCCCGTTCCTTTTACAGCCATCGACCAATGGAAACAAAAATCTCGACTTGACGACGATCACCCGCATTGTCACTTTCTTTCGGACTGCCTTGTATGGCTTTGGGTTCCTGCCGTTCCTGCTGGACTCTCATTCAAGCTTGTCTCCAAATATCAACGACCCTACCTTGTTGTAGCGCATACATCGCCTGTGAACTATATTGTCGATCCTGTCACGCCACCTATGGACCAACGCTGTCGTGGTCGTGAAACCGTTCACGTACAACGCCTGAAGCCTTATTACGACCCCATGATTCTATGTTCACCACGAGTCGCCAGGATGGCTCCTTTTCCTATGGGGGGCGATTGTAGTGAAGAGGAATGCCCGGCGCTGCAGCCGCATCGCCAGTCATCCGGGAGGCGCGAGCTCGAGATTGCCTGAGCTGCTCTGGTTGAGACACGCTGCCTGCTGCTTTCTTGTATTGTATTTATATTAGAAAGGAAATGTTCTCTCGTATCTCTAAAACGGGGATGAAAGAGAATCAGAAATGTGTTTTGACAGAACAGAAATTAACCTTTTTGGGGCACAACACTTCAGCCCAAGGTCTCTCCCCCATGGAATCAAAACTGTATGCAATAATTAATGCACTCCCCTAAGGACATTAGGTTACTGCAGCCATTCCTGGGGTATAACAGGGTTCATTGCATAGTTCCTGCGTGATTGTGTTGAATTAGCAGAACCATTGCGGAAAATGCTCCAGCAAGGTCAAGCATTTCATTGGACAGCTGGAGCTCAAAACAGTCTTGACTAGCTTAAAGCGCATTTGTCATGTAAATCATTTGTCAATGCTCAACCCGGCACTACATGTCATAGCCACCACCGACGCCTCTGACGACGGCTTAGCTGTCCTACAGTAAACGGAAGGGTCACAGCTCCACACAGTTGCTTCTGCGTCACGTCCTCTATCCCCCACCGAAGGAATATATTCAGTTGGGGAGCGTGAAGCGAAAGCTGCTTGTCTGCATGTGAAAAATGGCATGTTTACCTATGGCGTAAACGTTTTACACTCGGGACGGATCATCAGGCATTAGTTGCTTTACTCTCCGCCGGGGATGCAGGTAGCCGAACTCCACGCCTTTCTCACTGGACAGCTCGGCTGCTGTACTACAATTTTCTAATGCAGTACCATGGCCGCTGGACTTTAAAAAAAAAAAAGCTACGGCCTGCCGCGTGCATCAGAAACGCCGTCATTCGCCGCGGCGCCAACAGTTTGGGACTGTTATCTGGGATCGGCATAGAAAATGCGTGATGAACGTGCTTCGAACGCCGTCGCCCATGGAAACCGAGGCTTCCCGTCCCTGACAGCTAGCGCCGTTCGGACCAGACAAACAGCCGAGAATGAAACTACGGCTGTCACGTTCGCTTCCACTACAGCCCGCCTGACGCGGCAGGCCTCACCTTTTTTTTTTATTCGGCAGCCATGGCAATGCTGTAAAGGTACGCGAAACGATGTTGCTGATGCGCTGTCTAGACTACCCGTAGAAGAACATAATGGCTCCACCCAAGAAGAAGAAATAGCCCCGCTAGCAACTTCAGTAGTTCACAAAGGAACCGCACAGGCTGCTACGGCCGCTGACGCTACCTTGACCAAAGTAATCGGCAAGCTCAATAAAGTTTGATTACCTAATAAAATGTTATAAGCCGATCTTGCTCCACTTTTTTCACATTCAAGAAGAATTATCACTTGTTCATAGTCTCTTATTACGATCAGAGCACTTGATAATTCCCGAAGTACTTCGTCCAACTTTTTTACAGTTGGCACATGAGTCGTATTCCGGTACAGTCCGCACAAAACAACTTCTAAGAGAACTATATTGGTGACCTCATTTCAGTAAACAAGTTGAAGACTGTGCAAAGAACTGTCTCATATATCAAGCAGCTGAAAGGTCAGCCCAACCGGCCTTTGCGCGTCTACAACCAGTTCTCTCGCCAGATCGCACTTTGTAAAAGTTAGCCATGCATATCGTTGCGCCCATAAATATTACACCCAGTCCAACTTACGCAATAACTGTTGCGGACTATTATTCGCCGTGTCCATGAGTACGTTTTACTTCGTAAGCAACGTCTCAAGATGTCATGCAGTTACTCACAACTCTCCTCAGCAAGAAAGGATCTTTCGAATTGAATTTTTACTGACAATAGGCGTCAATTCATTTCTCAACAGTTAGAGCGAGTTCTTGAAGGAAATGGGCGTCCAGCACTGTAACTCATAGAATTACTATCGGCAGTCCAGTGGATTAATTGAGCGCTTTAATGGAGCAGTAAATAAAGCTATACAAGTCGCACAACTGTAAGGCAAACCATTGAAATGCGCTGTTCAGCAGTATCTCGCCCCGCCTCAGTTCACACCGCACTCACTTCTCCCCTTTTTTAGCAGAAATAAACTAGACCTTGCTACTGAAAAGGTGTGTCCGTCTCGTTCACCACGCCTCTACACTGTTATGGGCTCATTCCAATAGGCGCTTTAGTTAACAATGCTGTCCGTCACAGCTATCGCCAGCTATCCACTACGGGGTATTGGCCAAAAAAATGGCTGCATTGTCTACAGGAAGAAAAAAGGTAACACGCCGCCGCCATACACAGATAAAATACATGTCATACCTAATTAAATTTAGCAGGCTAGGCGTCTGCCACCGCACCGTTTTAAAGGGGATGTCAGTAAATCATCACCACCTTCACCACCTTCATCACCACCTTCAAGTCCCGTGAACCGTTCACAGTGCGGAGTGCGCAGTCAACGACCGTGTGCTCGGCACGGTACTCAACGACGCTCCGAACCTAGCCCGGAAACCACTGCTCGCCTGGCAACCCATTCCTTCATCGACGTCATCAATCACCGGACCCGCCTACCCAGCATATATACCGCGACCCGCCGCAGATCACCTGGTGCACGACACCGCTCGCTGCGCCATGCTCAACCCGCTGCTGACGTTACAGGTTGGTTACCTGAACAATTCCATTGAATGCAAAAGTAGCAACCACTGCCTTGTAGCGGTGTCTTGCCCCTATGTGATCAAGTGGCGTAGCGCTGTGCAAATGTGTTGTGACTGTATATTATCCCACCTGTTATCCCAACTGATGTTATACCTATCAAGCGACATAGAGCTCAACCCAGGACCACCGACATTATTTGATAATTCATCCGTTCTAGAAGCCCTCAAACGCCTTGAGGACACACAGGTCAGCATATCAAATGAGCTAAAAGAATTTAAGGCTACGCAAGACAACCACGAAAAGCTAATATCCGAACTGAACAACCGCATTTCTTTGTTGGAATTTGCTCATAAGAAGGAATCAGCAGATTCGAAAATAGAAGAAACTAACGAAATAAAACGAGAGCTTGCAGTCCTTCAGGCCGCCAATATTGACGCAAGCAATCGTATGCGAAGAAACAACTTACTTTTTTTTGGCATTAAGGACTGCGAAAGAGAAAGTTGGGAAGAGTCTGAAAAACAGGTACGAGCCCTTTGCTCTACTGAGCTCGGTGTGGAACTAGACACAGGTAGTATAGAACGTGCACATCGACTCGGAAAATACTGTACGGATAAACAGCGCCCAATCATTATTAAATTAGCTCATTTTAAAACAAAAGAAAACATTCTGTCGTGTGGGCCCAAACTTAAAGACATGGTCTACGCAATCCGAGAAGATTTTGCCCCTGAAACTCGCCTTGCTCGTTCCTAACTTCTGCAGTTCATCCGCTCCAAAAAATGTGCCTTCAAACTACGACTTGATAAGCTGCATGTTGGAAAACAGTGCTTTACGTACAACCCCACTACTGACACGGTGACGGAATGTACGGCACGTGTTCCCAACGCTGACAGTAGTGAATGACGCGCAACGAATCATGTTCACAACAGACGTCCTCCATCTTACCTCGACATCCATATCGCATTTACCAACATAAGGAGCGTAATTCCAAAGCGTGACCAGCTTCTTAGCTTCATCGACGACATTGACGCGCACATTATCATTCTAACTGAAACCTGGCTAACTGAAGATATCCTCGATAACGAAGTCCTTCCCGCTAAACTTAACTTCACCATGTACCGTCGCGATCGCAGCAACCGTAGAGGGGGCGGTGTTCTAATAGCTGCAAGAAATACATTGTACTCATCCTTAGTATACCACGACGACGTACTCGAATTATCATGGGTTTGTGTTCATACCTCATCTGTGAAAGCTATAATTGGCATTTGTTACCGGCCACCCGATTGTGGGACATTTTTCATCAACTCACTCTACCGTAGTTCAGCGTATACCAGGGATAACTTCCCCAAATCACCTCTTTTTCTATTTGGCGATTTTAATTTCCCCAGATTAACTGGCCTCTACTTAGCGTACCTGGTAAATCGCAGTCCAGTGAGCCCAAGCAATTCCTTGATCTAACCCTTGATTTCAGTCTCCATCAAGTCATAACACTTCCGACGTGAGGGAATAACACCCTTGATCTCTTGCTGACGTGCAGCCCTGAAGACATTAAAGGTGTAACGGCTCTTAGATCAACCGCTGAAAAGATAATCTTCAATTACAATAAAACGAACTTCGATGCCATCAACGCGGAACTTACACGGTTTTATGAGCATTTCCGCGAGTCTTATCTATCCAGAACAGTTACCCATAACTGGCAATTATACAAAACAGCAATGATAAACCTCAGAAACAAATACATCCCAAAAATAAATATTAGGTCCGATCATAGAAATGAGTTGTTTACCGTAAGCCTGAAACGTCTCCTAAACAAGAAAAAGCGCCTTTATCGATCAGCAAAGAAATCTAACTCCCCTACTACATGGGACCGATATCATCCATGTACAAAAACGTGCATTGAAAACTTAGCTGCTGCAAAAAAAATAAATTCTTTTCCATCGATCTACATAGAATCCTACAGTCGAATCCCTACAAATTCTGGCGCATTCTATCCCCTAGCCGAACCAAATAGCGCTTATGGGATCTAATGGAGAACCAGTCGAACCAGATCAGTGTGCCAGCGTTTTGAACCGCTATTTCGTCTCGGTGTTTTCTCCTGTAAGCAACTCTACCGCCATAACTTCACCAGAATCCTCTTCAGTGGCGATGCCTATGATCCAGGTTGATACTAACGGTATCAGCAACCTTATTGCTTCTCTAAAACTGTCGTCGTCAGCAGGCTGTGATCATATCAATAGTAAACTACTAAAAAACACATCAACGACTTCGGCTCAGATACCACAATTGATCTTTACCCAGTCTTTACAATCCGAGAAAGCTCCGGATGATTGGAAAATTGCCCAAATCATCCCAATCTTTAAATCCGGTGACCGCAAATTAGCCTCTAATTACCGTCCTATTTCCCTAACCAGTGTGTCATCAAAATTACTCGAACACATTATATCTACAAACCTAATGACACATCTTGAATCTAACAACTTTTTTTATTCGCACCAGCATGGTTTTAGGAAACACCTTTCATGTGAAACCCAGCTTGCAAAGTTCATACACGATTTGCTCGAATCCATGGATGCCAACCTCTAAATAGATGCTATATTCCTCTATTACTCCAAAGCATTTGATAGGGTCCCACACAATCATTTACTACAAAAACTTTCATCACTAGGAATACCCGTCAACCTAATCCGTTGGATCGAAAATTTTTTTTCAGGGCGCAAGCAGTTCACTTCTACAAATGATAGCCACTCTCCTCTTTCCAATGTAACATTGGGAGTCCCTCAGGGCGGCGGCCTGTCACCACTACTGTTCCTAATTTACATTAATGACCTCCCTTGCAATATAAAATCAGAATTACAGCTTTTTGCCGATGATTGCGTCATATACAGAGTGATTAGAGCAACCAGCGATTCATCTTTTCTTCAGTCTAATCTTGACACTGTCTCCTCTTGGTGCAATAAATCCCTCCGCTCCTTAAACATTAACAAATGCAAATCCATGTCTTTCACCAGAAAACGCACCGTGAATCTGCACCAATACAGTATTGGCTCATTTTCCATTGATTCCGCATTATCCTACAGATATCTTGGCCTCCATCTAACACCATCACTATCATGGGTAATTCACGTTAAAAACATCTGCGCTGCAGCCTCTCGCACACTCGGATACCTGCGCCGTAACTTGAAGGCCGCATCCCCCGACATAAAAAAACTAGCATATATAACATTCATTAGCCCAAAACTAGAATATGCCTCATCCATTTGGCACCCATCACAAGCGTACCTCGCCGCTGACCTTGAAGCCGTGCAGAATCGTGCCACCGATTTATATCATCATGCTATTCAAGAAAAAACAGTATTACCGCGCTGACACACTCCCTGGCCATCCCATCACTCGAGTCGCGCCGCATTATATCTCGCCTCTGTCTTCTTCATCATTTCTACTATCACCCACGCACGAGACACGAAAAGCTGCAACCCCCGCACAGGACGTCTAGCCGCCTAAGCCATGACCATAACATCGCACGCATCAACTGTCGCACCTTAGCTCTAAAGTCATCATTTTTTCCGGACGCGATAGCACTATGGAATGGCCTGCCAAATACCATCGCATCATGCACTAACCGCAAATCATTCCGGGATAAACCAAATGACCATTTTTCATGAGGGCAAAAGGTTCCTGTCATATTCAATTCGGCACCCTGAACAGCTGATTATTTATTTTTACTTGTTTTCCGTGTGATGCCTTTTTCACTGTATTTTTCTCGTGTATTAATTGAGTGTTTCATATATATATATATCTATATTTTTTTTCTCGTGTTTCAATCCCGTGAATTTTACTTTGCATTGTATACGCGTGACAAGAACATTTAACTGTTACCTACTCTTCTTTTTTGTTATTGTTCTCTTTTGTCAATTTATTCTTTCTCTTTGACCTTGATTTTGCTCCCCCCTTATGTAATGCCTTCGGGCCTTTAAGGGAAAAATAAATGAAATGGAGCCTCGATACCTGTGTTTAGACTTCGGTACACTTTATGGCGCGTCCTCGCAAGCTACAAGCCGCTATTCAATAAGCGAATCGTACAACGCGAGCGGCTACAACCAGGCTGTGATATCCTGTTTCGGTTTTGTGATGGTTGTGATCGCTAGCGCCACTCCACGCCAAACGCTGTAAGTGCGCCCTGCGGTGTTTCCCTTTCCTCTTTGCTGCAATAAGATCAGCCTTTGTCTGGTCTTCGACGCGAGCAGTCTGTCTGGTCTGCGGGGGCTCTTCGCGCCCCGGCCGTTAGGCCTCTGTTAGAATCGCACCGCTGGCACGAGTTGTTGCAAACTCAGCGCTGACACCCGTTGTTGCAATCGGGTCGCAAGCCCCAAGGGTAGCGTTGGCCTGGCGGCCTGGGGCACTGGAAGCATCCGAAGGTCTCGGCAAAGCATGAGTCGACTGGTAACAGAACAACTGGTTTATTCTAACATCGCAAAAGAGCGGGCGGTCAGGTCGACCGAAGTGAGAGACGGGAGAGCACGTAACTCGACAGAAGAAATCGGAGCCTCTCTCTCGGCGTCCGGGGGCAGCTGCTCTTATAGTCTCGGAGTTGAGGGCGAGAAGGAACGCCTCGTCACTGGCGCACGTGACGGCGCCACGGACACGCTGAGAAACAGGTTGAGACGAGTGTAGTGACGCATCGCCAGGCCGGCGCCGTGGTCAGACCTCCTCGCTTCACTCTTGGGGAGCTCCTCTCCCCGGCTGCCGCGCTTTGACAAGCGTGGGCACACACACACACACGAAGACACGTGGCACTGAAACACGCCTGGACGCGCTTGGCGGGGAGGCGTATCGGCGGCGCTGAACGGGCCAAAATGTCCGCCGCTTTGAACGAAGCCCCGGCGTCCGTTGCATCCGCGCCGGCTATACCGCGCGTCGTAGGCGAAACGTAACAGACCGCCCCGCCGGGGGAAGGAGATCCCGATGGTCAGGGGACTGCATCCGCTGTCCGGAGGGATGTCGCTCGATGATGCACATAACCGAAGTCGGGCGTCCGTCGGCGTTTCTCGAGCGCAGCGCACGGAGAAGGCCTCGTTCTCTCGTTCAGGTTCACACAGGACACTGCAATGTGACTTCGGGAGAGTTGACATTTTTGTTCTCGTTCCCGGCAAGCGTTAGAACTACGCCGAAAGTCAACCGCTCAGTCAGCAAGCACGGCACAACCCTCACTAAGCCCTGCCAGGCTCTTTCCCCTTTTATACTACTGCCTAGTTCCTTACAGTAGTTTAGCAGCACTCAGAACGCGTCCATAAATCGGAAAATTGCACTAGAAAGCACATCATCACTTTGAAACACTACACAAAAGCAATATGTTAAAAATCCTGCCTCAGGAAGAAAAACATCAGTAACAAACAATTTTGAGGCTGATTCCCACGTTAGGGGCTTCGACTTAAGCCATCGGCGTTACCGTTGAGACTCCCCTTTTTGTAACGCCCCTCAAAGGAATATTGTTGCAAAGCGAGGCTCCAGCGCAGGAGGCGGCCATTTTTGGGAGAGATGGTCTGCAGCCATTGGAGAGGGCAGTGATCCGTCTCAATGATAAACCTCGAGCCGGCTAGGTAGCATGACAATTTCTGAACGGCCCACACGATACACGCACACTCCTTCTCGGTGGCGCTGTACGCCTGCTCACGACTGGTCAGCTTACGACTAGCATACAGGACGGGGTGTTCTACTTCTCCATTTTCCCGTTGGCACAGTACAACGCCCATGCCTCGCTCACTAGCATCACACTGAACAACGAACCCTTTTGTGTAGTCGGGCGATCGTAGCACAGGCTGTCTTGTTAGGGCGCTCTTTAGGGCGCTAAAAGCTCTTTCCTTCGTCTCATCCCAGACGACTGTTTGCGGCTCTGTCTTTCTTAGAGCATCCGTCAAGGGAGCCGCGATATCAGAGTACCTGGGGATGTACCTCTGATAGTAGCCGGCGACACCTAAGAACGACCGAATATCGGTCTTCGTGCGCGGTTGCGGGAAGTCTCGCACAGCGGCCACCTTTATTTCAGAGGGGCGGCGACGACCCCGACCAATCACGTGACCGAGGTAGACAACCTCGGCCTGTGCTAACTGGCACTTGGGAGCCTTGACTGTCAAGCCCGCATCGCGCAGGCGGGTTAGCACTGCCCGCAAGTGGGCCATATGCTCAGGCCAGGATGCGGAGAATATCGCTACGTCGTCTAGATACGGTAAAGCGAATTCTTGCTGTCCCCGTAACACTTTATCCATGAGGCTTGAAAAGCAGTATGGCGCGTTCTTCAAACCAAAACTCAACACTTTAGGACGGAATGTTCCCATTGGTGAAATGAACGCCGCATACCTACTAGCCTCTTCTGTAAGTGGAACCTGCCAATAACCCCTGACAAGATCTAGGGTGGAAATAAACTGAGCGCTACTCACTCTCTCAAGGCGCTCCTCGATGTTAGGGATCGGATAAATTTGATCCTTAGTGATGGAATTAAGCCTGCGGTAGTCGACGCAAGGACGAGGTTCCTTGCCCGGTACCTCAACTAAAATCAAAGGGGAGGTATAATCACTCTCACCCGCCTCAATAACACCGAGCTGTAGCATTTTCTTTACCTCAGCCTCCATAATATCACTCTGGCGGGGTGACACCCGGTACGCCTTGGATCGTACTGGCTCTGGGGAGGTAAGTTCTATGTCATGAGTAAGGACAGAAGTCCTACCAGGCTTCTCAGAGAAAAGACCTTGAAACTCTTGTAAGAGCTGGTGTAGTTCGGTTTTCTGCTCAGGCGACAGCGATGCTTTACTGATTAAGTCACTAATGACTTGATCGGTGTCTTTCCTGTTCGTCACTGAGCCTAGTCCCGGAAGCTCGACCGGAAGCTCTTCGGGAACGTTTACCATCATGCACACCACTGCTTCCCGTTGTTTATAGGGTTTGAGCAGATTACAGTGGTAAACTTGCTGTGCTTTCCTCTTTCCTGGCAGACTCACCACGTAGTTAACGTCCGACAGTTTTTGAACAATCCGTGCTGGGCCCTCCCACTGCACGTCGAGTTTGTTCTTTAGCGACGTGCGCAATATCATGACCTCATCGCCCACCTCAAAACGACGGGCCCTGGCTGTCCGATCATAATAAACCTTGGCCCTCTGCTGGGCCTTTGCCATTGCTTCACCTGACAACTCCTGTGCCCTTCTTAAGCGTTCGAGGAGCTTAAGCACGTACTCCACCACGACTGGGTCGTCGCCCCTGCCTTCCCACGATTCTCGAAGCATGCGAAGCGGAGACCGCAGCGAGCGACCGTACACCAGCTCAGCTGGCGAAAACCCCGTAGCCGCATGCGGCGCGGTACGTAATGCAAACATCACCCCAGGCAGACACAGCTCCCAGTCAGTTTGATGTTCAAAACACAATGCTCTCAACACGCGCTTCATGACGGAGTGGAGCTTCTCAACGGAATTCGACTGGGGGTGGTGCACTGAGCTGTGTAACAGCTTTACCCCGCACCTTTCGAGAAAGGCTGTCGTCAAAGCGCTCGTAAACACCGTGCCCTGATCTGATTGGATTTCCGCAGGAAAACCAACTCGCGCAAATATGGACAGTAGTGCATTGACTATCTCAACTGAGCTGAGTTCTTTAAGCGGCACTGCTTCAGGGAACTTTGTCGCTGGGCAGATCACAGTCAAAATGTGTCTGTACCCCGTGCCTGTTACCGGCAGAGGTCCCACGGTATCAATAACGAGCCGTCTAAAAGGCTCCGTAATGATAGGTACCAACTTCAACGGCGCCCTCGATTTGTCCCCTGGTTTGCCCACCCGCTGACAGGTGTCGCATGTCTTCACAAAGTGGTCTGCGTCCCGAAAACACCCTGGCCAATAGTACTCTTGCAAGAGACGGTCCTTAGTTTTCTTAACTCCTAGGTGTCCGGACCACGAACCCCCATGCGACAAGCGCAACAGATCCTGACGGTAGCACTGAGGCACGATCAGCTGATCGAACTCCACTCCCCTGCGGTCTAGATACTTCCGGTACAGGACCCCACCTCTTTCCACAAAGCGAGCATTTTTCTTGGCGATACCTTCCTTGACAATGCAGCGGATGTTTTCTAGGCTGCCATCCTTCTTTTGCTCGGCTATCAAAGCCGACCGGCTGACTTTTAGCAACCTATTAAGTCCATCTGACGTAGGCGCGATGAGCAAATCTGCAGATAGCTCTTCTAACTTTCCCGCATCGGGAATTTCCTCTCCAGTATCTGGTGCCTTTAACGCTACAGGCTCAATCTTATTCAGTTCGGGCGTGCTCTGAATATCAGCTTGCTGCGCCTCTGACCCTTTCTCATCGTTCGACAACGTCGGTCCCGCAACTACCGCCTTTGCAGCGAGCTCCCGAACCTTCGATCTGGTTAAGGCCTGAACGCTAGCCTCACCAAACAAAAGCCCCTTCTCGCGCAGGAGGTGATCGGACCTGTTCGAAAATAGGTACGGGTACTGGGGGGGCAGCATAGATGACACTGCGGCCTCCGTCTCAAGTGCTCCGAAAGGTCCTTCAATAAGCACTTTTGCTACGGGCAGACACACGCTATGAGCTTCCACGGCTTGCTTGATCCATGCGCACTCGCCCGTGAACATATAGGGTTCCACGTAGGAGGGGTGAACTACATCCATTGTAGCTGCGGAATCGCGAAGCACTCGGCACTCTTTCCCGTTCACGAGGAGGTCTCGCATGTAAGGCTCGAGAAGCTTCATGTTCTCGTCAGTGCTGCATAATGACAAAAACACGACTTTTGTTTTTGTTTCTGGACACTGCGCCGAAAAGTGACCCGGCTTCTGGCACGTATAACAAACGCGCGCTTGCCTCATCTCGAACCGTTTTCTGCGTTCGGCTTCGGCTGCCGCCGTCTCCTTACGTTCGGTCGGACTGCTTTCACTCGCATCCGAACTACGTGTGTCCCCCTTTGCTCTCATGGGCGTGAACTTCGGCCTCTCAAACTTGGAGCCAAATTCACCCTTTTGACCGTCCTTAGCTCCGCGAGCCCGACGCGTCACAAACTCCTCGGCTAGCTCAGCGGCTCGAGCCACCGTACTAACGTCTGGCCTATCCAAGACCCAGTACCGCACGTTCTCAGGTAACCGACTATAAAACTGTTCCAGCCCGAAACACTGCAGAACTTTCTCGTGGTCACCAAACGCTTTCTCTTCTTTGAGCCACTCCTGCATGTTTGACATTAGCCTGTAGGCAAACTCTGTATATGACTCACTTTTGCCTTTCTCATTTTCCCGAAACTTCCGACGGAACGCCTCCGCGGACAGCCTGTACTTTTTTAGCAGACTCGATTTCACTTGGTCGAAATCCTCTGCCTCCTCTCTCTTCAAGCGAGCGACTACGTCGGCCGCCTCGCCGGGTAACAAAGTGAGCAAGCGCTGTGGCCACGTTTCCCGAGAGAACCCCTGCTTCTCACACGTTCGCTCAAAGTTAACCAGGAACAAACCAATGTCCTCTCCAAGCTTAAACGGCCGCATCAGGTCAGTCATTTTGAACGATACTCGTTCTCCTGCACCGTGTGCCTGACTTCCATTACGAGCGCGTTCCATCTCTACCTCGAGACGCTTCATTTCCAAAGCGTGTTGACGGTCGCGCTCTTCTTTTTCTTTCTCTTTTTGTTCTTTTCGTTCGCGCTCATCTTTTTCTTTCTGTTCTTTAAGTTCGCGCTCCTGTCTCTCTTTTTGTTCTTTTCGTTCGCGCTCATCTTTCTCTTTCTGTTCTGTACGTTCGCGCTCCTGTCTTTTTGCCGTCTCCCTCTCCTCAATGGTCTCAAGGCATTCCGACAGCTCGTCATCCTCAGCCTCTAACTCAAGAATAGCCCTTAGCAGTTCTGGTTTTCTGAGTTTGTCTGAGACTTCGAGACCCAACTCTCTTGCAAGCTCCAGCAATTTCGGTTTGCGCAACGACTTCAAATCCATGGCTGCTATGAATGCTGCTTTCTCTACTGCCTTCTATTGTCTTGCCGCAAACTAACCCGGCAGCAACGACAACCACAATTACCAGCTCTGTTTCTGACACTAACAAAAGCCTGGCAAAACTCAGAAGAAGAAAGTCCCGCACTCACCAAACCTCGCAGCCAAGACCTCAGCGCAGTCGTTCCGCTGCAGGCAACCAGTCATCACACAGGGCTCGTTGCACTGCTCCCGGATGGTCGTTGTGCTGCTCAGCATACAGTCAACCGCATATCTTCGCTGCTGGCCTCCGTTGTCGCGATCTCACCGCTACCAGCCAGTTGTTTGAATCGCACCGCTGGCACGAGTTGTTGCAAACTCAGCGCTGACACCCGTTGTTGCAATCGGGTCGCAAGCCCCAAGGGTAGCGTTGGCCTGGCGGCCTGGGGCACTGGAAGCATCCGAAGGTCTCGGCAAAGCATGAGTCGACTGGTAACAGAACAACTGGTTTATTCTAACATCGCAAAAGAGCGGGCGGTCAGGTCGACCGAAGTGAGAGACGGGAGAGCACGTAACTCGACAGAAGAAATCGGAGCCTCTCTCTCGGCGTCCGGGGGCAGCTGCTCTTATAGTCTCGGAGTTGAGGGCGAGAAGGAACGCCTCGTCACTGGCGCACGTGACGGCGCCACGGACACGCTGAGAGACAGGTTGAGACGAGTGTAGTGACGCATCGCCAGGCCGGCGCCGTGGTCAGACCTCCTCGCTTCACTCTTGGGGAGCTCCTCTCCCCGGCTGCCGCGCTTTGACAAGCGTGGGCACACACACACACACGCACACACGAAGACACGTGGCACTGAAACACGCCTGGACGCGCTTGGCGGGGAGGCGTATCGGCGGCGCTGAACGGGCCAAAATGTCCGCCGCTTTGAACGAAGCCCCGGCGTCCGTTGCATCCGCGCCGGCTATACCGCGCGTCGTAGGCGAAACGTAACACCTCACACCATAGGTCCCGTGCCCGGCCGCCCCGTCGAAGCAACACCACACAGGCAGCGTCGGGTTCAGCAGACCGCTGTGCAGAGAGCAGCACAAGCCATAGCTCGCCGCAGACGGCTAGCTATCACTGGTGGCATAGCTGTGGAGTTCTGGCCCGCCTTCAACCGTCTCCAGGTGAATCGCGTAGCTCAGCGAGACTTTTTCATCCCAGCATCGACGTTTGCCATATCGTAGGCCACCACAATTGACGTGGCCACAATAAAAGATACTGACTCGCATAACAGTGTTCGGCCTGTTTGCGAGTGGAGAGGTGGGTAACGAAGCCATTGACGTGGACACCCAACCACGCGGGAGTCACGACTATGTCCCGTGCCAAACTGTGCCCTGCTAAAGAGAACCGTCCCCTCCCTGAGGTGTGGTAGCCACGGCAACGATCAGAAGAAGACATCCTGATCAAGTACAGATGCTGGGACGCCGAGGGTCACCGCATCGAACACATCCCTGACAATGATGTGTGGAGTGACATCAAAATGCAATCAGACTGGTCCATCACCCAGCCAAACCTTAACATCATAAGTTTCATGAACACAAGATTTTACAAGTTCAAGCACCCCATCCGCCACCAGGTCATCGGAATGAACCAGGTGTTGCTGGCCCCGATCCAGTATGTAGTCTCTGAGCGCATTTTCCAGGGGTGGCTACTTATCCATTTTCGATCATGCATCCCCGTTGACGCATTCCTGAAAGGAGTTCGCGGATAGCAACCGAACAAAGGAAATGCAGCTAAATCCAGTCGCTTTTCCGTGGCGGAGTCTGCAGCCCGGCAAAAGCAGGTGCCACCTTGACAAAAAGCAGTGCGAGGCCAACTACTACCCCCGTGACAGGTGAAATGATGCTATACCGCCGGCAGGCACGAGCATGCTGGGAGCCGCAGATTTACGACGTGGCCTTGGGCAGAGCTGCTTTCGACACGTGCCCCAACACGATGATTGACTTGTTCCTGTTCAAGTACCAAGACAGCGTGCCCCGAGAGTTCACTTCATTCATGGTCACCGAGCAGGCCATGGCGAACCTAGACTACTTGGAGTGTAGTGAGAGAGCCAGCCCACCAGACAGGTTCTAGGCGCCCTACATCTACGGAGGAGAGGGACCTTACGACTACGTCGACTACGTCAACATCGTAGACGTGAGTGAGAAGAGCTTAGTGAGAAGAACAGGCTTATGCACCAGTCAACAGGCACACGACCCAGACCCATGTTGGAAGAGGACAGGGAAGAACGTGGAAGAGAAAGAACACTCAGAGGCACCAAAAGATAAGATGCAAGAGGCAGTCATGGCGGCTGCGGTACAAACACAAGCAAGCAGTAGTAGTACCAAACCTCTGACAGCATTGCAGGTTACAGCCATTAATTGATTAAATATAACCGCAGCAGAATCTAAAGAATTACAGAACGAGGATGAGTCAATACGAAAGTGTGAACTAAAGATAGGGGAACGGGTGAGAAACAAAAGGAATAGGACAGTAGTGAAGTTTATAAAGAAAAAGGACCTATTGTACCGGAAGTGTGTGTTTAGTTGAGGTAGGGAAGTACTACAGTTGATGGACCCCAAGGAGCTGAGGGATACAGTACTGAAGATAGGGCGCGATAGTGCAATGGCAGGTTACTAAGGAATAAAGGACATGTTAGAAAGGATCACAGAAGAGCTCTTTTGGATCGGGGTACAGAGAGATTTTAAACGGTATGTGAAATCATGTGATCCATGCCAAAAGACGGTGGCTAAGAGACGTGTAGGAAAGGCGCGCCTAGGAAAGATGCCCATTGTTGAGCTGCCATTTCACAGAGTGGCGATTGATATTGTAGGGCCTATTAGCCCCGTGTCCGGAAAAGGAAATAGGTACGTGCTCACGCTAGTGGACGTAACTACCAGGTACCCTGAAGCTGTAGCGCTGAAAACGGTAGATACCATTCAGGTGGCCGAAGCATTGTTGGAGATGTTTGCCGGATATGGTGTGCCCAGGGAAGTTTTGAGTGACAGAGCCTCGAATTTCACATCGGAGATTATGAAGGAGGTAAATAGACTATTCTCCATAGATCAAAAGCTAACCACTCTATACCACCCGATGGCGAACGGTTTGGTAGAAAGGTTTAATGGAACGTTGCAGTCATTGATAAGGGGGATGTGTCAGGAAAGACCCGAAGACTGGGATAGGTATCTGCCAGCCCTCTTGTTCGCTGCCCCGCAGAGGCATCTGCTTCAGCGGGCGTTTGGTGTGTTGCGACACCACGTACCCGAGCACACGAGGGTTGGACCCTACCGCGTCTAACCGTGAGCGACTTAGCCATGTCCGGGGAAAAGGGCATCCTGGGGATTGAGCCAATGCCGGGTGTTTGGACCTTCACCGCCCCTCGGCGGCGGCAACACCTCTTTGGCCTTGGCTTCACGTAGGCGGCACCCCCGGCATGACCCACCCGGGGGAAATCGGTAGTTGTCTTTTCCTATTCTCCTCTCCAATCTTCGTCTTTCTCTCTCGCCTTTTCATCTTTTCTGTCTTCACTTCTTCTCACTTCTGAGTTTCCCGGCGGCAAGGGTTAACTTTGTGTGGCTAGCCAGTCTTGGTTATGCTGTATTTGGTTATAGCAGCGACGTACGGCGGGCATTGACAGGTTTTACCCTGGAGGAACTTCTGTCACGTCCCTCTGTTGGGCTCCATGGTGGGTGGTCGGCATCGCTGCCGAAAACCCTATCTGTACTCATGGATAATGCTTTCCCTAAGCTCCGTGATCACCCTCAGAAGCGAGGGCGCACCGAAGATAATAATAATAATAATAATAATAATAATAATAATTTTATTCACTTCAATTCATACAACGTGTTCCAGCCTGCATAAGCGTTGCCGCTTGTGTGCTGAGCTGGGCAGCCAGGTTAAGCACATGAAACAACAGCGAGTAAATCATAGTTGAAAAGAAGAGAAAATAAAATCAACCAAATACTCAGCAACTGCTTGTGCGACATAAGAACAAACAAACAAGAACCAACAGAACAAATGATAGCAAATCCACCGTGCACACTTTCGTACACGAAATGAAAACATTAAGAACACGGCAAACAGTAAATTACCTCATTCTATATTATCGTTCAACCAAGGTCGAAGGAAATTCTTAAGGTCTTTTAATCCGGTAATACTCGGGAGGGTTCGTATTTTATTGAAGTAATAAGGAACATAGTAGGTGCGGGTTCTTTTGCCATAAGTGGTGAAGATGCGGGGTATGACATACTTTTCTGATTGACGGAGAGGCCGTACTTTAATGTTGCAGATTTTAGAGGAGCTGTGAAA
The DNA here is from genome assembly GCF_023375885.2 of Dermacentor andersoni. Lineage (NCBI taxonomy): Eukaryota > Metazoa > Arthropoda > Arachnida > Ixodida > Ixodidae > Dermacentor > Dermacentor andersoni. The sequence goes on from NC_092818.1 coordinate 60,558,960, forward strand.
GAAATGCTTGTAGAATATGTCAAAGATAAATTGCTTGTGTACAGGTAGCATGTCAAAATATTCCATACTGTCTCGGGCTGACTTATCATGATAGTTGGTTCCATAGGAGAGATTGGTTGCAATCCTGTGCACTATGCGGCTTAATGTGTTTAACTTATATAAAGATGCGGTTCCGTAAATTGTTATCCCGTATCGTAATATGGACTCTCCCAAGCCCTTATATACCATTTTTCTAACCGATACATTACATATAGATCGTAGAGCATACATAAACACACACTAGGCGTGGGCGTTTGGCTAACTCTGCAATATGAATATTCCACGACAGTGAATAAAGGGAAAATCAGACATCCACCCGTTCGTAGCAATTGCTACAAAGGAAACCCATACGGTTTCCTCGAAAGAAAAGCCTCAAAGTTGAAGAAAAATTCGTCCTGGTCCGGGACGAATTTTTCCCCCCCCACCCGGCGGCTGCAGCTCGCGCTGCTCCGCCGACCCAGCGAAAGAGGCCATCTACCTCTGGGATGGTGGCCTCAAAGGTTTTGTCTACGGATGCGAGGCCTTCACATCAAACGCAGCGCTCGCAAGAGCGCCTGTCCAGCCCCTCGGAAGAGGCGATGGACCCAACCAGCCAGACGGCGCCGCCAGCGCCTAAAGAGCGGCGAGATTCTCGCAATGGCTCCAAAAGAGAAAACGCCGCATCACGGTGCTCGGAAAAAGGGTCTGTGAGCTAACTCCTCTTTCTTAAACACGCAGCACCAAAACCACACTCAACATGGATTACTCAAATAGTACACTGGAATGTCAGAGGTCTCCTCCACAATCTCGATGACATTAAAAGAACTACATAAATATAGTCCAAATCTGCTGTGTGTTCAAGAAACGCAATTCAAACATACGCAAACTAATTTTCTCCGACAGTACGCTATTTTTCGTAAAGACCGCGATGACACTGTCGTGTCGTCCGGGGGTGTGGTTATCATAGTTGACAAAGGTGTTTCCTGCCGGGAATTAAAACTCCATACGCCCCTAGAGGCAGTTCAGAGGTGTTGTTTAACAAGCTAGTCGCTGTCAGCTCTATATACATTCCTCCGTATTACCAACTTCATAAAACTGAATTTCAAAATTATGCAGATGAACTTCCAGCGCCATACATAGTTGTCGGCGACTTGCACGCACATAACAGTTTGAGAGGAGACTCTCGTTGGGGTGCGAGAGGTCGCCTACTTGAAATATTTCTCTTCTTCCCTAGCAGCATATATACTTAATAAGAAAGAGCCAACGTACTACAGTGTGGCACATAACACGTACTGCATCCATAGACTTAGGTATAGTATCGAATACACAAATACCGTATCTGGAGTGGTCCACTCTGAAGAACCCTTTTCGGAGCGACCACTTTCCAATTATTTTAAACCTAACGTAACAGGATGGATGCTAGACACATTTTCCGCAATGTAACGTGAACTCAGCCAACTGGGAACTGTTCCGAGAGGTGAGGTATTTAGGCGGAGATGACATTGTTGCTTTTAATGTAGAAGACACTGTGGCATATCTAGCAGGTTTTATTGTTGACGCTGCGACTAAATGTATCAAGCAAACTAACGGACTGGCAAGTAAACATTGCATCCCACGGTGGAACGACGAATATCGGAACGCACGATAAAATCAAAATAAATCTTGGAGATCGCTTCGGAATTGTCCAACCGCAGCAAATCTTATTCATATCAAACAGGCCAAGTCACAAGGCAGGAGAACACGGCGACGTGCAAAGAGATAAAGTGGGACAGGTACATATAGGGTAAATAAGCTAATAGGTCGGAGGAGTCACATCCCCTAACTTTAGTAAGAAGCCAAGGTGATAGCCTGGAAGATAAGGTGGATTGTCTAGGCGAACACTTTCAATATATCTCGAGTGCATCGCACTCTACAGAAACATTTCTAAGACTCAAACAAGAACGCGAGGAGCAGCATTCCCTAAACGGCAAAGGGTCATCGAATGATGCTTACAATTGCCCATTTACTTTGGCTGAACTTAAGGCCTCTTTCGCTTCATGCAACTCGGCACCAGGTGGCGATCCTACCATATACGAAATGATTAGGCACCTACACCGTGAAACACTGAAAACGATCCTATCTCTTCTCAATGCCATGTGGACAGCGGAGTATATTCCATCGTTCTGAAAAGAAGCTATAGTCATCCCCGTACTTAATGAAGGGAGAGACCCGGCCTTAGTCAGCAGCTACACGCCAATAGTGCTAACAAGCTGTCTGCGCAAAGTTTTTGAAAAACGCCTAATCAGGTTCCTAAAAAGTAACAACGAACTAGACCCCCTTCAATGCGGTTTCAGAGAGGGAAGGTCGTCAATAGACCACCTTGTCCGCATTGAGGCAAACATCAGAGATGCATTTATTCATAAGCCAGGGTGTCTACCAAGTTGACATTTCCGAATTCCCTGACTTTTCCAGGTTTTCCCTGAGCACCTTTGCAAAATTTCTTGAATGAGCCAGAACTTTGTTTTTATGTAAAAACAGGCTGACACCATGTTGCTCGATGCTGTCACTCTTTAGTAAGCATGTTGAAACAAAAAAAATGACTTAATCCAGTTTGAATAGTAAGGAGTAATATCTATATTCTTTAAAAAGAAAACAGAGGGAAGGTGTTAGTAAAATGCACAGCGAAAAAAAAAATCGTACAACCCATTCCGAATTCAGTCGAACATTTTCAAATACGAATGAAAAGGAGATGCATACATAAGTAAATATTTCTGAATATGAGCTGTTTCCATCAACTGTTAGCAAGCTCACCGGTATGAGGCCTGAACTTTGTCACAACGAAGGTTCTCTCTCAGCAGCTGCAAAGTCAACCTCAAATGTCCTGACATACTTTCAGCCCGTACACAACATCTCAGTGTTGGGTTTCACTGCTTTAAAGAGTTTATTTTGGTTTGAATGAGGGACACCTGCATCTCGGCGTCAGCCAACACTTCGTTTTTTGAGCTCAAGCTCCTTCAAAGAGACGGCGGCACGCTTTATTTCTCGTTAATTCTTCAGTGCGTCGGTCCTTTCTGTTCTCATCCTCCTTCTGCCACGCGTTCACCCCACGGATCCTTTCAAGCATCCTCTTGGTCAGTTGTACAGTCAACGTCCGATTTTTCGGACTCCCTAGGGGCCGCAAACACATCCGAAAAATCGGGCAGTCCGAAAAAAATGAATGCATGTCTCTAACTGCCCTCAAGGGCTAAAATTGGCACAGACACGTCCGAAAAAGCTGTTAAGGCCTGCCAGGACACTTATTAGGCATATCGGTGCTCATACTGTGACAGGAGACGGGGGTGCACGCGTGTATAATTAAGGAATACATACTGTGTCCTGTGACAATTGCCCCTTCCCACGCTTGTTATCCTTCACCGCGTAACATTCCCGTACTAAGGCAAACCTAACTTTTGGAGACTGGTATTACGCAACGCGCTGTGCTCTACGAGCTTCGAAGCCATTCGCGAGGATTGCAAAGGAGGAGTCAGTGCCATTGCTGACAGCGGCGAATTCTTTCAATGAAAAACACAGCACCGCACGGCAAGAAGCTTAATAGCGAACGCAGAAGCAGCTAGGCCTAACGTTGCCGCGGTGGTGGCTACGGCTGCCAGCGGATCTGCGTGCGAGAGTGCCGGTTCGAGGCGCCGAGATAAGCAAAATGGTGGTGGCTTTGATTAATGCCATTTCAGACCTGCAGTCAGGGCAATATACATTGACTATATGGAGTACGTGGTGGTGGTGCAAAGCCGTGCGAATTATCGGGCATGTTGGAAAAATCGAGCGTCTGAAAAATAGGTCGTTGAGTACTCTGGCAATACCTCGTGCCGATGACACGGCGTCAATGACGATTCGTTGCAATTCCTCTGTTACTGGAGCCCCCATTAACACGACTTTCGTTCCCTTTCAATAAAGTTGCAGCTAATTTTCCGTGATAAAAGCACAAATTCCCTGAGTTTTCCCTGAATATTTCTTGACTGTTCGAATTCCCTGAGAATTCCCGGTTCTCCCGTTTGGTAGACACCCTGAATAAGCAGTTTTTCCTTTCAGTATTTCTAGAGCTAGAGAAAGCGTACGACACGACATGGCGATTCGGGATCCTCCGCGATATTTCCTCGATGGGCGTCCGTGAGAACATGTTAAACACAATTGAAAGCTAACTGCACTTTTCGCGGAAAAGCACTTTACCTAAACCATCCGCCCAAGAAACTGGTGTTCCGCAAGGGGGCGTCTTTAGTTGCACACTCTTTATTGTAAAAATGAACAGCCTGCTTACAGTCGTTCCAGGTGCAATGTTTTGTTCCGTTTATGTTGATGATGTTCAAGTAAGTCTCAAATCATGCCATATCGCTATCTGCGAACGACAAATGAAGCTTGAGATAAGCAAATTGTCTAAGTGGCCGGATGAGAACGGCTTCAAGATAAACAACCAAAAGAGTACCTGCATACTCTTCTCAAACAAGAGAGGGGTAGCACCACTGCCCAGTATTACGATCAAGGGAGACTGTTGTGTTTTGTTGAGTGACAGTGAGTGAAGCCAGTGTCGTAAATAAAGGGAGCGGTGCGGTGAAGACAACTTAACATCGAGAGCGAATGCGTGGGCGCAAGAAGCCGGCGACGAAGAAGCGACGCGCGTGATATGACGCGCCGCCAAAACAAAATGCTAAGAAGAAAGGAACCATTATGGGCCGTACACGATGGGTGACGTAGAAGAAAATTAAGGAAGAACGTTCCAACGGCGCGGTCCAGTGCCGCTTCCAGTGGAGCTGTTCTTGCCTCCCAAGGTTTTGGCCAAGGATTGAGTAGCTGTTTTCTCTTTTATCGATTGTCAACTGTTTTGTTAGCCTCATTATTATTTAGCTAATCAGACCACGCAGATGCCTTTTTCGTCACCAGGGCCAGGGGCCTCCCCTGGTCCGCTTCTATTCCTCCGCGGGAGTTACCTGGGGGTCTGTTTCTTCGCAACGGCGTCACATCAATTCCTGTGGCTCTTGTTTCAACGAGTGGCGGAGTTATACGGACGAAGAATCCAAAAGCAATTCAGACGGAATTGCGATCAGCGACGGCCCATTTCCAGACATCACTGAGGTCCGCCAGTTTGGCAGAGGTGGTATCCTCTGCTTTTCTGCAGACCAGTCCCGTGTACAAGGCCTTTTTAAAGTGTTCGCTGTTTGCCGCCAATCCAGTGAACGCATTTATTCCTCCTCACTTGGCATGCCTGAAAATGGCTTGTTCGCGGCGTCGACGTGAACATGACGCCGGCAGAAGTATTAGAGATGTTTTCACCGGCAGGTGTAATTTCAGTTTATCGGCGTGGGCGTGTGGTCAAGAAAAACAGGATCCCAACTGAGTCGGTTATAGCGACATTTGAAGGGACAATGAGATCATCAAAGATTAAGGCATGGCCTCTAATCTATAGAGTGGAATCTCTGTCCCCTCGTCCCTTCCGGTGTGTGAAGTACTGGCGTTATAGTCACACCTTCAAAGGATGTAGATCTGCAATGACGCGCACTCTGCTGATTGTTCTAATTGCTCAGCAAAGGCACGGGTAATTCATATCCTGGAAATCGTTGAAAGTAGACGTTGTTCCCGTAGAGAAGCCGTAAGTGAAATTAATGCTAGGACACAGGGATACGCCAGCGTCACCGCCCGCCAGGCGACAGCAACGGGTGCGTCTCTTTCACTTTCTATTGCTGATGCTGTCGAAGGGGCAATGAAAAAAGCAATGGAGCGCCTAGCCGGAAACCTTTGTGAGTCCTTGACACAAATTCTAACTAGCCAGATGGCGCAGATATTCGGAACAACAGCAGTTGGTATAACTTCTCAAACAACTTACTGTCTACGTCCTTCAAATGAAAAAGTAACCACCAATTTCCCGTCTTAAGATGCCCAAATTGTAGGCCCATCTGTCGGTATCAACCAGAGCCAATGCACAGGCTTCAATGATAACACACAGGGCGCAGATGTAATGGACATGGATCCTCGATCGTTAAAACGATGTAGATCCCATTTGTCAAAAAAGCCACTACTCTAACTCGGTCAAAGACAAAGAAATGTCTGAAAGACAGCGTTAAAAGGAAATATTTCTTAAAGGAAAGCATTTTAAGTAAGGCAGTTACTGAGTCCATACTTTCGCAGCCATAGGTCTCCTCAAATTATTCATTAGAATTGCCAAATTATTCATTAGAATTGCCAAATTATTCACTCTGCAGCAACATATTTATTGTATTTATCATCGAAAATCTCCCCGGATATTATTGCTTTGCAAGAAACATGGCTTTCAGGACATCAGTCTTTTCAAATAAATAACTATCGATCTTTCCGACTGGACCATCCACCGAAGGGCGGAGGTTTAGCTTTCTTTATCACTAACAGAATTAGCCTTAAGGCAAAGATTTCATATAAATATATGTCTCCCGAAAGTGAAATTTTGCATTAGATATAACCATACCAGGGTGTCTACCTTTCTCGTTAGTAAATTTATACTTGCCGGCGGGTGTGCAGAACACTCGATGTTTGGATTCAGCAGTGACCATGGTGTAAGAACAAAATTCTTGTTGGAGATTTCAACTCCCATCCCACGTGCTGGGGCTTTCGAACTGACCAATGTGGCAAACGCTTGTAGGATTGGACAATAGGTAATAAACTGTCGTGTCTGAACTCTAGAATTCCTACATATATTTGTAAACAATCCCGCTCCGCATTGGATTTAAGTTTCGTAAGTTCGTCCTTCACTAGCTCATCCTGGACAGCCTTGTACTGTGCCACCAACAGTGACCACTTTCCAATAATGGTTGCAATTGCTTGCCCGATTATGCCATCATGCTCCCAGGTACGCGTATTTGTAGATTATAATAAATTTAAATCCGATCTTAACCCATTAAAGACCAGCGTGACCATATGGTCACGTTAGTCTGCACAGTGGATTTCATTTAACTGAGATTAACAAAACGGCACCAAAATCGCCTTTGACATGCCGTTAGGCAGATTAGAGTTCCCTTTATGGATATCAAGTGGCAGCAGGTGTCAGTCGTGTTGTGGGAGCCCCTCGCAAAGGCGGGAATAAGTGTTGCTGTACGAGTAGCGTCGCCATGCATCACTCCAAGGGGTAATGTGTTTTTTTTTTTTCACTACTTGTTTAAGCAATAGTCCAATATCCTTACCTCCGTATTGCTCTTCGAATATGTTACCTTCGATGAGCATTCCTGAAAGATTTATGTTTGATTTATCCGTCAACGAGCGTGTTATCTTGTGCGTTGCCATATGGTCACGCTTGGCCTTTAGGCTACCTAACTTCTTATTTCTTTTTAAACTGCATTCTCATCTCTTGCACGGCTGCTGGCGCATTCCCGCAGTGGTTATTTCTTATTTTTATGTCTGAATAGGTTGATGTTGGAATAAATAGCGAAGATACTCGAAGAAGACGATGACGACGTGTCAGTGATTTATATCGACCCGCGAGAGGCTAGCACCTATTCGGATGAAGAGTCGGCCGATGAAGACTCAGGCGGGCTCATTGACAATCTAATCTGGCGGCAGCTATGAGCCGGCGCTGAAACTGTTTTCTCTGACGGACGCCGTATTGGTGGATCCGACTCGGACGATGACGACCCCAGGCGGGCAACGTGACGGAACATGAGAGGTTTCTTCTGCCGTAGTTGATGCGGCCATTCCTGCGAAATTATCCACTGCTTCTAAGTGGACGAACGGTGATCTCCAGAAAAGCCTTGGCATATTTCCCTACCCAAACTTTGCTGCTTACAGGGTGCTTTTCACCTGTTGAGTTGTTCGAAATCTTTTTTGACGAAGCCGTCGTGGAGCGGCTAGTCAAACAAACAAGAAAGTATGCGTTATTTTTCAATATGCCAGATCCGGAGGTTACCAAAGAAGAATTAGGTTTTCTTGGAGTGCTGGTTTTGTCCGGCTATAACCGCTTGCCAGGGAAAAAGTGCTATTGGGACAGCGGCTTGGATATGCGCCACACGATGGCCTACAATGCTATGCGAAGAAATCGCTTCGTACAGATCATGCGATTCCTGCACTGCGCGAAATGCAAGCCTAACGCTTAGTGACAAGTTGCCAAAGTTGCGTCCATTGATGGCACTATTGAAAGCAAGGATTCTGGAGCACTTCCAACCTGTGCGTCACCTGAGCTATGACGAAAGTATGATTGAAAATTATGGTCGTGTGGCTGTAAACAGTTTATACGCGGAAAACCTATCCGCTTCGGGTATAAAGTATGCTTCCTAAACGCCAAGAACAGATACGTTGTAAACTTCAAAGTGTATCAAGGCAAGCAGGGGATCCAAGAACATCTGAAAATATGAAAAGGACTTAGGAAAAGCAGCAGCGCCACTTCTTCAAATCGTGGATGAACTCGCAGCAGAGACGCACGACCTTCCTTTCTTTTTTCTATTTTGATAATTTATTCACAGGCATGCCGCTACTCAGGCATCTCAAGGCGCAGGGCTACGAAGGCACGGGCACAGTGAAGCAGAACCATGTTCCAACGAGTGCCTTATCGCTCGACCACAATTCGTCAATCGCCAACCTCGCGGGCACGAAGAGCCCGTCATCATCATCATCATCATAATCATCATCATCATCAGCCTGGTTACGCCCACTGCAGGGCAAATGCCTCTCCCATACTTCTCCAACTGCCCCGGTCATGTACTAATTGTGGCCATGTTGACCCTCCAAACTTCCTAATCTCATCTGCCCACCTAACTTTCTGTCGCCCCCTGCTACGCTTCCCTTCCCTCGGAATCCAGTCCGTAACCCTTAATGACCATCGGTTAGCTTTCTTCCTCATTACATGTCCTGCCCATGCCCATTTCTTTTTCTTGATTTCAACTAAGATGTCATTAACGCGCGTTTGTTCCCTCACCCAATCTGCTCTTTTCTTATCCCTTAATGTTACACCTATCATTCTGCTTCCCATAGCTCGTTGCGTCGTCCTCAATTTAAGTAGAACCCTTTTCGTAAGCCTCCAGGTTTCTGCCCCGTACGTGAGTACTGGTAAGACACAGCTGTTATAAACTTTTCTCTTGAGGGATAATGGCAACCTGCTGTTCATGATCTCAGAATGCCTGCCAAACGCACCCCAGCCCATTCTTATTCTTCTGATTATTTTACTCTCATGATCCAGATCAGCAGTCACTACCTGTCCTAAGTAGATGTATTCCCTTACCACTTCCAGTGCCTCGCTACCTATCGTAAACTGCTGTTCCCTTCCGAGACTGTTAAACATTACTTTAGTTTTCTGCAGATTAATATTTAGTCCCACCCTTCTACTCTGCCTCTCCAGGTCAGTGAGCATGCATTGCAGTTGGTCCCCTGAGTTACTAAGCAAGGCAATATCATCAGCGAAGCGCAAGTTACTAAGGTATTCTCCATTTACTTTTATCCCCAATTCTTCCCAATCCAGGTCTCTGAATACCTCCTGTAAACATGCTGTGAATAGCATTGGAGAGATCGTATCTCCCTGCCTGACGCCTTTCTTTATAGGGATTTTGTTGCTTTCTTTATGGAGGACTACAGTGGCTGTGGAGCCGCTATAGATATCTTTCAGTATTTTTACGTACGGCTCGTCTACACCCCGATTCCGCAATGCCTCCATGACTGCTGAGGTTTCGACTGAATCAAACGCTTTCTCATAATCAATGAAAGCTACATATAATGGTTGGTTATATTCCGCACATTTCTCTATCACCTGATTGATAGTGTGAATATGATCTATTGTTGAGTAGCCTTTACGGAATCCTGCCTGGTCCTTTGGTTGACGGAAGTCTAAGGTGTTCCTGATTCTATTTGCAATTACCTTAGTAAATACTTTGTAGGCAACGGACAGTAAGCTGATCGGTCTATAATTTTTCAAGTCTTTGGCGTCCCCTTTCTTATGGATTAGGATTATGTTAGCGTTCTTCCAAGATTCCGGTACGCTCGAGGTCATGAGGCATTGTGTATACAGGGTGGCCAGTTTTTCTAGAACAATCTGCCCACCGTCCTTCAACAAATCTGCTGTTACCTGATCCTCCCCAGCTGCCTTCCCCCTTTGCATAGCTCCCAAGGCTTTCCTTACTTCTTCCGGCCTTACTTGCGGGATTTCGAATCCCTCTAGACTATTCTCTCTTCCATTATCATCGTGGGTTCCACTCGTACTGTATAAATCTCTATAGAACTCCTCAGCCACCTGAACTATCTCATCCATATTAGTAATGATATTGCCGGCTTTGTCTCTTAACGCATACTTCTGATTCTTGCCAATTCCTAGTTTCTTCTTCTCTGCTTTTAGGCTTCCTCCGTTCCTGAGAGCTTGTTCAATTCTATCCATATTATACTTCCTTATGTCAGCTGTCTTACGCTTGTTGATTAACTTCGAAGGTTCTGCCAGTTCTATTCTAGCTGTAGGGTCAGAGGCTTTCATACATTGGCGTTTCTTGATCAGATCTTTCGTCTCCTGCGATAGCTTACTGGTATCCTGTCTAACAGAGTTACCGCCGACTTCTATTGCACACTCCTTAATGATGCCCACAAGATTGTCGTTCATTGCTTCAACACTAAGGTCCTCTTCCCGAGTTAAATCCGAATACCTGTTCTGTAGCTTGATCTGGAATTCCTCTATTTTCCCTCTTACCGCTAACTCATTGATCGGCTTCTTATGTACCAGTTTCTTCCGTTCCCTCCTCAAGTCTAGGCTAATTCGAGTTCTTACCATCCTGTGGTCACTGCAGCGCACCTTACCGAGCACGTCCCCATCTTGTATGATGCGAGGGTTAGCGCAGAGTATGAAGTCTATTTCATTTCTAGTCTCGCCGTTCGGGCTCCTCCACGTCCACTTTCGGCTATCCCGCTTGCGGAAGAAGGTATTCATTATCCGCATATTATTCTGTTCTGCAAACTCTACTAATAACTCTCCCCTGCTATTCCTAGTGCCTATGCCGTATTCCCCCACTGCCTTGTCTCCAGCCTGCTTCTTGCCTACCTTGGCATTGAAATCGCCCATCACTCTACCCATCACCGATTCCACGTCTTCATAGAAGCTTTCGACTTCCTGGTCTTCAAGACTGGATGTAGGAGCGTAGACCTGTACAACCTTCATTCTGTACCTCTTTTTAAATTTCAGAACAAGACATGCCACCCTCTCGTTAATGCTATAGAGTTCCTGCATGTTACCAGCTATATTCTTATTAATCAGGAATCCGACTCCTAGTTCTCGTCTCTCCGCTAAGCCCCGGTAGCACAGGACGTGCCCGCTTGTGAGCACTGTATATGCTTCTTTTGGCCTCCTAACTTCACTGAGCCCTATTATATCCCATTTACTGCCCTCTAATTCTTCCAGTAGCACTGCTAGACTCGCCTCACTAGATAACGTTCTAGCGTTAAACGTTGCCAGGTTCATATTCCAATGGCGGCCTGTCCGGAGCCAGGGATTCTTAGCACCCTCTGCAGCGTCGCAGGTCTGACCGCCGCCGTGGTCAGTTGCTTCGCAGCTGCTGGGGACTGAGGGCCGGGGTTTGATTGTTGTGTTCATATAGGAGGTTGTGGCCAAGTACTGCACCAGGGTGGCCAATCCTGCTCTGGTGAGGGAGTGCGTTACCGGTTCTGGTCACCGGGATCAGGCCACACTCCAGGCCTGTTTATGCAATTTTATCAACACGCGGATTTTTTTTTAATCCGGTGGAAAATTGCGCGGCACCGGGATTCGAACCACGGACCTCTTGTACGCGAGGCGGGTGTTCTACCTCTACGCCACCGCTGCACCCGTGCTGAGCGACCCCGTGCTGAGCCCGTGCTGAGCGACAATGGGATAATTGTTGTCCGCTGGACAACAGTTCTTGACAATTCTGTAGCAACGATCGTAAGCACCATTCACGGCGTAGAGCCAATGTAATCTGCAGACAGGTACTCTCGTGTTCAGAAGAAGCAAATCGAGGTGGCCCGCAAAAAACACTGTTGCTCAGTACAAGTTTTATGAGAGGTACGGATCAGATTGATGCAAATGTAGGCGCCCACAGGATTGTAATCCGTGGCAAAAAGTGGTGGTGGCAAATTTTCACTTGACTTTGTGATGTATCTCTCAGCAACGCTTGGGCGCTAATTCGTAGCAAAGGGTTCAACGGCACGCAGGTGGAATTCCGCAGGCAAATTGCACAAAGCTACCTGATGCGATGGGCCAATAAGCATAGAGGACCTGGTCAACGCAGGATTCCAAAGACTGGTGATGTCCTGACTGGTACACGGTATGACCAAGTGGCCAACTTTGTTGCACCAATACCTAATGGCAAGAGGTGGAGGTGTGCATGAGATAATTGCAACAGCGCAGTGCACACACAATGCGCAGAGTATGACGACGGCATGTGTATTCCATGATTTAAACCATATCACACTAAATAAGTGCTCGACTATTCGCTATGTATGTTTTTTGTGGCGTTTCATGGCTTCAATAAATGTTTTTCACTTCGCGTATTTTGCTGTAGCGTAAGGGCCCAGTGTGACCATATGGTCACGGACTACATTTCAAAAACTAATTAGGCAAGAGTAATAATTTTTTGCATGTGAATTATTAGTACAAAGATAAGTAATATATAAGATTTATTTCAAAATATCAAGAAAAAAAAGAAACCGATCCCTAATGGGTTAAGGTACATTTGGCTTCTTATTCTGAAGAGCAAGAAGACACCAAGGCTATGAAACCTTGTGCGGTAATTAAAAGAACATACAAAAAGGCTGAATTTCGTGTTACATCTGCAAAAAAAAAACATCTTATAACCCTTGCTGGAATACAGACTGCACGCAAGACCATCGACGCCGACAGGTAGCTTGGAAGCAGCTCCTCTACAACCAGTGCCCCAAAAATTGGTCCGATTACAAGTTTCACGCTGCTCTATATAAACGTACAGTTGCTCAAGCTAAAGGAGATTATGATAGAAAACACTATGATTTCCTTTCTAAATCTAAAAACAAAAAATCGTTGTTTAGATATATGAGATATCGGAAAATTCTGCCATCGCCAAGTAATATTGATTATGTCAATCTGTCTGCTGATGAAATGAGCAAATCTCTTGAACTCCCTGCTAAAGGCTTGGAGAGTAGATTCACGTTATCGATGTCCTATAAATTGCAAAAATTAGCCGCGTCATCAGTGTTTACTGAAGTTACATTGCCTGAATTAGCTCAAATTATTCGAAACTTAACCTTGTCAGCCCCTGGTCCTGGAGAGCGGGCATGGGAGCAGTGACAACGGCATGGCTCCAATGCTTCGTTTTTTCACCGTGAAGGCTGTGCTGGTCGCTGATCGTGACGTCATCCTCGGCTGCAACCTGTGGCTCATCGATTGATCTTGGCCCGGCGGCTGAATTTCCTGGAACTTCCAACACCGACAGCTTCTGTACGTCTGGCCGTGGGTATCCGCTCGCGGAGTGGCTCGTCCACAGCCACCCAGCTTCATCGACAATGCCATCACCACCCGCACCGGATTTAAGAAGCCGACGCGCCTGCTTTCCCTTCAGTAGGCATGGGAGCAGTGACAACGGCATGGCTTCAATGCTTCGTTTTTTTCACCATGCAGGTGTGTACGTAGTATTCTTTGCACGCAAAAAGGAGCGACGATCGCTGTTTGTTCCTGTTCCCGCGACCACGGGTTTGCTGTGAAATTGCTTGTGATTGTTTTTCGATGATTCTCTTGCTATTGCGCTCGGGTGACATTGAGTCGAACCCGGGTCCTACAACTCGCTACGAGGCCCTCCTAGATGTAGATAGACTACCAGATGATCCATGTGATCAAATGAAGGTTATGTTTCAGCTCCTGAAAGAAGTAAACTCTCGTAGGCTGCAAACCTCGAGAGGTCAGGCTGAAATAACTGCGGACATAAAAACCATTAAAAACAGTCAAAAGAACATTGAATCAAAGTTAGCTGGCATGCACAAGAGGCTTGATGAACTCGAGGAGAAGGCCGCGAAATTTGACAGCATTTGTCAAGAACTTTCATGTGCGAAGAAATCGATGAATGAGCCGCGTAATCGAAATGATTCTCTGCAGTCCCGTCTTGACGAAGCTGAAGATGGATCACGGCGTGAGCACTTAATCTTTCGGGCTATATCAGATGCTAAGGAGTCCTGGGCAGATACCGAAACTAAGCTATTGGAAGCATTGACTGAGGTCGTCGACTGGTGCTCTGGTGCTTTAATCCAGCGTGCACACTGCCTGGACATTTTTTCACATGATAAGTGACGTCCTGTCGTAGTCAAATTCACCGAATCAAAAATGAAAGAAAAGATACTCTCCTTGCGTAATGAATTCAAATCAAAAGGCATCACTATCAGTGAAGATTTCTCGCCGGCAACACGCTTGGCTCGAAAAAAACTTTTTGAATTCGGTAGCACCCACGCTGGCCCTCGCTCTTTTAAACTGCGATACAACAAGCTTTGCTTCAACAACAGATGCTTTATGTATAACGCAATCACCGGCACTGTCGACGAGATTGTGACATGTGGCGAACATGATGTGCAGGGGACACTGACCGCTGACACTGCCAATGAGATTGTCACACGTGGCGAAGTCAGTGGATTACATACCGACTCTGCATCGCGCGTTGTATCCTAGCGAATCGCGAGGGGTAGTGGGAGGTTATCTCCTGTGTCTATCCTTTACACCAACGTCAGAAGCGTTTTTAATAAACACACTAACTTATCTCCCGCCATTGATACATGTACACCTCACATTATTGCACTAACAGAAACCTGGCTCTCAACGCACGTGTCTGATTTTGAAATCTTTCGCGACGCTCATCGTTACTCGATGTATGGTTCCGATAGGACGGCAAGACGGTGGTGTTCTGCTTGCCATTTCAAAAGATATTCCTTCTACATGCATTCAAATCTGCAGCGAATTGGAGCTAGTTTTCGCTTTGGTAGTCATCGATCATCTGAAAATAATTATTGGTGTATGCTACCGCCCTCCATCCTATTCGTCCACAGTTACTAACGAACTGCATGATGCTATCAAATTGGTTCGCACACGCTATCCTACGTCACCACTCTTTATTCTCGGAGACTTTAACTTTCCAAGTATCTTGTGGACTGCTCATCCGCCTTATTCATCGCCGCCCTTGTCACAAGCTAAAGAATTCTCAGATCTATTATAGATCTAAAGAATTCTTAGATCGAGTACTGCAAATACTCTAGATTTAATCCTAACCACAAATCCAGAGCTAGCTACAGATCTAACATATCTGTCAGGTATCAGTGATCATTTTCTGCTCAATTTCGTCATTAATACGCCACGTCCTAAAACGAATAGAATAAAGAAAACCATCCTAGATTACAAACGGGCTAACTTTGCCGCTATTAATAATGAACTATCTGCATTTATTGATCATTTTTTGTTAATTTCGATACCCGCTCTGTCGAAGAAAATTGGCTACTGTTCAAAACGAAGGTATACCAACTATCAGACAAATATATCCCTAAGCGCGTCACCTCTAACCCTCAAGCACCCTGGTACTATTCATACATCAGGCGACTATCTAACAAAAAGAAACGTTTGTTCCGTCTTGCCAAACTCTCACCTTCTATTGAGCGATGGTCGACATACAAGACTGCTTCCGACACATACGTAAAAACCCTGAAACTTGCAAAAAAACAACTTCTTGTGTTGTACTTTACCATCTATTTTGAAAACAAATGTTAAATAGTTCTGGCGCATTATACACCCTGCACACGACTCTTTAATTACATTGCAAGATACCTTCAGCAACATAATCCCAAATTATCTTTGTGCTCCCACATTGAATAGAACATTCACTGAAAGCTTTTCCTCAAGCACGACAGTTGATCTTCCAGATATGCCGCATCACAGATTTTCCATTATGTCACCAATAACTATTGATGTTCCTGGCATTGCTAAATCAATCGAGTCTTTAAAACATGATTCATCTCTGGGGTGTGATGAAATTAGTTGTAAATTCCTAAAAAGTACCTGCGCTTATAGTCAATTATACTAACAAAACTGTTCCAGCAGTCACTAGATTCATCAAGCCTCCCTAACGACTGGAAAATCGGGAAAGTGGTCCCACTTCACAAATCCGGTAATAAGCACTTGCCTCAAAATTATCGTCCCATTTCACTCACTAGCACATGTTGCAAATTACTGAAACATATAATTTTTAAACACATCGCCACCTTTCTTGATGATAACTCTTTTTTTTTTCTTCTGCGCAACATGGTTTCTGTCAAACATACTCCTGGGAAACGCAGTTACTGTCATTCACTGATAAATTGCATTGCATTCTTGACCAGTCATCTTGCGCCGATTGCATCTTTTTAGATTTCGCGAAAGCTTTTGATAAAGTGTGCCATCAATTGTTGCTTTATAAATTAAGTCATCTTAATCTTGATCCACATGTCTTTAGATGGATTCAATATTCCCTTCTCAACCGCTGGCAGTTTGTTTCCGCTAATGGCAACCCCTCGCCGCTTACTAACGTGCTATCTGGTGTACCACAAGGATCCTTCCTTGGACCACTTCTATTTTTAATTTATATTAATGACCTTCCGTCCACCCTACCACCTTTTTGCTGACGACTGTGTAATTTTCCATGAAATACGTAACCTCAACGACATTAATACTCTCCAGACCGATCTTAATTTGGTCTCTAACTGGTGCGAAACTTGAAAAATGGAATTAAATATTAACAAATGTAAGTTCATGCGTGTTTCTCGCTGCTCTAACACTCCCCCTTCTTATTGTCTTAATGGCATTCCTCTTGATTCCGTCGCATCATATAAATATCTAGGTATACATATATCACGAAACTTAATATGGAATGCTTATACTGAATACGTTACCAATAACGCTAATCGCATGTTAGGGTATTCACGTCGCAACTTCTCTGCTGCTCCTTCGTCCTTAAAACTCCTACTTTATGAATCACTAATACGACCTGAACTATAATACGCGTCATCTATATGGGACCCTGGGCATGAAAATCTTGTATCTTCTCTCGAACTTATACAAAATAACTGCGTTCGCTTCATCTTTTCAAATTACAACCGTACTGCAATTAACACGGTGAATGCGGGAGATGGAAATTCACGACGATGAGCAAAACGTGAACAAGGTGAATGCAGGAGCCAATGTTTCGACAAGTGGACTTGTCTTCTTCAAGGCGACGTACGCTTTCCTTGCCACAGTATATATAGGTGGGGTTCTTCTAAACAGGAGAGGATGTGAGGCGGGAGGGTGCGGAAACGAGGGAAGGTGTGTTAGCATGTCGAATGAGAGTGAAGAAATCAAACTAAGTGTTGTTGCCGTTTAGCATAGCGAATACATTCTAAAGCTCAACCGTACTGCAAGTATCACAGCCATGAAAACTAACCTTTCTCTGCCATCTTTAAAATCTCGCCGTAAAATCAGTCACCTCACTCTATTCCACAAGGTATATCATCGTGTCACGCTACATGACGATTTTATTTCACCACCGGAATACATCTCCCATCGCATTGATCATCGGCAGAAGGTTGGCATCAAAAATTGCAAAACTAAAGCTTGTTTTCAGTCCTATTTTCCCCAGACATCTGTCGAATGGAACCGCCTCCCTCCCGATATTGCAGCCATTGAAGATAATCAACAATTTCATGATGCACTAACAACCTTTGTTTATTTTGGAGAATGTTGAAATTATGTTCTCACAAAATTCACTGTATTGTATTCATTGTCTTTGTAACCTATATTACCCACTCCCCTCTGTAATGCCTTTGGCCCTGAGGGTATAATAAATAAATAAATAAATAAATAAATAAATAAACGTTATAAACTATTCCCTCCACAAAGCCTGGATCCCTTACAATTGGAAAGTAGCTAAAGTAATCCAGATACCTAAAAAACCAGGAGTAGGTTATAACATAGAAAACATTAGACCTATTTCTCTTACTTCTAATATGGTCAAGCTCATAGAGAAGGTATTTCATTGCTGAATTACTATCTGGATGACGAATAATTTAATATTAAGTCCAAATCAAATAGGCTTCATTCAGAGCTAATTGCTCAATATGGTGTGCCCATGCCGATTTAAAGAGCCGCATCCAACTTGCCCGGCAAAGGAGATAATATTCTGCTTTGGTGAAATTAGATATAGCTAAAGCTTATGACAGCGTTGAACATTCAATTTTACTGGATATTCTACAGCGTCGTAATTTCCCAAATTATATTACCGCGTGGATGGCAGAATTTTTGCGATGAAGAGAATTTTAGTGCTTCAGTTCATCGTCTAAGTTCAGACAGACTCGCGGTGTTCCACAAGGAGCGGTCCTATCCCCAATATTATTTAATATATTAATGAGCTCCATCCCCCCTTGTCACGATGTGCACGTTTATGTACATACAGATGACATTGCATTATTTGCGGCCGACGCTGACATTAACACTCTATACCAAAAATTACAAACATACATGAGTATGCTAGAGGTATGTCTTCAGACAATTTGTATGTCAAAAAATGTAAGCAAAATAGCAATTTTAGTGTTCCCGGTCATGGATCTGGTTTCAATTCCTATAGCTTATAAGCAAGAACCCATTCCACAGGTGGAGTATCTAAAATATTTGGGAATCCCATATAATAGAACACTCAACTGGAGTCCACACATAGAATGTGTAGCGGGTAAGGCACAAAGTGCTTTAGGTATTCTGCGCAGAATGAGTAACCGACAATATGGACTACGTAGGGATTCACTGTTGACGATTTATAAAATGTATATGCGCCCCATATTGGAATTTGGGTGTGTCTTGTTCTGAGGCGTCCCTGTTTATAAAATAAAGCATCTGGTTTTTTTGGAGCGTGCGGCCCTACGCCTATGTCTGGGACTCCCCAGGTTCAAGCATTTCTGAAGTTTTACATCTTGCCGCTTAGAAGATCTCAATACGCCTTCATTAATGATCCAAATTTAGCAATGAACTTTTAGCAGTGATTTTAGCGCTTCGAAAACTCCCTTCAAACACAATAAGTGTGGTCATTATAACAGATTCCCTTTCGGTCTGTACTTCGCTTACAGCTTCATCCAATTCGGCAACTCTAAAGACGTTTCTAACATTAGTTCCTCCACAGTTGAATTCTCTAAAATTATTATGGGTACCTGGCCACTGTGGCTTACATTCAAATGAAAAGGCAGACTCATTAGCGCGAGCAACCCTGAGTGGACCCATAATGACGGTTATACCAGTAGTGGCGCACATAACAGCAATTAGATATAGAAAATATTCAATTCATAGAGATGTCAATGAATTAATAACAACATGGACAGAATATCAGCTCCTAAAATTTCCGTGGAAGATATAGTGGTGCTCATCAAGACGATCAGAAGTAGTGATAGCGAGATTACGCTGCCGTGTCCCTCCATTAAACCTATATTTACACAGGACTGGTCTGACGCTATCGCCTCTGTGTCCATACTGCTAAGAAATAGAATCATTAGATCACTACTTTTTGGTATGTCGGCGATACAAATCGTTAAGAAAAGGCATCTAGAACGTCCGCTTGCTAAATTAGGCTTAACGTTATCATCATAAATTATACTCTCTTTCGGTGCGTCAATTATAGGGGTCAGCCACAGGGACGTGTTTGATGCCGTTTGCGGTTACATACAATCAACAAAACGAATAACTTTTTTATTATTCTCTTGTAATGTAATTTATTAGTTTTTGTAGGTTTCCTTATTTTTCTTTCTTCTTTTTCATCTAATAAGTGACACTTCAAAATAATAGGTAATCGCTTCAGCACGCAATTCTTGGCCAATCCCCCAATGTGTGTACGAGCCATAATATGAGGCCATCATCATCATCAGAAACCCTTGAACAGCGTGGTGGTATTCGGACGCAAGTGAGCGCCGAAGAAGTCAGCGTGCGCCGGGAGCGGGAGTAAGCCGTCGGGCCGTGGGCCCGAGCTTCCAGACTCCTACCGGAAGAACCTGGACTGCCTAGCCCCCGGAGCTAGGGCGAGGTCCCACCGCATGACTGGAGTGAGCTGTCGAGCCACGGGCTCGAGCTTCCAGATTACCACAGGCAGAACCTGGACTGCCTAACCTCCTGAGCCAGTTCAAGGTCCCATCGCGTGACAACCTAGAGTTGGCTCAAGGAGCGACCAGTGCCTTCCGTCGACGACGGCTTGGCGCTCTTCACCTACGCGACCATGTGCCAGAACTGTTGGTGAGCCGCGCCGTGCTGTCAGTCTACTGTCCTAGTGTATTCGGACGCACCTAACTATAGAATTAAAATAGCGGTCACTTTGACTAATGAGAACTGCGTTACTTATAAGCAGTCTAGAGAGCTCTTTATCCTTTTTTTTCTATCCTTTGTTTATGTATGTTTTCTTTACACTTTCTATGTGTAAATATTGTAAGCATTTATGCGGACTTCATCTTTATCTGTACAAAGTAATCATCACCCATCGGCTCGTGTTCGTTTTTGCATCGGCGCCATTTTTCCTTTTTGGAATAAAGCGTCGTCTCCATCGTAGTATTTCAAGTAGTGGAGGCGCCTTAAGATCACTTCGACCTCAATCCACTTCAAGATCTCTCGTGGAGCTATGTTCGGGACGCCGCTTACGCCAAGAGGCCGCCATGTCGCAAGACCAGACCGCAGCGTCCACCATCTCGGTTCAAGTGCCAGGCACCCCCACTCCTAGCCCTGCCAACAACCAGTATCGCGATCCTGAAATCTTCTCTGGCTTGCCTGGTGAGGACGTTGAAGACTGACTCGACAACTACGATCGTGTCGGCGAATACAACAACTGGAACGAGACATCGAGGTTAAACAACGTACCATTTTACGTCTCTCAAGTAGCCAAGACATGGTTCCTGAATCACGAGAGACTTCCGTGATTGGTCGTCTTTCAGGGAGCAGCTACGGCGGATTTTTGGCACGCCCATGGTTCGTTCGAAGTTGCGAAAAAGAGGCTGTCTGAGCGCGTCCAGCATTATGGCGAGTCGTATACCTCGTACATTGAGGACATCCTCGCGCTTTGCCGCCGTGTCGACAGTGCAATGCCAGAAACTGACCGCGTGCGACACCTTCTTAAGGGTATAGGATCTACTGCCTTCAACGTACTCGCCGCTCACAACCCTTCGACGGTGTCGTACGTCTTCTCCGTCTGTCAGCGCCTCGACGCCCTGCAATAAATCCGCTTGCAACCGGACTTTTCCGACAACCCCCTGACAAACAGTATTGAGCTCCGGTCTATCATTCCAGCCATAATTCGTGAGGAAGTGCAGTTGCATGGCTCACCCCCTTGCAGTAGCGCTAACGTCCAACCTGATTTTACTGACCTGCGCGGCATTATTAAGGAGGAATTGGCCTTCCTGCAGAACGCCCACCATACCAACGCTTCTCCTGGCCCACAACCGGCTTCTTACGCCCAGGTTGCTGCAATGCCAGCCGCGCCGTCTCCAATCGCACCATTCGCGCCTGTTCCCGATCACCTGGCACCTTTAGTCACCCGAGCACCGACCCCGCCTTACTACTCTGCCTGGCGTTCGTCGAGACCTATCGATCTGCTATTACTGCGGCTTTTGAGGACATATCACCCGGTTTTGCCGACGCCGCCAGCAAGACGAACGTCGTGGTTACGCTGCCTTTGAATGCGATGAGCCACCTCCTCGCATCTACCGTACTTACGACGGTAATCCTCCCGCTCGCCGACCTCCATCTCCGGCCGACTTCTCCAACACCGCACACAGCACACGTGCCTCGAGACGACGCTCCCCATCGCCGCTCCGACGTTCTGTTTCGCCACTTCGACCTGTCTCCCAACTCCATGTCCAGCGACCGGAAAACTAACCAGTCCAGCTTTTGGAGGGAAAACTGCATCGCTGCGAAGTGCTCCAAGTCCTCCTGAACGTCCTTCGAACATGTTATTGGTGTCTGTGGAGGGTGTGCGTTTGTTAGCTCTGATTGACATGGGAGCTACTATATCTGTTATGCTGCGGACCTGTGCTCTCGTCTGCGGAAAGTGAAGACGCCTTATATTGGATCATCCCTGATTGGGACTAATGGAGCAATCATTCGACCATCAGCCCAATGTACTGCACGCGTCTTCATTGATGGTATCCGTCATCACATTAAATTCGCGATTTTATTCCCGTGTGCTCATGAACTAATTTTAGGTTGTGACTTTATCTCGTCAGCGTCCGCTTTACTCTCTTGCCATCGACGTGTAGTCCATATGACCGAGATAGTTCATTGCAGCGGGAGTGCCGATGAGCCACGACTGCGTTTTCTCACTGCTGCCGATTCTGTACTGCCTCCAGGCCACGAACAAATCATGTCTCTCTTCTACAGACATCACCAATGGCAACGTGTCCATCACTCCTTATGGCCGCTGTCGCTTCCTGCCTGGCGCAGTTCAAAGAAAGCTCTGCATTAATCATCGCTTTAAACGCGACCACTGAGACAATCCTGCTACCTCAAGGCTCCGCAGTGGCCTGTTATGTGGATACCCAACCAGTATCCCTGCTTCGTCTTGCCGCCTCGCAAGCTCTTCCTCAACAGGGCAAATCTACTTCATCTGCCCTTGCTTCCGTGATAAGTCCTGACCTTACTGCTGCTCAGAGTGAAGCGTTGCTAAAATTTCTCACGAAGCGTCAGGCCTCCTTTGATAGGGATAGTTCGTCACTCGGACAGACTTCCGTTGCCTTCCATCGTATCGACACCGATGGCCAGTCGTTTGTACGTCGTCGTCCCTACCGAGTCTATTTGGCCGAACTCAAAATTATCGAGGAGAACGTCGCCAATATGCTGAAAAGAAATATCATACGTCCCTCCGCCAGTTCTTGGTCATCCCCCGTCGTTTTAGTGCAGAAGAAGGACGGATCGGTACGATTTTGTGTTGACTACCGCGCGCTAAACAAGATCACCCGTAAAGATGTATATCCGATGCCCCGTATCGATGACGCCCTTGATTCTTTGCAAGGCGCGCAATACTTTTCCAGCCTTGATGTTCGCTCCGGATATTGGCAAATTCCAATGCACCACCTTTTCTACTCCGGATGGTCATTACGAGTTTAACGTAATGCCTTTCAGTCTATGCAATGCTCCCGCCACATTGGAAAGAAAGATCGACATTGTTCTTCGCGGCCTCAAGTGTAAAACTTATCTCGACGACATCGTCGTGTTTTCGACTGGGTCATCTCGTTAGTCCTGGGTCATCTCGTTAGCAAAGACGGCATCCAGCACGATCCGAACAAAATTTCCGCAGTGCTCAACTTTCCACGCTTACTTCGTGCAAAAGAACTGCGCAGCTTCATTGGACTCGCCTCATACTTTCGAAGTTTTATCCGGAACATCGCCAGCATTGCCTCGCCCCTCCACAAGCTCCTTGCTCGTTCCAGTTCCTTCGATTGGAACGATCAGTGTGAAGCCGCGTTCCAAGAACTCAAGTGCGCACTAACGTCCCCACCTGTTCTTTGTCATTTTGATGACAAGGCGCCCACATTACTGCATACTGACGCTAGTGGTCAAGGAATTGGTACCGTACTGCTGCAGCGCGACCATTGATTTTGCGAAAAGGTTGTTGCATATGCAAGCCGCGTTCCGACTTCCGCGGAAAAGTACTCGATAAACGAACAAGAGTGTGTGGCTGTTGTCTGGTCCCATTCAGGAATTTCGTCCATATCTCCACGGTCGACATTTCACGGTTTTGACCGACCACCACGCCCTATGTTGGTTGTCAACAATCAAAAACTTGTCTGGACGCCTTGGCCGCTGGATACTTCGATTACAAGCATATGATTTCGATGTCATATAGAAGTCCGGAAGGACGCATCAAGATGCCGATGCTCTTTCACGATGCCCATTACCACCATCATCGGACACATCACATCACCTTGTCAAATTGGCCGCACGGAGGACGCATCGTCTATTACACCAATTTCTTCCTTGACTCCTTCAAACCGCCCTTCAGTGCTTTCCACTCACCAGCGCGCCGATTCTGATTAACATGGTATCATCAATCGCCTTAGCGGTGCTTCATCTCCACCCAATACCAGGCTACGGAAACAGCTCAAACTGTTCAAGTTCGAAGACGACGTGCTCCACCGCTACATTTTTCACCCGGAAGGCCATCAATGGGTTCCCGTTCTACTCCGCTCTCTTCGCGCTGCAGTTCTGCAGGCCTCACACGATGACCTTACGTCAGGGCACTTGGGTTACCACAAAACACACGAGCGCATACGCAGCCGATTCTTTTGACTTTCCACGAGCATAGCTAGATATGTTGCCTCGTGCACGCTTTGCCAACACCGTAAGCGACCTACTACTGCTCCGGTCGGTACGCTACAACCACTTCCTTGTCCAGCAGAACCCTTCTCTGTCGTCGACATTGACCTTTACGGGCCACTCCCACCTACTCCAGACGGCAACAGATGGATCGTCGCTGCTGTTGACCACTTGACCCGGTACGCTGAAACAGCCTCAATACGTTCAGGAGCTGCCTCAGAAGTAGCGGCCTTCTCCTTGCAGGCTATCTACTTACGTACGGGGCGCCTCACGTTCTTTTGAGCGACCGAGGCAAGGCATTTCTTTCAAGCACTCTTAATCATGTTCTCAGGGTGTCTACC
This sequence comes from Dermacentor andersoni, assembly GCF_023375885.2. NCBI lineage: Eukaryota > Metazoa > Arthropoda > Arachnida > Ixodida > Ixodidae > Dermacentor > Dermacentor andersoni. The sequence continues at coordinate 60,583,599 of NC_092818.1, forward strand.
AAGTTGACATTTCCAAATTCCCTGAGTTTTCCAGGTTTTCCCTGAGTGTCATTGCAAATTTCCCTGAGGGATGCAGAACTATGTTTTATGTCAAGACGGACTGAAACCATACCGCCTGATGCTGCTACTCTCTAGTAAGCACATGAAAAAAAATAACAAAGCGACTTAATCAGGGTGTCTACCAAGTTGACATTTCCAAATTCCCTGAGTTTTCCAGGTTTTCCCTGAGTGCCATTGCAAATTTCCCTGAGTGATGCAGAACTATGCAGTAAGCACATGAAAAATAAAAGCAACTTAATCCAATTTGAATACTAAGGAGCAGTGTTTATGTTATTCAAAAAGAGAATAGAAGGCAGTAGTTAGTAAAATGCACAGCAAATAAAGTGTCTTCGAAAACAATTGCAAATAGGGTCGGACATTATCAAATACGAATAAAAAGGAGATGCATACAAAGGCAAATATTTTCTAATATGAGCTATTTCTATCAACTGATAGCAACCTCAGTGGGATGAGGCCTGAACTCTGTCACAATTGAGATTCTCTCTCAACAGCTCGTAAGTCAACCTCAACAGTCCTGACATACTCTCAACCCGCGCACGACGTCCGAGTGTTGTGTTGCACTGCTTCAAAGAGTGTATTTTGGTTTGGATGAGGGACACCTGCATCTCGGCATCAGCCAAAACTTTACTTTTTGAGCTCAAGCTCTTTCAAAACGGCGGCAACAAGCTTCCTTTCTCGTTTATTCCTCAATGCGTAGGTCACTTCTGTTCTTGACCGCCTTCCGCCACTCGTTCGCCCCAAGGACCATTTGAAGCATCTTGATCAGTTGCACAGTCCACGACCGATTTTTCGAGCTCCCTAGGGGCTGCGAAAACGTCCGAAAAATCGGCCAGTTGGAAAAAAATAAATGCGTGTCATTTACTGCCCTTAGGGGCTCAAACCGCCACAGGCACGTTCGAAAACGCTCTGAAGGCCTGTCGGTACACATATTAGGCATACCTGTGCTCTTACTGTGACAGGAAATGCCGGGTGCCCGCGTGTATAATTAAGATATACATACTGTATTCCGTGGCAATAGCCCCTTCCCACACTTGTTATGCTTCACTGCAATGCTTTTCCGGAAGCTTTACCGAGCAACATTTCTGTACAGAGGCGAAGCTGACTTTCACGAACCGGCATTATGCAACGCACCGTGTTTTCCAAGTTTCTAAGCCAATCGCGAGGACCACAAAGGTGGAGTCCGTGCCATTGCTGACAGCAGCGAATTCTCTCAATAAAAAGTTCGGCACCCAATGGCAAGAAGCTTCACAGCGAACGTCGAAGCAGCTAGGCCTAGCGTTGCCGCAGTTGTAGCAACGGGTGCCAGCGGATCTGCGTGCGAGTGCCGGTTCGAGGCGGCGAAGTAATCAAAACGGCAGCGGTGGTGTCTTTGATTAATGCCGTTTCGGACCTGCGGTCGCGGCAAAACGTCCGGAAAATCGGATGGCAAAGAGTTCTTGCGTCGGAAATTTCACACGTTCTGATACGTTGACACTATGGGGTACGAGGTGGCGCCGCGAAGCCGTCCAAATTATCGGGAATCCGGAAAGTCGCTCGTTGACTGTACACTGGCAACTCCTCCTGCCAATGACAGGGCGTCAAAGACGATTCATTACGATTCCTGTCTGCTACTCGAGCCAGCATTACCGCGACTTTCGACCCTTTCAATAAAATTAAAGCTAATTTTCCCTGACAGAGGCACAAAATCCCTGAGTTTTCCCTGACTTTTTCCAGACTACTCAAAATCCCTGAGAATTCCCGGTTTTCCCGGTTTTCCCGGTTGGTAGACACCCTGGTTCTGCAAGCGTCCAACACCGTGCACAAGACAAGGTCTAGCTACCACCCTCAAACTAACGGCCTAACAGAGCGATTTCATCGCACGCTGTGCGACATGCTATCCATGTATATTCAACCTAACCATCGTAACTGGGATGCGATTCTCCCATTTGGAACACTTGCATACAACACGTCTGTTCAACGGACCACTCGATACTCTCCGTTTTTCTTGTATACGGCCGCCACCCAACTTCATCACTCGACGTTTCTTTCTTCTCTGGCCCCGTCAACGCTTCACCATTCATTTGCGACCAGTTTGTGTCTCGTCTTGCCCAATGTCGTCGTCGCACCCGTATGAACATTGAAGCCAACCAAGACGATCGCAAACATCGGTACGATGCCTCTCACCGCGTCGTTTCCTACCGCCCTGGTGACGATGTGCTCCTATGGACACCTGCACGAACACCCGGTTTATGTGAGAAGCTTGAGTCTCGATATATTGGCCCCTACAAAGTCATAGAGCAGACCTCACCGGTGAACTATCGTGTTACACCTGTTGATGCCCCAAATGACCGACGCTGCCGCGGAACAGAGATCGTGCACGTTTCCCGCCTGAAGCCCTTTCATCTCCGTTCCACTGTTTAATGTGCGGCCAGGCTGGCCGCTTCTGTCCATGGGGGAAATTAGTGTAAGCATTTATGCGGACTGCACCTTCATCTGTACAAAGTCATCATCAATCATCGGCTCGTGTTCGTTTTTTCATCGGCGCCATTTTTCATTCTTGGAATAAAGCGTCGTTTCGACCGTGGTATTTCAATATATATTCTTCTTTCACTTCTGAAAATCAAGCGCTCTCATCCTTCATTTGAATAGAGAGCATGGATAGCGATATTATTTTAAGTCGCTTTCCATAAACGGACCGTGACAGAGACCAACTCCCTCTGAGCAGCCAACATAATCGGAATCAGTTTAGACTCAAAGCTCACGTTTATTCCCCATATTCAAAATCTGAAAATAAGATGTCTGAAAACAATGAACCTTCTCAAGCTTCTGTCACGCACTACACGGAGTAGTGATCGAAAGTGCCTACTGAACTTATACAACAGTCTTGTCCGCTCCCGTCTCGATTACAATTCTGCAACACCAAGTGCATTAAAAATCCTAGACCCTGTCCACCATTTGGGTATCCGTTCCTCGACCGGTGCTCTAAGGACAAGGCCAATCCAGAGCCTATACGTAGAGTCAAATCAGTGGTCACTTCATCTGCAGCGGTCATATGGCAGTTTTACATATTTTATGAGTACAAGCGAACATTGAACATCCTTGTTATTCAACCATAAACGATATCGCCGCTGCTATGCTCTTCCATAACCGACCTGCAGTGAGGAAGCCGTTTGCTTTGCGTGTGAGGAACCTAATTGAGGAAATGGATGTTCCACTTCTTGAACACTGTCCTATGACTCAAGCGAAATTGTTACCGCCATGGCACTGGCAGCTCATAGACTGTGATATGTCGTTTGTAGATGTCACGAAACATGCGCCAGAGGCACATATTAAAATGCATTTTCTAGAACTCCAGTGTAAGTACTCTTGCACCGAGTTTTACACAGACGTTTCGAAGTCACATGCAGGGGTTTCTTACGCAGCCATCGGCATGTCTTTCTCGGAATACGGCGCACTTCACCCGGAAACTAGTATATTTACGGCCGAAGCCCATGCACTATTGTCGGCAATGAAGCATGTAATGAAATCAAAACTTCGAGAAACAGTCATATTTACAGACTCCCTAAGCGTCGTAAAAGCCTTGAAGTCACTCTATAAACACAAAATCCTTGTACTTATTGACCTTTACTCCGTTCTGTGTAGAGAGTACATATCTAACCAGCGTATCATTATATGCTGAGTACCTGGCCATAAAGGCATCTAGGGTAATGTTCTAGCACACCAAATGGCCACATCAATTACATCGCAAGCTACTCTTACCGCTGCGCCCCTGCTACAGGTCTGCAGCCTCTCTTATGAAGGAAACTGCGGAACCACTAGCAACGCTTGTGTGACACGGAAACAAATAATAAGCTGCACGTAATCAAGCCACACTTAGGTTTCTGGCCCTCCGCAACAAAGTCATGCCGAACAGACGTCCTATTCTGTCGTCTCAGACTAGAACACACATTTGGCACCTATGATTTTCTACTTATTGGAAATGAACCCCCAATCTGTCGTAGATGCGGGGAGAGGCTGACCGTCGTCCATGTCCTACTTGAGTGTCGGGAAGCCGAAGCTGAGAGAAAGAAACACTTTCCTCTGGCATACCGCTATTGTATCCCACTTCACCCGGCTATGTTTCTTGGCAAAGAACCGCTTTTTAACACCAAAGCAGTCCTCGGTTTCTTGAATGATATTGTCCAACATGTTATTAGTCCCATACATTCACAGCGTTTCCTTCCTTCAGAGGATGCCGCTGCGACAGCAGTATTGTATCACATGCCTCCAGGCCCTTGCGTCTCAAGGGCTTTGGCGACGCCGTAGTGCTGTGGCCAATCTTTGCATCTGACATGTTTTGTATATCATATCATTTCTCGCACTGTACTTTAAGGCTGATAATACACGTCATTAGTCATCGCCATAATCTTGTTACACGTTGATTTTACGCACTTTACAGCGACTATTTTAGGCCCCTTTACAGCCACGTCCCATAACCTCATAGAATCTGTGACTCCACTGCGAAGTGATTAACACTGGCATGGCCTTCTTTGGCCATACCTGGCTTTTACGCCACTACAAACCACACATTCATTCATTCATTCATTCATTCATTTTTTTGTTCGCTGACCGAGAAGTGCCACAAGCTAGCTTAGGGCTTTCCCCATTTGAAATGGTACACGGGAAAGCAGTTAAAGGACCAATAACCATTCTGAAAGAGCTGTGGTCCAGAGAGGAATTGGACAATGAGGAAAAGACCACATACACGTATGTGCTAGAACTCCGAAACCGATTGAAGGCAACCTGCAAATTGGCCCACGCGAAGTTGGCGCAAGCGAAACAGATACAGAAGAAATATTACGACCGCAAAGCAACGCACCGAAAGTTAGAACCGGGAGACAAAACAAGGTGTTCGTACTACTGCCCAGAGATAACAACATGCTTATGCAATGAAAGGGACCTTTTACGGTTACCCAAAAGAAAAATGAGTTCGACTACGAGATCTCAGTTCAGGACCGTAAGAAGGTGTTCCACATCAACATGTTGAAAAAATTATGGAGAGAGAAAGTAGATAGAAAAGGGAAGAACAAGGAGAGGACTAGAGTTTACATGGTGACTGCCGAAGAGAAGGACCACGGGGAGGTGCACACTTATATTGATAAGAACACCACGGTGGTAGAAAGTGTTAGGTTAAACCAATCCCTAGCGGCAACACAAGTAGAGAAGTTGAGAGGGTTGACTCACAAGTTCGAGGAAGTGTTTTCAGAGCTCCCCAGGCGGACAGAAGTAGTGCGGTGCGAGCTAGAGTGTTCAACAGAGGAACCAGTGCATGTAAAGCAATATCCACTACCCCTGACAATGCAAGAAGTGATTGAAAGTGAGATTGACGAGCTGTTGAGGCAATGAATCATAGAAAGGGCTAATTCTCTTTATAACGCGCCATTAGTGGTGGTTAAGAAAGCCAACAGTTCTAATAGAGTATGCATTGACTTCAGATGTCTGAACACCGTATTGAAAACAGACGCAGAACCAATCCCCATAATGGACGTGGTAGTAGAAGAGTGGCAAATAAGAGATATTTCTCAAAACTGGATTTGTCTGAAGGATACTGGCAGACTCCTATGGAAGAAGCGTCCAAAGGAAAGACAGCTTTCTCTTGCTCAGAAGGACTATTTCCATTTAAGTACATGCCATTCGGTCTAAAGACAGCGGCAGCAGTGTTCACAAGACTGATGAGACGGGTCCTACATGGTGTGCCGCACGTTGAACACTATACTGGTTGCCACTGATACATGCGATGAACATCTTCAGGCCCTGGAAAAACTACTAACGAGAGTAAAGGACGCGGGGTAGACGATATAGCCAACCAAATGTGAGCTAGGGTACAACGCTGTGGAATTTTGGGGGTACAAATTGGGAACGGGACACGTCGGGCCCAAGGAGGATACCCTAGACAAGATACATGCAGTGGGTAGGCCTAAGACAAAGAAACAAGTACAATCGCTCTTGGGACTTACATGATTTTATAGAGAATTGATCCTACAGTACGCTGAAGTAGTTGGACGACCACTGATAGAATTTATGAAAAAGGGGGGCAGACAATGTAGTGGAATGGGGTGAACATCAACAAAGACCCTTTGAAATACTAAAGAATAGTTTGACACATTCGGCGGTTCCTTTAGCACCAGACATACGAAAGGAGCTTGTGCTACGCACTGATGCCTCCGATAAGGCATTAGGTGCAGTACTCCTGCATGAGAAAGACGAGAGACTCCATCCGGTAGTTTTTGCTTGCAGGCGACTTAACAATGCAGAACGGAATTACTCAACCGTAGAGAAGGAATGTCTCGCCCTTGTATGGGCAATACAGATATTCCACATCTATTTATTTTGCAAACAATTTAGGGTGCAAACGGACCACCAGCCCCTAGAGTTTTAGAGTAAAGCTAAGCTAATGGCTGAATAATGAGGTGGAGCCTCATCTTGCAAGAATACTCCTTCCATATATAGTACATTAAAGGACGACAAAATCTGGGGGCGGATTTCATGAGTAGGGTGATGGAGTGATGAAGTACCAAGAGTATAACGCGGACGGAGCAAGTGTACATATGTAAAGTGGTGGGAACAGTGAACTTGCAAACGTTGTGAACAGTACATGTGGTGAAATGTGCGAGGCAGTGTGGTGAACATCTTCAGAACACGATGACGCAAGAAAAAGAACCAAGTCACAGCAGGAGAGTCAAATTCGCGACCAAGAAGACCGACGGAAGGTAGATTTTTGAAAACAAAAACACTTGGAAAGGGGACCCATGTCATATGTAGGAGGCATGCAGAGCAGAAAGGGAGAAGAGTACAATGTGCACGTATAGGTCCGACCGATTGGGGATCGAGGGAGAAGCGTCGCCGAGCTGGGAATTATCGATGCGACTCTGGGCCAAGAAAGTTGTAGCGTCAGCATCGCACTGGCGACAGGAGCCATGGAGGTTCGGTCAAACCCGTGACGCTGGCGGTCCAGGGAGTGGCCGTCGACCTCGGCGACGTTCGAGCGAAGCTCCTTGGACCTGCTGCAGTCTCTCACGGCAACGCCGGCCACTCCAGGAAGGATCGCCCTTCAGAGGCTGACCAACACGTACGATAGTCCGTGGGGCGTCTCGTCGGCATTCGAAGTAGCGGCGAAATGCGGAGTTAAGCCTAACCGGTGAGGCCGGGGGTTCACGTCACCGACGGAGTTCGGGACACCGGCATCAGAGACGGACGAGTTGACTGGCCAACACCAAGGCAACAACGTTTACGGAGTCGGCGAGAACACCGACTATGATGAAGATCTGACACGCTTCGGACACGGAAGATACCCGCGCCGACAAAAGTCAGTAAGAACGGTCTTTCTATAGTGTCGCAGCCATAAGCTAGGATGGCCTGATTTTCGCGTAACAAACGCCAAGGACTAACGTAGCCAGTAATAAGGACATGTTTAGTGATTATTAAGTAGGTTGCATGGGTGTTAGTATTTCATCATTGTTTTAGTTTGAATAAATTTTATATTGAGTTTGGGGTAGAGCATAATTAAACTCTGTTTGCGGTGCTGCTCTACGTCTCCCAACCCCATCTCACATGTCTCCTTGAAGAAAAGTTCACTTTTTGAAACGTTGGCTCCTGCTTTCACCTTGTTTTCGTTTTGCTCATCGTCTTGAATTTCCATCTCTCGCCTTCCCCGTGTTAACCCTATTTCTCGTAACATCCGCACGCCCCCCGAGATCGGTGACACACGACATTGATAGAGAAGTGCAGAACAAAACAAAGAAGACTCGTTGCGAAACTAAGGAGTATTTCTGCTGTTTACGTGCATTGAAGCTCTCTCCTTTTGTGTTTTCTTGCTTTTAATCTTATCTTGCAATGAACTTTGTATTCGTACCGCAAGCTGTCTTCGAGCATTCATTGTGTTGAACCGAGCCTACGTACCAGGCATATACGCACCTGTGACACCGCCTCACAACTTACCCTACAGTACACATCATTAAACGTTTACATTCCTACAGCAAAACACCCAACGTCAATCTCTTCTACGTCCCTGGTCATGGAAACACCTTAGGGAAGGATAGGCTGACACAGCCAGTGCAACAGTCTCCGTAAATGGTAAATTTTGCTAATGTTATTTAGCCGTCAGTTGGATGCGTACAGAACTATATTTTACCTAAAGAACACGCTGGCTACCTACGTGGACAAAAGCACGGGCACTGAACTTCAAATGTATATATAGCCCCTCTTCAAAACCTCCTTTCTCCACCTCGAAAGCCACTAATCAACCCCATTATGGAACCCATGGTCGTTTCCCATTTCATCTCCACAGATTTTGTTTCCCCCATTAAGCACCTCTATTTCTTGTTTATCATCTCGGACAGGGAGCCCAAGGTTCCTCGGTCTCTTATCAGGCCAGTCCACCCATCACAGCCGGCGGGCTATCTGCGGAAGTCATATTGAGCTACTCAAATCATTGATACACCACCCGTCGCTATGCATAGCGACTGACACATGCGGCATCAAAGCATTGTACGCACACACACTGCATTATTAAGGAGAAAGCCTCTCTAGGCTCATGGTGAAGTTTGTGTCAACAGACCCGACCGACGGAGTGTCCGCCGAAGCGTGATCACGCCGTATGAAGACAGATTGACCAATGACCGTTATGTCTAACTACGGCTTGTAATGAGCACAATTGATTACAAATGACTAAAGATGCTTACTAGTGAGCAGTAATAACTAATAATGACTGAAATGACTAGTAATGACTATGAAATTATCAATATGTCTAACGACAACTTGTAACGACTACAATTGATTACAAATGACTAAATATGCATAGTAATGACCAGTAATGACTAATAATGACTGAAAATACTTGTAATGACTACTAATGACTACGAAATTACAAATGTCTAACGACGAATGCTAACCACTACAATTGGTTAGAAATGACAAAAAAATACTTGTAATGACCAGTAATGAATAATAATGACTGAAATGACTTGTAATGACTACTGGTGAATATAATATGACAAACATGTCTAATGACGGCTCATACTGACCACAATTGATTACAAATGACTAAAAATGCTTAGCAGTGAACAGTAATGACCAATAATTACTAGTAATTACTAGTAATGACAACTAATGGACGATATGTCTAACGACCAATTGTAACGACTACAATTGATTACAAATGACTAAACATGCCTACTAATGAGGCGAATGATAAGAGCCGGAAGAGTAGGCTTTCGCAGTTCACCTCTTAAGAGAGATCCTATGAGACCCTGTAATTTTTCAATTATATCGGTAAGCTTTCAACATAGCTAGCCTGTTAAAAGATACCCTAATTATATAACACCGACTCAATATAAAGCAGCCATGAAAGATAAAGAAGAGAACGCTGCTAATTCAGCTGTGCCGCAATACCTCATCTTTTACTTCTGCTGGTTCGTCACCTAATGTCGTCTAAATATGCATGTTATTTGTCCTACGATACCCTATGATAAAGTGAACTATGGTGGAGAATGCCTCGGAAGGTCCAACAGCCGGACTCCCCGAGTACATTTATCAAGTTTGTCTGGCAATGGCACTGTTTCAGTAATCAAGAAAACACTTGCTTCACCCGGTCTTTCCTCCTACCATAAATGCTCCCATTCATGCTTGTTTCACAGCCTTTGCCATTATAACCCTGTACTCAACGGTGATCTTTTACCTCACCCTACGTACGGCTCGTCTCGCTTGGATCATAACTTCAAGGTTTTTGTACCGCCCTGTCAAACTAACTTACACAAAGCTTCTTTCATACAGAGATTAATTGAATTCAGCGGCGAGTGCGACCCCCTTCCTGCTTCTCTCACCACTATCAACGACCACAAAATTTTCCGAACTGCTCTTCACCACGCATTTTCTTCATCGCACACGCTGCGCGAGTTGCTACTTCGGTTCAAGAAGTGCTTCGCATCTACTTCTAAGGTACGCCAGACGCCCATCACGAGACACCGAATAATCACTTATGACGATTCTCGTCCCATACGACAACTGCCTTATCGCGTATCGGCGAAAGAGCGCAACGTGATTAATGCACAAGTGAAAGAAATGCTTGACGATGAGGTCATACAACCATCCCAAAGCCCCTGGTCGTCGCCGGTGGTCCTTGTCAAAAAGAAAGACGGAACGCTTCGGTTCTGTGTTGACTATAGAAAGTTGCATGACGTCACAAAAAAAGACGTTTATCCGCTTCCGCGGATCGATGATTCGTTAGATCGGCTGCGGCGAACCATGTATTTTTCATCCATTGATTTGAAGAGTGGATATTGGCAAATCGAAGTTCACGAACGAGATCGCGAAGGAACTGCCTTTGTTACCCCGGATGGACTGTACGAATTTAAAGTACTTCCATTCGGCCTGTGTTCTGCACCGGCCACATTCCAGAGAATGATGGACACTGTTCTTACGGGTCTGAAGTGGCACAGTTTAGTATACTTAGATGACGTCGTCGTGTTTGCGGCGACCTTCGAAGAACATCTGAAGCGTTTAGAGGCGGTACTTGAGGCGCACCACTCCGCTAATCTCACACAAAAGCCAGAAAGGTGTCACTTCGGTGACGAAGAGTTGAAGTTATTTGGGCATGTCGTGAACGCCGACGGTGTCCAGCCTGACCCAGACAAAACATCTGCTTTTGCTGCTTTTCGACTCCTCGTGACAAGAAAGCAGTACGCCGCTTTCTCGGTCTGTGTGCGTACTATCGTCGCTTCATCGCTAATTTCTCCCGGATCGCCGAACCACTCATACGCCTCACGCGAGAAGACACACCCTTCGTTTGGACAGATGAGCAGAACGCAGCTTTCACCGAGTTACGGCAGCGCCTGCAGGAATCACCCGTTCTCGCTCACTTCGACGAGGACGCTGACACCGAGGTGCATACCGACGCAAGCAACATAGGTCTTGGCGCTGTTCTCGTTCAACACCAGGAAGGCGTCGAGCGAATGATCGCTTACACCAGTCACACCCTTTCACGCGCCGAAATCAACTACTCCACTTCCGAGAGAGTGTCTAGTGGTTGTGTGGGCCATCATAAAATTTCGGCCTTATCTCGACGGTCGCCCTTTCAAGGTGGTGACAGACCACCATTCCTTGTGTTGGCTAGCCAACCTACGAGACCCATCCGGGCGACTTGCTCGATGGAGTCTCCGTCTGCAGGAGTTCGATGTTACCATCGTCTACAAATCGGGCCGCAAACACGAAGATGCGGACACGTTGTCGCGCGCTCCCGTCAAAACTTGCGATAAGGACATGGACGAAGACGGCGCATTTCTTGGGGCCCTCACCGCATCTGACCTGATCACACGGCAGCGCGAGGACGCCGAAATACGCCCTCTCATAGATCACCTAGAAGGCAAGAATGTCAAAATTCCACGACACATTTCTCGCAGTCTCTCGACCTTCTGCCTCCGAAAGGGTGTCCTCTACGAGAAAAACTGGAGTGCCAACGACAAAGAGTATCTATTGGTCGTACCTGCCACTCTCCGTGATGACATTCTCCTAGCCTGCCATGATGAGCCCACGTCCGGACACTTGGGATTTTCACGCACTCTTGCAAGAGTACGCCCATACTTTCTGCCATGGTGAAGCGTTACGTGCAAAGCTGCCGTGAGTGTCAACGCAGGAAATCACCGTCTTTGAAGCCCGGGGGGTTACTCCAACCCATCGCACCAGCTAGCGCGCCATTTGATCAAATTGTAATAGATCTTCTGGGACCCTTTCCCTTGTCAGCCAGCGGAAACGAGTGGATTATAGTCGCCACAGACTAACACGCTACGCCGAGACGAAAGCTGCACAACGTGCCACGGCCTACGAAGTTGCCCAGTTCTTTATCGATCAGATAGTCCTAAGACATGGTGCCCCATCACATGTCGTCACGGACAGAGGAACTGCCTTTACGGCCCAACTGATAGAGGACATATTTGAGCTGAGCTGCACGCAGCATCGCAAGGCCACTGCCTATCATGCGCAGACCAATGGACTGATGAAACGGCTAAACAAAACCATTGCTGACATGCTGTCTATGTATGTAGACGTCCAGCATAACACATGGGATCAAGTCCTGCCGTGCGTTACATTCGCGTACAACACCGCCATTTAGGAAACAACACGATTCACACCTTTCCGTCTTGTCTACGGGCGCGAGCAAGGTCCAGACCACGCTAGACGCAATGCTCCCGCACGACACCGACGCATCACTTACTTCCGACGCCGAGCAACTTACTCAACACGCAGAGGAAGCTCGTCAACTTGCGCGCATACACATCACGAAGCAGCAGAGTACAGACGCGCGACGCTACAACCTTCGACATCGGCAAGTCGAGTACCAGCCAGGTGACCAAGTCTGGGTGTGGACTCCAGTCCGTCGCCAGGGGTTGTCTGAGAAGCTGCTTAGTAGATACTTTGGACCCTACAAAGTGATGCGCCGCGTTAGTGAAGTGAATTATGAGGTCATTCCCGACGGTGCCGCGTCGCCTCGGCGTCGACAGCACCACTCAGAGATAGTGCATGTTATTCGCCTCAAGCCGTATTTCGCGCGTTAAGGCGGCGCCAACCCAATCTCATACGACTTCCACACTTCCACTTTCTTTTAGTAAGCATCGTAGTTTAGTAAGCATCGGGTCGATGCTTTTCTTTTGGCGGAGGGATAATGCCGCTAGGTGTCACGCGCCAGCGCTGAGAAAAGTGACTGGAACGCGCGCTCGGCAAGAGGTGGGCGCTGAAGAAGAAGAAGCAGAGGCTGAGGACCCTGGCTTGAGTTTTTGTGTACGCCATCTTGTACAGCTGTCTGTCTCGCCGACGCCGGGTACATCTTCACTTGTCGTTTCGTGACAATATTTAGGTTTAGTAGAGAGGTTAGCGAGATCATTGATGTAAATGTTAAAAAGAAGCGGACCAAGAATGATGCCCTGAGAAACACCTTTAACTATGGATTTTAAATCGGAACAATAAGTTTCTGTTTGAACGAACTGCTGTCGAAAACTGAGATATGATGTGATAAGTTGCAAGAAAATGCCCTCGGATTCCATAAATTTTCAGTTTCTTCAGCAAAGTGAAGTGATGAATACAATCAAATGCATTAGAAAAGTCGACATAAACACCTAGTACACAGTTCTTTTTTCCAAATTCGGACAAAATAAATTCTTTCTGTTCCAGCAAAGCTTCCATATTGAGCATCTGAAATAAGTTTGTGTAAATCAAAGAACGAGCAAAGCTGATAATGGATAAGCTTCTCCAAGCCTTTTGAAAATATGGGTCGGTAAAAAATATTCATATCATTAGGATCACCATTTTTGAAGAGCATAGTTACTTTAGCGATTTGCATTCGCTTTGGAAAGCATGCACTTGTAAGGCAAAGGTTAAAAATATGGGTTAAATATGGACACATGACATCCAACACATATTTCACCGGACGTGTCTGAACTCCTTCAGCGTCGCAAGTTGAACTATTATTTAAAGAAGAAAAAACTGATGTAACTTGTTCCTCTGTTACAGGGCTTAGAAAAGCAGATGAATTATTTCTAACGGGCATAAAATTGTAAAAATTTTCAAGTGTACCATGATCAGAATAATGAAGTAAATACTCATGAAAGGAATCTGCAAGGGCGCAGCCAGACACTTCACAGTCATTTATTGACAACTTCTCGATTCTAGGTGAAAGTTTCGTGCGTTTAAAAACAGTGTTCAACTTTTTCCATACGAGGTCACTTTTCTCTAGGCAATTCTGGAATTCAGAGTAAATGTAACTAGATCTGCTTTCTTTAACCTCCTTGTTTAATTTATTTCGGCACGCCTTAAATCGCTTTAAAGTATCAGGATCTTTTGTTTTAATAAACTGATGGTAACGCATATTTTCTCGTTGATTTTTCGGCGCAGTTATGGAGTTATCCAAGGTTTGCGGATTTTTTTACCTAGCTTAAAAGTTTTTATTGGAAAATGTCGCTTGTAAATCTGCAGGAACTGGTTCATAAATTTTTCGTACCCTTCATCGGCATTTTTCATCTCCATTACCCATGTAAAACCTCACTTCAGTAGTTCAGTCCTGAAGCTGTCTAAATTTGACAGAGTAATAGATTGAAAAAAAAAATGGGTGGTCGGCTTTTGCATCCTTCAAAATTATGCTTCTTTACCATAACAAATATCGGAAGTTGGTCGCTAAGACCACGTGATGTAGCTCCTGCTGTGATGTCCGTATTATCAAAATTTGTCACAAAAAGGTCTAGCAGTGTTTTATTGTCTTCCGTAAGTCGGGTCAGTAATGTGATTGCATTATCGCAACCATTTGATGTAATAAGCATTTTCATGTTTCTTTGTTCGTTAGTGTTTGCTAGCATATCTATATTAAAGTCACCGGCTGACGTGACAGAGTAACCATTTGCAGAAACAAAATCGAGAAACTGCTCGTAAAATAAAAAAAAAACGCTTGACACATTTCCATGTGGGGGCCGGTGACAAACAGAAAACACATGCCCATTTACACGAACTGACAATATTTCAAAATCATCACATGGCACAGAAAATGAAGCAGTTCACACTTTACATTCGGCTTCATCAATAGCATGACTCCACCACCAGAACAATTTTTCCGATTTAAGCAGAAGGATTGATAACATGAAAACCGAAAGTTATCCTGGTCGTTTTTACACCAAGTTTCAGTTAACATGACAGCGTCGAACAAAAAAGAAAAACTAGAGATAAAACAATCCATTTCTGCTTCCTTGTTGTAAAGTGAGCGAACGTTTAAATGAAGGCATTTTAGTGCATTTTTGTGCTGGTTCGTTCCAACTGCGTTTTTGCATCCTTTGGAAGAAAGTAATTGTCATTGGCCATTTCAAACTCCGACAACATATTTTGCACCCATTTGTTGGACACTTTGGAATATGCTATGACGGAAGGTGACGCATATTGCGCACTACGATTGCCGACTGGCCATCTGTATTGCGCATGAAGATCTTTCCATTCCTGTGCCAGACATACTGATATGCATTTTGTTTTGCCCAGTCCTTCATCAGTCGCAGCAGATGTCGGTATGACTAGTCATATTTTCCATAATGGCAATGTTGCTTTTTTTCGTCCCTCAGTTTATTCCTTTTCTCGAGCCACTTATCTCTGACAGCTTGCCTGGTGTATTATAACTATTATTCCTGGGATCTTATCGTGCTTTGCAGGTAGCCGGTGAATTGCATCGACGTCTGCGCTCGAAAGCCTTAAAATTCCTACCGTGTCAGCCACAGCGTGTACATTATCTAGCAGATTTTCAGGTTCGGTGGACTGAATTCTATGGAATTCAAGGTCCAGCTTTCTGCTCCTCCATTCAAGATCATTGACGTCACTTCGCAACGTTTCATTTTCTTCTTCTTTTTCTTTTCGACCTTTCTCTCCAAAAATTTCCAATCTCTTTTGAATATCCTTAGTCTTTTTCCTGGGTACTTAGCCTTTCTAGCACTTCGTCATACTTCTCTGACATTAGCTCTACAGCTGTTTCAATGCTAGCTACAGTTTCCTTAAGCGGCATCAGCTCGTCTAATTTCCCATTTATGGTAACGAGAAGAGTTTTAATGTCGGCTATCTCGTCATCAGCCAGCTTTTCACCTTGATTGTCTCCTTTGCTGTTTCCATTTTTGCATGTGGGGCATGCCCATTTCTGCTTGGCTGACTCCGATTTACTTTTGTACTGCTTTACGGTAAGCCCAGCACAGGTTCCGAGATGGTACATTGGACGATGTGGCGCTTATATGTCTGAGTCGGTGTAGTCCTTTCGCACTGATCGATGGACTACTGGCATCTCTGCTGAGGGTTGTCTCCGTAGACTAGGCCTGGCTTGTTGAGCGTTGTCGTCAATGAGGGCGAGGTTGTCCCCGTAGATAGGACGAGGCCGTTGTCATCGGACCAAGCATTTGCTGGCGACCCCGGTGCACAGTCTCAGGGCGTGGAAGATCAAGACCGACTGATGCAGAGCCACTGGTGTCCTCCTCCTGCTCAACTCGTCAATCTCGACGTCCTTGATTCACCGCCATCTTCGCCCAGTGACGATGATGATGGCCTCATATTATGGCTCGTACCCACACTGGGGGATTGGCCAAGAATTGCGAGCTGAAGCGATTACATTATCTTTTGAAGTGTTACTTATTCGATAAAAAAATAAGGAAGAAAGATACGGAAACCTACAAAAACTAATAAATTACATTACAAGAGAACGATCAAAAACTTATTCGTTTTGTTGATTTTATGTAACCGCAAACGGCATCAAACACGTCCCTGTGGCTGACCCCTATAATTGACGCACCGAAAGATGGTATGATTTCCGATGATAACATTACCCTAATTTAGCAAGCGGAAGTTCTAGATGTCTTTTTCTTAACAATTTGTATCGCCGACATACCAAGAAGTAGTGATCTAGCGATTCTATTTCTTGGCAGTATGGACACAGAGGCGATAGCGTCAGACCAGTCCTGTGTAAATATAGGTTTAATAGAGGGACACGGCAGCGTAATCTCGCGATAACTACTTCTGATCGTCTAGATGGGCACCATTGGATTTTCCACGGAAATTTTAGGTGCTGATATTCTGTCCATGTTGTTATTAATTCACTGGCATCTCTATGAATTGAATATTTTCTATATCTCATTGCTGTTATGTGCGCCACTACTGGAATAACCGGCATTATAGGTCCACTCAGGGATGCTCGTGCTAATGACACTTCCTTTTCATTTGAATGTAAGCCACAGTGGCCAGGTACCCATAATAATTTTAGAGAATTCAACTGTGGAGGAACTAATGTTAGAAACGTCGTTAGAGTTGCCGAATCGGATGAAGCTGTAAGCGAAGTACAGACCGAAAGGGAATCTGTTATAATGACCGCACTTATTGAGTTTGAAGGGAGTTTTCGAAGCGCTAAAATCACTGCTAAAAGTTCGCCTTCAAAAACGGGTGTAAAATCTGGCAGTCTCAAGGAGAATGACCAGCCAAGAGGAAGCGAGAAAATGCCTACGCCTGACTTTTCGTTGTTCACTGAAGCGTCTGTAGCTATTAAGTTATTTGTTTGTACGTATGCTAGGTAATATTGCAACAGGTTATTTTAAAAAGTGGCTGATTAAAACTTAGAGTTTGGGGGGAAGATGTCATCGAAATCTATCTTAATATTCTTATTTGATTCCGTTGATCAAATTACCTCTCGAATGTTCACATTCAGGCTGTCTAGTTGTTTTTGTACAAATGTAATCTGTGGAGTGTGAAAACGAGGCCAATGAGCAAGGAAGAAGGAATTTCGATCATTAATAAAGGCGTATTCAGATCGTCTAAGCGGCAAGCTGTAAAATTTCAGAAATGCTTGAACCTGGGGAGTCCAAGACACAGGCATAGCGCCTGACGCTCCAAAAGAACCAGAGGCTTTATCTTATAAACAGGGCCACCTCAGAACAAGACAAACCCAAATTCCAATATGCGGCGCATGTACATTTTATAAATCATCAACAGTGAATCCCTAGGTAGTCCATATTGTCGGTTACTCATTCTGCGAAGAATACATAAAGCACGTTGTGCCTTACCCGCTACACTTTCTATGTGTGGACTCCAGTTGAGTGTTCTATTATATGTGATTCCCAAATATTTAACAGACACCACCTGTGGAATGGGTTCTTCCTTATAACCTATAGAAATTGAAACCAGATCCATGACCGGGAACACTAAAATTGCGCTTTTGCTTACATTTAATGACATACAAATTGTCTGAAGCCATACCTCTAGCATACTCATGTATCTTCGTAATTTTTGGTATAGAGTGTTAATGTCAGTGTCGGCCGCAAAGAATGCAATGTCATCTGCATACACGTAAACGTGCACATCCTGACAAGTGGGGATGGAGCTCATTATTATATTAAATAAAATTGGGGATAGGACCGCTCCTCGGGGAACACCGGGAGTCTGTCTGAATTTAGACGATGAACATCCGTCCTTGAAGCAATAAAATTCTCTTGATCGCAAAAATTCTGCCAACCACGCGGTAATATAATTTGGGGAATTACGACGCTGCAGAATATCCAGTAAAATTGAGTGTTCAACGCTGTCATAAGCTTTAGCTATATCTAATTTCACCAAAGCAAAATATTCTCTCCTTTTCCGGGCAAGTTGGATGCGGCTCTCTAAATCAACATGGGCGCACCATATTGAGCAATTAGCTCTGAAGCCTATTTGATTTAGACTTAATATTATACTATCCGTCATCCAGATAGTAATTCTGCAAAGTAATACCCTCTCTATGAGCTTGACCATATCAGAAGTAAGAGAAATAGGTGTGATGTTTTCTATGTTATAACCTACTCCTGGTTTTTTAGGTATCGGGATTACTTTAGCTACTTTCCAATCGTAAGGTATCCAGGCCTTGTGTAAGGAATAGTTTATAACGTTTAGGTCTCCAGGAGCTAGATGGAATAAAATTTTTATCATGTGAACGGCAATTCCATCGGGACCAGGGGCTGACATGGGTAAGTTTCGAATCACTTTAGCTAATTCAGGCAATGTAACTTCAGTAAACACTGATGACGGGGCTAATTTTTGCATTTATAGGACATCGATGACGTGAATCTACTCTCCAAGCCTTTAGCAGGGAGTTCAAGAGATTTGCTCATTTCATCAGGAGACCGATTGACATAATCAATATTACTTGGCGATGGCAGAATTTCCCGATATCTCATGTATCTAAACAACGATTTCTTGTTTTTAGATTTAGAAACGAAATCACAGTGTTTTCTATCATAATCTTCTTTAGCTTGAGTAACTGTACGTTTGAATACAGCAGCGTAAAACTTGTAATCAGACCAATTTTTAGGGCACTGGTTGTAGAGGAGCTGCTTCCAAGCTGCCTGTCGGCGTCGGTGGTCTCGCGTGCAGTCTGTATTCCACCAAGGGTTATAAGATGTTTTCTTTGCAGATGTAACACTAAATTCAGCCTTTTTGTATGTTCTTTCAATTACCGCACAAAGTTTCATGGCCTTGGTGTCTTCTTGCTCTTCAGAATAAGAAGCCAAATGTACCTTAAGATCGGATTTAAATTTATTATAATCTACAAATACGCGTACCTGGGAGCATGATGGCGTAATCGGGCAAGCAATTTCAACCATCATTGCAAAGTGGTCACTGTTGGTGGCACAGTCCAAGGCTGCCCATGATGAGCATGTGAGGGACGAACTTACGAAACTTAAATCCAATGCGGAGCGGGATTGTTTACAAATATATGTAGGAATTCTAGAGTTCAGACAAAACAGATTATTATCTCTTGTCCAATCCCACAAGCGTTTGCCACTTTGGTCAGTTCGAAAGCCCCAGCACGTGTGATGGAAGTTGAAATCTCCAACAAGAATTTTGTGCTTACACCATGGTCACTGCTGAATCCAAACATCGAGTGTTCTGCACACCCGCCGGTAAGTATAAATTTACTAACGAGAAAGGTAGACACCCTGGTATGGTTATATCTAATGCAAAAATTTCACTTTCGGGAGACACATGTTTATATGAAATCTTTGCCTTAAGGCTATTTCTGTTAGTGATAAAGAAAGCTAAACCTCCGCCCTTCGATAGACGGTCCGGTCGGAGAGATAGATAGTTACTTAATTGAAAAGATTGATGTCCTGAAAGCCATGTTTCTTGCAAAGCAATAATATCCGGGGAGAATTTCGATGATAAATACAATAAATATGTTGCTGCAGAGTCAATTGATCGGCAATTCCAATGACGAATTTTGAGGAGACCTATGGTTGCGAAAGTATGGACTCAGTAACTGCCTTACTTAAAATGCTTTCCTTTAAAAAATCTTCCTTTGTAACGATGTCTTTCAGATATTTCTTTGTCTTTGACTGAGTTAGAGTAGTGTCTTTTTTTGACAAAGGGGATCTACATCACTTTAACGATCGAGGATCCATGTCCATTTCATCTGCGCCCTGTGTGTTATCATTGACGCCTGTGCATTGGCTCTGGTTAACATCGACAGATGGGCCTACAATTTGGCCATCTTGAGACGGGAAATTGGCGCTTACTTCTTCATTTCAAGGACGTGGACAGTCGGTCGTTTGAGAATTTATACCAACTGCTGTTGTTGTTCCGAATATCTGCGCCATCTGGCTAATTAGAATTTGTGTCAAGGACCCACAAAGGTTTCCGGCTAGGCGCTCCATTGCTTTTTCCATTGCCCTTTCGACAGCATCAGCAATAGAAAGTGAAAGAGACGCACCCGTTGCTGTCGTCTGGCGGGCTGTGACGCTGGCGTGTCCCTGTGTCCTAGCATTAATTTCACTTACGGCTTCTCTACGGGAATAACGTCTTCTTTCAATGATTTCCAGGATTTGAATTTCCCGAGCCTTTGCTGAGCAATTACAATAATCAGCAGAGTGCGCGTCATTGCAGAGGCAGCACATTTCTTCCTTGCTTTTGCACTCGCTAGAATTGTGCTCTTCACCACAGGTTCGGCACCTGGGAGCAAATCTACATCCTTTTAAGGTGTGCCCGTAACGCCAGCACTTCACACACTGGAGGGGACGAGGGGACAGAGGTTCCACTTTATATATTAGAGGCCATGCCTTAATCTCTGATGGTCGAATTGTCCCTGCAAACGTGCCCATGACCGATTCACTAGGGATACTGTTTTTCTCTACCACACGTCCACACCTAAACTGAAATTACACCCGCCGGCGAAAACATCGCTAATACTTCTGCCGGGGTCATGTTCACGTCGACGCCGCGGACAAGCCCTTTCACACAAGCCAAGTGGGGAGGAATAAATGCGCTCACCGGATCGGCGGCAAACAGCGAACATTTTAAAAGGTCTTGTACACAGGACTGGTCTGCAGAAAAGTAGGATACCACCTCTGCCAAACTGGCGGACCTCAGTGATGTTCTGGAAATGGGCCGTCATTGATCGTATTTCCGTCTGAATCGCTTTTGGATTCTGCATCCGTATAACTCCGTCACTCGTTGGAACAAGAGCCACAGGAATTGATGTGACGCCGTTGCGAAGAAACAGACCCACAGGTAACTCCCGCGGAGGAATAGAAGCGGACCAGGGGAGGCCCCTGGCCCTGGTGACGAAAAAGGCATCTGCGTGGTCTGATTAGCTAAATAATAATGAGGCTAACAAAACAGTTGACAATCGATAAAAGAGAAAACAGCTACTCAATCCTTGGCCAAATCCTTGGGAGGCAAGAACAGCTCCACTAGAAGCGGCACTGGACCGCGCCGTCCGCCGCTTCTTCTTCTTCGCCGTGCTTTTTCTTCTTCTCCCTTCTCCTCTAGCGGTGTTTTGCCATTTCCCACCTCGCTCCTTCCAGGCCACGTCCAGCCTTCTTCCGCTTCCTTCTACTTCAACTCGTGACAGGCCCCGAGACGCCCATTTCGTCGTTTGTTGATCAGTGACAACGTTTAAAACTGTTATATAACTACCTGGCCACAAGATTGTTAGGCAAACCCTTGACTAAAGAAGACGCAGTTCTGTTTAATTATGGGATTACGTTATGTTGTCAAGAGATCTAAAGATGAATGTAAGTCGTTGATAGCAGAAAAATCACTTTTTCTATAGTCTCTGGCCAACTTAGAATGACAATGTTTACGGTGACAATGATGCTCGTATTGAGAACTGGATTATGTCGTGATCATGCAGCATGTGTCTGTTTCTACAGTCAGAGATAGATCACTTTTCAACAAATTGGAATAACTGCCACACTAGGGGGATAAGGTAAATGCATATTAGCCCCAACTTCCCTCCTGCCCCTCCGAGTTCCGATACTGACAGATCAATTGAGATCTGAGTTCCGATACTGACAGATCAATTGAGATGGTGAACCGACTCACTGCGGCCTTCGTTTCGCGCCGTCAGAGGTCGGCGTCTCTGAGCGGTTAGGGTGGCATTGACGGTATCGAAACCAGGCTCCTTCACCAAGCAAGATGTTGGCAAATATCTAGGAATTATTCCTGCAAGACGAAAAAAAGAGCTATATATACTTAGTGAACCCATCTGCGCATTTAAGCAATCGGCCCCAGTTTAACGGCATTAGGCATGCGCATGTGGTGCAAAAAGTCAAGAAAAAATCAAAAGCCATTCAACTGTGTGAAGGTGGATGACCAGCGAAGTTGTTTAGCACACGACACAGAGGTGACACAGAATTTTGAACAAAGGTATGAACACATGTATTGTCCCGATCGGTGGTCATTGTGACGATAGGTACGCACACATATTCTCGTATCACCTGTGTTACTAAGCATTTCTATGCCTACCCAACGAGAAATTTGTCCATCACGTAAGAAAATGAATGGCTCATACCCCCGTAAGCAATGGCTCATAACCCTGTAAGCAAGCAAAAAACAATTATCTACCTCGGAGTCTACTGATCTTTAAGATAGTGCCTACTGAAAACTAATATCCAAGTGTTGAGACGCATAAGCTTTTGCATGAATGAAGCGATTTTGGCATCACATTCGGGAGCCGAGTGTTTTCACACGCAGATTTAGTGACGGGCACGAAAAATATACAGAACCATAGCCGTAAACAGTAACAGATGCCCACTTAACAGTAAAGAATGCTCAATGCACAGGTAAAACGTCACCGGGCGACGTTTCTACGACCACAGCAAAGAACCATTGTGCAATGAATGAGGCACTTTTAAGTTATGCAAGTGTGCTACCTTCAATACATATATGAAAATTGTATCCCTTGCGCTCTAATAAAATATCTGGACTATCTGCATGATGTTACGTCGTCGACAGCGGCCCGGGTGGCGATGGAGGCGGCCCATTCAATTACGCCCATTCACGCGCTCCAGGCCGAAGTGCAATTAAATACGCTAGACGAACTGGTTCACCAGCGTCGCCAAGCTCATTCCGCAAAGCGCCATAATATCCCTAAAGCCGCAGCTCTTGAGAAGTATATGGCAGACGATTCGGTGATGCCCCGCGAATCCTGCCCGCCACGGCCACCGTGGCTTTATCAGCAAGTTACGGACAATCGGCCTCTGACTCGCATACACGCACGATCCGTTTGTCACCTTAGTGAGTCGAGTATAACAGCAAATAGCTCATCAACTACAAGTGCGAACTCTTCCTGTAGACATGTAGCCTATGTCGACGCTAGTGTGAGTGATTATCACGTCACCACGGCTATCGCTTGTCCGGAAATATTGACAGAAATAGCAATGTGCTCATATGCATGCTCCCATGCCTGGCCGTCGACACAGGCGGAGCTCTTGGCAATCCGAGACGCAATATCCATCCTCTGTCCGCTCCTTTTGCCGTCTAGTAGGCACATTGCCATCTTCACCGATTCCTCAGCTGCCACCCGTTATCTGCGGCGTGTTCTGAATTCCGACGTTTTGGCACAGGAGATTCAGGATACAGTTGAGCAATTACCCGTTACAGTACGTGTACAATGGATACGTCGCAATGCACGTCCCACACAAGCCTTAGTGGATGCAGCAAGTCATAATAAAACTCCTCGTCCACTTCAATCGGCCCCCACCTCTCCGGAGACAAGGCTCCTCACAGAAAAAGAATACCTTCGGCGCGCCACGCGAGCACTTCTCCCACCGTGTGGCACTGACCTCCCTGGCGGCCTAGCGCGCTGGGAAGAAGTCTTGCTACGAAGGTTACGCCTCCGTGTCGCGCTTACCCCTGCGGTAACCTGGTCGTAATCGGCACAGTACCGTACCTCCATCAGCGATTCGTGCTCCTTCCGTCCCGCTCCTGTCTGCGAGGTGGACACTGGGCACCTCCTCTGGACTTGCCCCTCTCTACACGCCCTCCGCCAGAAACACCTGCTTCGATGTGGACCACCCTCAGGTCGGCCGCCGGATGTAGACAGTTGGATCTTGGGGCCCCGCCAACGGTCACTGCTGGACTTCCTCCGAAAATCCAGCGTGTATCTACACGTGTAAATAAGTCTTTATGCCAGAAAGCACGCTGTCGCAATAAAAAAATCGTACAATCCCCGTTTAATCATGGTGACACCTGTATAAATAGGCATGCCACCAGATGACGCCAACAGCGGTTGTTCACTGCTGCTTGGGGCGTCCCTGTCGGTGGATGCATGGACGACACCACATCATCCCTTCCTTGAAAAGAACAGAACGTAACTGTAAACGTAGCTGCAGACAGCACGGCAACTTTGTACACACTGCAAAGTGCACACCACAGAAAAAAAGTACAGTGTGATCTGGTAACGTAGTGTCCAGACAGATTCCATGCCTTCCAGCGTCTTTTTGCCAGTCCATCGAAGTCCTCTGCAAAAGTCGCAGGTGGTTCACGCATTCGCAAGTCGGAGACCCCAGGCCCACTAGTTCGATTTCTAGCCGACGCTCGAAACGGTGAACAAGTAGTAGCAGCGTCCTGTGGTTCATGTCGTAATTTGGACGCTAGGGACCGGTGTCCATCGGCAGAAGCATGGCATATGAGTGCATAAGCCCGTCGTCTCAGAAAGCTGCGTCGTACGCAACCACATGGCGTCTGTAGACGTACGGCGCAGCAGAAATCCACAGGAGCCATATCTGGCTTGGTTTATCTGTCGCCCTACAAGTCCGGCAGCGAAGTGAACTGTGTCGCCTCTTCTCCCCCCTCGAGAGAAAACGGTTGGGGGTGCCTCGAAGCATGTAATGGAGGCGTACACATATTACACGTACACGTATTCTTCGGAGAAGTAGGCATCGAAACAGTATGCTTCACGGTCGTAGGCATAGGAGTAGGTATTGGGGTAGGCGTCGTATACGATCAAGGCTCAGGAGAGACCGCGTCGTAAGAGACGGCGTCGGAGGGCTAAGCTTAGTCGAGTGGGACCCGGATGCGTCTCCTCGGGATGCTCAGTACTCGTAGGGGCCCTTGTACACGACGTGCTGAGGACAGTAGGCGTCTCTCGCACGTCGGTGTCTTGCGTTCCGACTATGTCATTTCTTGATGCCACTGCAGTGGAGCGGCAAACGGATTTTATGTGCCCTCATTTTCCACAGTTGAAACAAATCGCATCTCGAGCTGGACATGTCGGTGAATTTGCGAGATGCTACCTGGAACCGCAGCGGTAGCAGGTGGTTGGTGGTAGGGGCGGACGCACGCCATGTTGACCCCTACCGAGTTCTAGCCGGGGATGCCGCTCGTGCCGTGGACTTTTATCTTGTTCTACTTGGCAGCGGTGGCCGATCGAATTCACCTGCGCGGTTGTAAATTGCCCCAAGTTCTGACCATTCTGCTCCTCCTTCCTCGCTGTTGATTCATTGAATGTCGTTACGAAGTGTTGCTCCAGCATCTTTAGCGTCTCCTCGTATACATCCGTGTACTCCGCGATCGATGAATCTATGGTCTTTCCTACCGGCGTCTGGGCCTCTTGGAGCTCGAAGTATGTATTGTTGGAATCCCAGCGCTGACTCCCGTTATTGCAATCGCACCGCTGGCACGAGTTGTTGCAAATGGGTCGCAAGCCCCAAGGGTAGCGTTGGCCTGGCGGCCTGGGGCACAACTGGAAGCATCCGAAGGTCCCGGCAAAGCATGAGTCGACTGGT
Organism: Dermacentor andersoni; assembly: GCF_023375885.2. Classification (NCBI taxonomy): domain Eukaryota; kingdom Metazoa; phylum Arthropoda; class Arachnida; order Ixodida; family Ixodidae; genus Dermacentor; species Dermacentor andersoni. The sequence goes on from NC_092818.1 coordinate 60,609,206, forward strand.
AACAGAACAACTTGTTTATTCTAGCATCGCAAAAGAGCGGGCGGTCAGGTCGACCGAAGTGGAGATACGGGAGAGCACGTAACTCAACGGAAGAAATCGGAGCCTCTCTCTTGGCGTCCGGGGGCAGCTGCTCTTATACTCTCGGAGTTGAGGGCAAGAGGGAACGCCTCGATAGAAGCGCACGTGACTGGGCACGGACAGGCTGAGAGACACGTTGAGACGAGTGTAGTGACGCATCCGCCGGGCCGGCGCCGGTCAGACCTCCTCGCTTCACACTTGGGGAGCTCCTCTCCCCGGCTGCCGCGCTTTGACAAGCGTGGGCACCAACATGCACACACACACACACACGCACACTTGAAGACACGTGGCATTGAAACATGCCTGGACGCGCTTGGCGGGGAGGCGTATCGGCGGCGCTGAACGGGCCAAAATGTCCGCCGCTTTGAACGAAGCCCCGGCGTCCGTTGCATCCGCGCCGGCTATACCGCGCGTCGTAGGCGAAACGTAACAGTATGCAGGCCCTCAACCCCCAGGGCGGTCACAAGAATCCTCTTTTTGAAATCAGGAGTGGTGTCTCCGGCCAGTTCCACATAGACTTCGAAAACGCGACGCCACTTCGCCCACAGTATGGAGGGGCCGGACCCGGCGTCTGCAAAAAAGGTGGCGGCGGAATTCCACAAAGCATGCTTGTAGGGCGAACAGGGTCGTTGTCCGAGTAGGAGTACTCTGCAGCGCAGGTAAAACTGCAATGTCCTTAATTGGCTTCAGTAGTTGGATTGGTCTGGGCTTTGGCAGCGTCTAAGTTCACGTCGGCATAGATGAAATGCGCTGTAGCGTTAAGCGTCCGTGGTCCGAAGCAGTAGTAGAAGGGACACGCCCGGGTGTCAGCAGCAGCGCCGCAGCAAACGAGGCATACATGGGCAGCAACTTGGACGCGTAGCAGCAGCAGTCGTAGAGGTGGGATAGGGATGCGTCTCAGTAGCAATAAAGTCCCTCGCATCCATCGCAGAAGCATAATCCGAAGCAGCAGTATTGAGCAGTGTTAAGGTTCGGAAGTAGTGCCCGCAGCAGTAGAAGTCCCTTTCACCTGCTTCGCAATTGTTATGTCATCGACAGCGGCCCCGGCGGCGGCGGTGGCGGCGCCGTACAAGTGGGATCGCGCCGCAGGGCGTCGGCCGACGACATGGAAGGAAAGACAACAGGCGAAGAACCCCTCGTACAATCCCCGTTTAATCATCGTGACACCTGTATATATAGGCATGCCACCAGCTGACTCCAACAGCTCTTGTTCACTGCCGATTGGGGCGTCTCTGTCGGTGGACGCATGGACGACATCACACATGACAGCACGGCTCAAACACAAAGGATGTATGTATAGTACGTACATGTGACGAAACGCACGAGGACGGTGCGGTGCAATAGTGGTGAAGGAGGAAGACTAGGTTTGGTATAAACAGAGCTTCGCACGACCGCCATGGGTGTTGGTCACTGCTGCCTGCGCTTAGCTCTGCGCTTAGGAACTGCGTTCCTCGGTTCTGGATTCTCCTGCTTTGGGGGCTTAGGTCAAGTATCGGGTGGTATTTTCTTTGCTCAACTTGTAATTTCACATTACCTTTTTATATATATGTATTTTTTCTGATGTGTTTTTGTGTTAGCCTTGCTTGATGTCTGTATCATCATAAATTCGCAGCTGCTGCGTTCAAGAGAACAGTATCGAATGCCAAACACGAGTATGACGAAAAGCATCATGAATTCCTCTCTAAGCCCAGCAACAAAAACGCTCTGTTCAGATTCCTTCGCTATAGAAAATTCATACCAACACCAGCGAATACTGAATCGATAATACTTTCACCGCGCGAGTTATCTGCTTCTTTAGAATTCACAGGAAAGGGCTTAGCGCAACGCTTAACATCACGTTTGCCAAATGGGCCACTAAGGCCTCCCATCGCCGATGACTTCGTGGAAGTCACAGTGTCAAAGCTCTCTAATGTCCCTAGATCTCTGCCTGCCTCAGCTCCAGGTTTTGACGGCATTTCCGATGCCATGCTAAAAATGTTGTTTGAAATGTCTTCTGATGACATTCTGAACACGGTGAATTATTCTCTAAAAAATGCTTGGATCCATCCCACCAGAATGCAGGTCAGCCAAAATTATTCCGCTGCTTAAAAAACAAGGAGCTGGCTACAACCTTGACAACATTAGGCCTATCTCCCTTACGTCAAATATCGTAAAACTAATTGAAAGAGTTTTATATGTTCGTATGATGGATCATATATTCGAAAATTCGTTACTGAGCCCAAGTCAAATAGGTTTCCGGCCCGGTCTCTCCATTTGGTGTGCGCATGTAGATTTGGAAAGCCGCATCCAACTTGCTCAGCATAGAAAAGTTAGCACTTTAGTGACACTTGACATAGCAAAAGCTTATGAAAGCGTTGAGTACTCTCTACTGCTGGACAGATTACAGTCCTACAATTTTCCGAGATATATACGGCGTGGATTTTTGAATTTCTAAGAAACAGAAAATTTCATTGTTTTCAAAACGGCTTTTCTTCAAGAATGTTCGATCAGACAAGAGGGGTGCCCCAGGGGGCTGTTCTGTCTCCTATACTATTTAACCTGTTGAGCTCAGTACCACTGCATCAGGTTGTGAATATGTATGCCTATGCAGATGACATTGCATTTTTCGCGACAGCTAGAGATATCAATTCCCTTCACCTGTCTTTGCAAACGCACATCTGTACTCTACAGACGTGGCTTCACAATCTGCACCTGTCGCTAAACGTAAACAAAAGTGCAGTGCTTGTTTTTCCGCTCTCCGGGCCGTTACAGTTATCCTTAGTATGTGAACAGAGAACCATTCCTCAGGTAGAGTCGCTTAAATACTTGGATATCATACATGACGGAAAACTTAACTCGCGTTCTCACATAGAAAATATTGGAACGAAGGCGACACGAGCCGTAGGTTTACTACGTAGAATCAGTAACCGACGTTCTGGTATGCGAAGTGACATTAATTATGATTTATTGTATGTATGTACGACCGATGCTAGAATTTGGTTGTGTTTTGTTCTCCAGAAGTGCAATATATAAATTAAGACCCCTGGTTCTGTTAGAAAGAGAAGCTCTTCGACTATGTTTAGGTCTTCCTAAATTCGTTGCTAATAATGTATTATACCAGAAAGCGCGCCTACCTACTCTTCACGCACGATTTCGCATGCTTACGGTTCAAACCTACTAAAGAGCTTATGATTCTTCGCTACGACGTGGACAATATGCATTTATTAGTGACCCAAGTCCATTTTTTGAGACCACGTTGTCACGGTTCCATACCCCACAAGGTGTATTTGTGCAAGCACAATTAGCACCTTTAATGTTCGCCTTAGAGAAATAATTCCGCTTCATGGGTCTCCGGGGTCGCTGAAAATTGAATTTGCAGACATTTTTCCACACAATGCGAAATTTCTGCCCACAACATATTTGAATGACCGTTTAGAAGATTATTTGGCCCGTTTCAAAATAAACGTAATAGCGACTGATGCTTCTTCGTGTGAAGAGAAGGCAGGTGTGGGTATCTACTCACCATCCCTCGACTGGTCTTTTTCACTTCGCCTACCAGATTACACATCAGTCTTTCATACCGAACTTCTGGCAATAGTTCTTGCCTTGCGGAAATTACCCATTAATATTACAATCTTGAGTTACTATAGTCACATATTCTCTATCTGTATGCAGCGCACTTACTGCGTCTACAAAGTCGACAACAGGAAACACGTTTCATTCATTAGCTCTGCGTCACTTAGTTTAGTGCATATAGTATGGGTCCCTGGCCACCGAGACATTCATATTAATGAAATAGCCGATTCCTTAGCACGAGCTTCTTTAGCAGGTCCTGTGCTATGTGTGCTGCCGGCAACTGCGCCCATTACTGCAGCCAGGTATAGGCAATTTTCTTTGAGCGAGGACAAAAAAGCTCTGTCATTAGCAAAATCTTCAGATTTTTTACACCTAAATTATTCTTGGAACCGGCAATGGTGTCCTAACCGGAAATTTGAAGTTTCATTTACTAGGCTGCGTTGCCGTATTCCAACACTTAATTTTTATTTGCACAGATGTGGTCAGGCGGTATCCCCTCTATGCTACCTCTGCAATGAACCGGAAACTATAGGTCATTTTTTATTATCATGTCGGCGGTTTTCTACGCATCGAAAATTATTTCTACAAATTCCACTTCAAAATTTAGGATTACCTTTAAGCAGTACTGTTATACTCTCCCTTGGAGCAACAGTTTTGGGATATAGCCACAGGAACGTTTGCCTAGCCATTTATAATTTTCTATGTGGCACAAAAAGAATGCCTTGTTCATAGCTTTTAGTTTCAAGAATTTATTTATTTTTACTTCCAGTTTAGAAAATTCAAAAAGTAAAAACACAAATTCACAGTTTAGATCTTACTATTATTATTCATATTTACCTTACTTTTTTTCTTGATTCTTTTTCTTTTTAACAATCCTATCAACGCAAGGCTCACTATAGTATTGATCAATACTTTATCTCATGTATTCACACTTTATTTTGAGTCTTGGCTTATTTGTTTTCCTGTTTTCTCGTGTGTTATTTATTTATTAACCAATTTATTTTATTTTACCTATTGAATCATATTACCACCCGATTCGTGGCCTATCCCCCACAGTGGGTTTGTGCCATTAACTGAGGCTTCACCATCATCATCATCATCATGTCTCCTACGTTACACTAGTCGGCAGGATCGACCATGTCCTACATCATGACAACATCCAAAAAAGCCATCAACATCCCGAAGTACTCGGGAGCAACCGAGGACGTCCGCTTTGACAAGTGGCTCCAGCTCTTCGAGGTGAAAGACGGCGGCCGCTGCATGGACGGAGCGAGACAGGCTGTCCCATATATCCGACTACCTTGAAGGTGAGTCCTTCCTATTGTACCTTACCGAAGTGTTTGACACTGACGCATCTTGGGAGACCGTCACCCA